>NC_044038.1:136518732-136818732 GCF_901765095.1 Microcaecilia unicolor
AACTTCTGGGTCAGCTTTGACTCTACCACCAAACCACCTCAGCAATAACCTGATAATATTACAGTAGCCTATTCAACGGCACTAGCCACACCACCTTTTTGGCAGCACACATTACAATTTATGCACGCCACTTTACAGCAAGCTGTGCACATATGCCAATTAGTGTCAATAATTACTTGTTATAAGTGGCAATTATCGGCACTGATTGGCTTGTTAAGAATATGACCGGATTTGTACGTGCAATTTCAGTAATGCTATACAGAATCCAGGAGTTAGTGGCTAACTGACTATCCAGCTTATTTTCAAAAGAGAAAAACACCTATATTTCGACCCAAATCGGGAGATGAGCGTTTTTCTCGCAAGGGCGCCCAAATCGGTATAATCGAAAGCCGATTTTGGGCGTTTCCAACTGCACTCCATCGTGGAAACGAATAAAGTTGATGGGGGCGTGTCAGAGGCGGAACTGGGGCGTGGTTATCAGCTGAGGAGAGATGGGCGCCTTTAGCTGATAATCGAAAAAAAAGGCGTTTTTACCATGATTTTGGGTCACTTTTTTTGGACCCTTTTTTTTCACGAACAAGTCCCAAAAAAGTGCCCGAACTGCCTAGATGACCACTGGAGGGAATCGAGGATGACCTCCCTGGACTCTCCCAGTGGTCACTAACCACCTCCCACCAAAAAAAAATGTACTTTAAAAACTTTTTTTCCAGCCTCTATGCCAGCCTCAAATGCCGTACCCACCTCCATGACAGCAGAATATGTTCGATCCAGTCACAGCCTTTCCCTGGGTCAGATGTGGCTCTCGGGTGCACTACAGGGTCACATCAGCATTGCATTGTGGTGGGTGTAAGGTATTGGGCTCCGTGATTTCATTAGCTTCTGTAACAGTCTCACGATGTTGGTAGTTGGTAGGCTCTTCTCCCATGGTGCTTTCCCCCCTGCCTACTGGGTCAGAGTGTGCCCTGTTGTGTTTCCGGTAGTCCATGAGGTAGTGGCCATTTTTGTAAGCCAGTTTTAGATCCCTTCCATGTGTTAGCCACGTTAGAGAACTTAGTTCTTACCTTGAATGTAGCTGAAAGAGGGCATTGTACAACATTCTGCCAGCTCTGACCTGCTAATCTCACTACCAGGGAGACTCATTGCCAGTGGTGGGGCACAACCTCTGATCTGCAGTTAACTGTGAGTAAACGCGGTTATTCCAATAAAGGACGTTTTCGGAGAGATTAGTCTTCAGGTGTCAACTGGTGTGCCAATGTTATACAGCAGTAACAAGTCCCAGAGGCCTGCGTGTATGCAGGTCCCTGGAGCACTTTTAGTGGGTACCGCAGTGCACTTCAGCCAGTTGGACCCAGGCCCATCCCCCCCCCCCACCTGTAACACTTATGCTGGTAAATGGGAGGCCTCCAAAACCCACTGTACCCACATGTAGGTGCCCCCTTCACCCCTAAGAGCTATGGTAGTGTTGTACATTTGTGGGTAGTGGGTTTTGGGGGAGGGAGTTGGGAGCTCAGCACCCGTGGTAAGGGAGCTATGCATGTGGGAGCTTTTTCTGAAGTCCACCGCACTGACCTAGGGAGCCCAGTTGGTGTCCTGGCATATCAGGGGGGGCGAGTGTACTACGAATCCTGGCCCCTCCCACGACCAAATGGCTCGGATTAGGACGTTTTTGAGCTGGGTGTTTTTAGTTTCCATTATCGCTAAAAAAAACAAATGCCCAGCTCAAAAACGTCCATTTTTTCGAAAATACGGTTTGGCCTGCCCTTTCACGGACCCGTTCTCGGAGATAAACGCCCATGGAGATAGGCGTTTCCGTTCGATTATGCCCCTCCACATCTCATGATACAAATGGCTAGTCGTGAATATTCAGTGCATTACTGGCTAACCCTGTTTACAAAGCTGCGCTAGTGGCTGCTGGTCTGGTAATGCTGACACAGCCCATTTTGAATGAGCTATGTTGGCATTGCCACGCAGCTTTGTAAACAAGGGGTAAGTATGGCGGCCAAATTGAGCCATCCAAATAGCAGGTCTATCTTTTGCCTCTATAAACTTAATCGGCCAGTGCTGAATATTACATGGAGGGGCATAATTGAATGCGGGGGCGGCCATCTCTAAGGGCGGTCATCTCTAATGACGGCCCCATCAAGCGGCGTACCCAACTGTATTATCGAAACAAGATGGCCGATCATCTTTCGTTTCGATAATACGTTCGGGGCCAGCCAAATCTCAACATTTGGGCTGCCCTTAGAGATTGCCGGCGTTAGAGATGGCCGCCATTGGTTTTCAACGATAATGGAAACTAATGGCAGCCATCTCAAACCCGGCCAAATCCAAGCCATTTGGTCGTGGGAGGAGCCAGCATTTGTAGTGCACTGGTCCCCCTCACATGCCAGGACACCAACCGGGCACCCTAGGGGGCACTGCAGAGGACATCACAAATTGATCCCAGGTGCATAGCTCCCTTACCTTGGGTGCTGAGCCCCCCAACCAACCCCCCAAAACCCACTACCCACAACTGTACAACACTACCATAACCCTTAAAGCGTAACGGGGGACACCTACATGTGGGTACAGTGGGTTTCGGGTGGGTTTTGGAGGGCTCACATTTACCACCACAAGTGTAACAGGTGGGGGGGGGGGGGTGGGCCTGGGTCCGCCTGCCTGAAGTGCACTGCAGTACCCACTAAAAATTGCTCCAGGGACCTGCATAGTGCTGTGATGGAGCTGGGTATGACATTTGAGGCTGGCATAGAGGCTGGAAAAAAATGTGTTTTAATTTTTTTTAGGGGGGTGGGATGGGGTTGATGACCACTGGGGGAGTAAGGGGAGGTGATCCCTGATTCCCTCCGGTGGTCATCTGGTTAGTTCGGGCAACTTTTCGAGGCTTGGTCGTGAACAAAAATGGACCAAGTAAAATCGGCCAAATGCTCGTCATGGCTGGCCTTCTTTTTACCATTATTGGCCGAGGCCGGCCATCTCTTAACCACGTCCCCATCCCGCCTTCAGTACACTGCCAACATGCCCCCTTGAACTTTGGCCGATCCTGCGACGGAAAGCAGTAGGAGAAGACCGGCCATCTCCCGATTTGTGTTAGAAGATGGGTGCCCTGGAACTTCCGGTGGCAAGATGGCGATCTAACGCACACACGAGACGCTCCCGCTGCCTTGAAATAATATTTCCTAAAACAATTTTGGTTACTTACAATGCCTCACACTAAAAGAAAGGCGATAACCAGGGGCCAACTGCCGGTGGCCAGGACATCATCTCCACGGCAGCAAACGTTGGAGCGCTTCGTGGTGAATCAATCTCGCGAAGCTGGAGAGGCGAGACCCGTGATGGACGCTGTCGTAGGAGCGCCGACGTCCCAGGGTTTGGACATCTCTCTCTCGCCCCCAGGGATTATTCCACCTCCATGCCCGGCAACACAAAGGAAAGAGCAAGGTCTGTTCGAAGCAACGGAAGTCGTTGAAGGTAACATTCAGTCCGGCAGTGCCTTTCTTGAGTTTGCGATGGAAGAAAGCTTGGAAGAAGCAAACCCTGCAGAAATAACGCTGACTTTAATTTGGAAAGCGCTTCAGGATCTAAAACAAGTTGTTTCTAAGTCCGTTCGAGAAACTACTTCAATTGGGACAAAAATGACTCCGTTAACGGAATCCTTGGATAAGGTACGTTCAGAGACAAAGCGAATGCTACATACCTGTAGAAGGTATTCTCCGAGGACAGCAGGCTGATTGTTCTCACTGATGGGTGACGTCCACGGCAGCCCCTCCAATCGGAATCTTCACTAGCAAAGTCCTTTGCTAGCCCTCGCGCGCCCGCGCGCACCGCGCATGCGCGGCCGTCTTCCCGCCCGAAACCGGCTCGAGCCGGCCAGTCAAGTATGTAGCAAGACAATACTCTTAAGGGAAGACACAACTCCAAAGGGGAGGCGGGCGGGTTTGTGAGAACAATCAGCCTGCTGTCCTCGGAGAATACCTTCTACAGGTATGTAGCATTCGCTTTCTCCGAGGACAAGCAGGCTGCTTGTTCTCACTGATGGGGTATCCCTAGCCCCCAGGCTCACTCAAAACAACAACCATGGTCAATTGGGCCTCGCAACGGCGAGGACATAACTGAAATTGACCTAAAAAATTTACCAACTAACTGAGAGTGCAGCCTGGAACAGAACAAACAGGGCCCTCGGGGGGTGGAGTTGGATCCTAAAGCCCAAACAGGTTCTGAAGAACTGACTGCCCGAACCGACTGTCGCGTCGGGTATCCTGCTGCAGGCAGTAATGGGATGTGAATGTGTGGACAGAAGCCCACGTCGCAGCTTTGCAAATTTCTTCAATGGAGGCTGACTTCAAGTGGGCTACCGACGCAGCCATGGCTCTAACATTATGAGCCGTGACATGACCCTCAAGAGCCAGCCCCGCCTGGGCGTAAGTGAAGGAAATGCAATCTGCTAGCCAATTGGATATGGTGCGTTTCCCTACAGCCACTCCCCTCCTATTGGGGTCAAAAGAAACAAACAATTGGGCGGACTGTCTGTGGGGCTGTGTCCGCTCCAAGTAGAAGGCCAATGCTCTCTTGCAGTCCAAAGTGTGCAGCTGACGTTCAGCAGGGCAGGAATGAGGACGGGGAAAGAATGTTGGCAAGACAATTGACTGGTTCAGATGGAACTCCGACACGACCTTTGGCAGAAACTTAGGGTGAGTACGGAGGACTACTCTGTTGTGATGAAATTTGGTGTAAGGGGCCTGGGCTACCAGGGCCTGAAGCTCACTGACTCTACGAGCTGAAGTAACTGCCACCAAGAAAATGACCTTCCAGGTCAAGTACTTCGGATGGCAGGAATTCAGTGGCTCAAAAGGAGGTTTCATCAGCTGGGTGAGAACGACATTGAGATCCCATGACACTGTAGGAGGCTTGAAAGGGGGCTTTGACAAAAGCAAACCTCTCATGAAGCGAACAACTAAAGGCTGTCCTGAGATCGGCTTACCTTCCACATGGTAATGGTATGCACTGATTGCACTAAGATGAACCCTTACGGAGTTGGTCTTAAGACCAGACTCAGACAAGTGCAGAAGGTATTCAAGCAGGGTCTGTGTAGGACAAGAGCGAGGATCTAGGGCCTTGCTGTCACACCAGACGGCAAACCTCCTCCAATGAAAGAAGTAACTCCTCTTAGTGGAGTCTTTCCTGGAAGCAAGCAAGATGCGGGAGACACCCTCTGGCAGACCCAAAGAGGCAAAGTCTACGCCCTCAACATCCAGGCCGTGAGAGCCAGGGACCGGAGGTTGGGATGCAGAAGAGCCCCTTCGTTCTGCGTGATGAGGGTCGGAAAACCCTCCAATCTCCACGGTTCTTCGGAGGATAACTCCAGAAGAAGAGGGAACCAGATCTGACGCGGCCAAAAGGGAGCAATCAGGATCATGGTGCCTCGATCTTGCTTGAGTTTCAACAAAGTCTTCCCCACCAGAGGAATGGGAGGATAAGCATACAGCAGGCCCTCCCCCCAATCGAGGAGGAAGGCATCCGATGCCAGTCTGCCGGTGGCCTGAAGCCTGGAACAGAACTGAGGGACTTTGTGGTTTGCTCGAGATGCGAAGAGATCCACCAAGGGGGTGCCCCACGCTTGGAAGATCTGGCGCACCACTCGGGAGTTGAGCGACCACTCGTGAGGTTGCATAATCCTGCTCAACCTGTCGGCCAGACTGTTGTTTACGCCTGCCAGATATGTGGCTTGGAGCACCATGCCGTTCCGGCGAGCCCAGGTCCACATGCTGACGGCTTCCTGACACAGGGGGCGAGATCCGGTGCCCCCCTGCTTGTTTACATAGTACATGGCAACCTGGTTGTCTGTCTGAATTTGAATAATTTGGTGGGACAGCCGATCTCTGAAAGCCTTCAGAGCGTTCCAGATCGCTCGTAACTCCAGAAGATTGATCTGTAGATCGCGTTCTTGGAGGGACCAGCTTCCTTGGGTGTGAAGCCCATCGACATGAGCTCCCCATCCCAGGAGAGACGCATCCGTGGTCAGCACTTTTTGTGGCTGAGGAATTTGGAAGGGACGTCCCAGAGTCAAATTGGTCCAAATCGTCCACCAATACAGGGATTCGAGAAAACTCGTGGACAGGTGGATCACGTCCTCTAGTCCCCCAGCGGCCTGATACCACTGGGAGGCTAGGGTCCATTGAGCAGATCTCATGTGAAGGCGGGCCATGGGAGTCACATGAACTGTGGAGGCCATATGGCCCAGCAATCTCAACATCTGCCGAGCTGTGATCTGCTGGGACACCCGCACCCGGGAGACGAGGGACAACAAGTTGTTGGCTCTCGTCTCTGGGAGGTAGGCGCGAGCCGTCCGAGAATCCAGCAGGGCTCCTATGAATTCGAGGTTCTGCACTGGAAGAAGATGGGACTTTGGGTAATTTATCACAAACCCCAGTAGCTCCAGAAGGCGAATAGTCATCTGCATGGACTGCAGGGCTCCTGCCTCGGATGTGTTCTTCACCAGCCAATCGTCGAGATATGGGAACACGTGCACCCCCAGCCTGCGAAGTGCCGCTGCTACCACAGCTAGGCACTTTGTGAACACCCTGGGCGCAGAGGCGAGCCCAAAGGGTAGCACACAGTACTGGAAGTGGCGTGTGCCCAGCTGAAATCGCAGATACTGTCTGTGAGCTGGCAGTATCGGGATGTGCGTGTAGGCATCCTTCAAGTCCAGAGAGCATAGCCAATCGTTTTGCTGAATCATGGGGAGAAGGGTGCCCAGGGAAAGCATCCTGAACTTTTCTTTTACGAGATATTTGTTCAGGGCCCTTAGGTCTAGGATGGGACGCATCCCCCCTGTTTTCTTTTCCACAAGGAAGTACCTGGAATAGAATCCCAGACCTTCTTGCCCGGATGGCACGGGCTCGACCGCATTGGCGCTGAGAAGGGCGGAGAGTTCCTCTGCAAGTACCTGCTTGTGCTGGAAGCTGTAGGACTGAGCTCCCGGTGGACAATTTGGAGGTTTTGAGGCCAAATTGAGGGTGTATCCTTGCCGGACTATTTGAAGAACCCACTGATCGGAGGTTATGAGAGGCCACCTTTGGTGAAAAGCTTTCAACCTCCCCCCGACCGGCAGGTCGCCCGGCACTGACACTTGGATGTCGGCTATGCTCTGCTGGAGCCAGTCAAAAGCTCGCCCCTTGCTTTTGCTGGGGAGCCGCGGGGCCTTGCTGAGGCGCACGCTGCTGACGAGAGCGAGCGCGCTGGGGCTTAGCCTGGGCCGCAGGCTGTCGGGAAGGAGGATTGTACCTACGCTTACCAGAAGTATAGGGAACAGTCTTCCTTCCCCCGAAAAATCGTCTACCTGTAGAGGTAGAAGCTGAAGGCTGCCGGCGGGCGAACTTGTCGAATGCGGTGTCCCGCTGGTGGAGAGACTCTACCACCTGTTCGACTTTTTCGCCAAAAATGTTATCCGCACGGCAAGGCGAGTCCGCAATCCGCTGCTGGATTCTGTTCTCCAGGTCGGCGGCACGCAGCCATGAGAGCCTGCGCATCACCACACCTTGAGCAGCGGCCCTGGACGCAACATCAAAAGTGTCATAAACTCCTCTGGCCAGGAATTTTCTGCACGCCTTCAGCTGCCTGACCACCTCCTGAAAAGGCTTGGCTTGCTCAGGGGGAAGAGCATCAACCAAGCCCGCCAACTGCCGCACATTGTTCCGCATGTGTATGCTCGTGTAGAGCTGGTAAGACTGGATCTTGGACACGAGCATAGAGGAATGGTAGGCCTTCCTCCCAAAGGAGTCTAAGGTTCTAGCGTCCTTGCCCGGGGGCGCCGAAGCATGTTCCCTAGAACTCTTAGCCTTCTTTAGGGCCAAATCCACAACTCCAGAGTCGTGAGGCAACTGAGTGCGCATCAGCTCTGGGTCCCCATGGATCCGGTACTGGGACTCGATCTTCCTGGGAATGTGGGGATTAGTTAAGGGTTTCGTCCAGTTCGCAAGCAATGTCTTTTTTAGGACATGGTGCAAGGGAACAGTGGACGCTTCCTTAGGTGGAGAAGGATAGTCCAGGAGCTCAAACATTTCAGCCCTGGGCTCGTCCTCCACAACCACCGGGAAGGGGATGGCCGTAGACATCTCCCGGACAAAGGAAGCAAAAGACAGACTCTCAGGAGGAGAAAGCTGTCTTTCAGGAGAGGGAGTGGGATCAGAAGGAAGACCGCCAGACTCCTCGTCAGAGAAATATCTAGGATCTTCCTCTTCCTCCCACGAGGCCTCACCCTCGGTGTCAGACACAAGTTCCCGAACCTGTGTCTGCAACCTCGCCCTGCTCGACTCAGTGGAGCCACGTCCACAATGGGGGCGTCGAGAGGTAGACTCCCTCGCCCGCATCGGCGAAGCTCCCTCCGCCGACGTAGTCGGGGAGCCTTCCTGGGAGGTGGCCGCAGTCGGCACCGCACGCGGTACCGACGTCGGGGACCTCACCCCGGGCGATGGGCCAGCCGGCGCCACGCTCGACGGTACCGGAGGCGCAAGCACCGCCGGTACCGGAGGGGTAGGGCGCAACAGCTCCCCCAGAATCTCTGGGAGAACAGCCCGGAGGCTCTCGTTCAGAGCGGCTGCAGAGAAAGGCATGGAGGTCGATGCAGGCGTCGACGTCAGTACCTGTTCCGGGCGTGGAGGCTGTTCCGGGCTGTCCAGAGTGGAGCGCATCGACACCTCCTGAACAGAGGGTGAGCGGTCCTCTCGGTGCCGATGCCTGCTGGGTGCCGAATCCCTCGGCGACCCAGAGCTCTCGGTGCCGACACGGGGAGGAGACCGGTGTCGATGCTTCTTCGATTTCTTCCGAAGCATGTCACCGGAGCTCCCCGGCACCGACGAGGAGGACGTCGAATCCATCCGTCGCTTCCTCGGGGCCGAGACTGAAGAAGGTCGATCTCGGGGGGGCTGTACCGCAGGAGCCCTCAGGGTAGGAGGAGACCCACCCGAGGGCTCACCACCACCAGCAGGGGAATGGACAGCCCTCACCTGCACTCCACCCGATGCACCACCGTCCGACGACATCAGCAGACGAGGTCCTGGTACCACCGACGTCGATGCAGCTATCCGATGTCTCGGCGCCGATGCAGAGGCCCGATGCCTCGATGCACTCGATGCAGGGGCGGCCGAGGAAGATGGTCTGGACGCTGACGACGTCGATGCACTCGAAGATCCCGGTGCCGATGCCGACGACGAGCCCGAGAACAACACGTTCCACTGGGCTAGTCTCGCTACCTGAGTCCGCCTTTGAAGCAGGGAACACAGACTGCAGTTCTGAGGGCGGTGCTCGGCCCCCAGACACTGAAGACACGACGAGTGTCGATCAGTGAGCGAGATAACCCGGGCGCACTGGGTGCACTTCTTGAAGCCGCTGGAAGGCTTCGATGTCATGGGCGGAAAAATCACGCCGGCGAAATCAAAAGCCGAAATGGCGAAATTTGAAGCACCAAAAATTTAGAGGGAGAAAAATCTCGACCGAGGCCGAAAGGAGGCCTACCCCGACGACGAAAGAAAACTTACCGGGGCAAAAAGCTGGAAGTACGGGGAGGAATGACACGAAACCCGGTGGAGGGTTTCCGGAGCACTTCCCGACTTAAACCAAAGCTTTCCCGAAGGAAAAAAAGAAAACACGCTCAAAATAAATTGGACGCGCGAGGTCGACTTTCCGGGGCTCGACACGGCGAAAACACGACCGTACCGAGTGCGGACAAAAGAAGACTGGCCGGCTCGAGCCGGTTTCGGGCGGGAAGACGGCCGCGCATGCGCGGTGCGCGCGGGCGCGCGAGGGCTAGCAAAGGACTTTGCTAGTGAAGATTCCGATTGGAGGGGCTGCCGTGGACGTCACCCATCAGTGAGAACAAGCAGCCTGCTTGTCCTCGGAGAATGGCAAAAATATCCCAGAATTATGAGGAAATAAAAAGTATCAAGACTACGGCTGATTCACTGGTAAAAGATAAACTTTTGCTTCATAGAAAAATGGAACAGTTAGAAAACTTCAATAGAAGACTGACTCTTAGAGCTATAAACTTCCCCATAATACCTGGGATATCTCCAAATGACTTATTTAAAAAATATCTAACTGAGAATCTGAACTTACCATCTCAAGCTATCCCTCCTTGTAATAAAATTTATTATTTAAAAATATTAACAAAGAAGAATGAACCTGTACAAGAGGGTAATGAAATAGATCTTCAGAATTTAACGGCTATATTGGAAGAATCCATAACTGAAGTGACAACTCGTGGAACTTTAATTATTTCCTTAATATTTGAGCAAGACTTAAGTTCATTGATGAGATTATACTTTAAAAATTTTCAGAAACCATTTTATGGTCAAAGAATATGGATTTATCCTGATGTTACTAGAGTAACTCAGGAAAGACGTAGAAAATTCTTGTTACAGAGGGATAGAGTGAGAGAAATGGGAGCTTCATTTCTACTCGCCTACCCCTGTAAATGTATTGTCAAATATTTGAATAACAAGTATATTTTTTACGATCCTGAACAATTACAGGGTTTTGTAGACAGGAAAAGCTTGAATTGAGAATAATTATTAGAAATAGCGAGAAAATATCAGAAGTAAAGCCACTGACTAATAGACAATGTTTTCCTTTATTACTCTCCCATATGATTTCCACCACCTTTTCCCCCTTTGAAGATTGAGGTCTGAGAAAGAGATAGGATTGTTGTTATAATACTCTTTGTTTGAGACCTGTTGGTCCAGATGTTTATTTTCCTTTACATGATCTCTGTGTTTCCACAAGTATGTTGTTACTACAACTTGTATATTGTTTAAATAATAATAAAATAAAAAAAAATAAAAAAAAAAAAAGAAGATGGGCGCCGTTCTCCTTCGAAAATAAGCAGGATAGCCAGTTAAGTTTAAGCCAGTCAACCCCCCCCCCCCCCCCCCCCCCCCCGCAAAAAAACAGATATTCAGTGCTGGTCACTGGAAACGGCCTGCCATTGAATATCTGGGTTTAGCGCTGGCGTTGGGTAGACAGCGTGCTATCCGGTACTGGCTGAATATCGGACGGAAATTCTCTGACTGACCAAATAAATTGTACAAAATGAATACCAAGAGCCTCAATGAAGCAAAAGAAGCTTAAACCAACAATTGAAAAAAATTATTTTTCAGATTTACAGGAGGGACTTTTTAAAGGCATTTTTCTAGTAAGATGTGACAATTGATACAATTTTATATCTGAGGATTATAAGCAAAAATACCCAAGAGGAACTTATCTAAAATGTGCTTACATAAGGTGAATGCAAGTCATATAAAACAGCATAGATCTGCAACAGCAAAATTACAATGCTCAGTAGACTTGGCAAGTAGAACGTGTGCAGCATCCAGGGTACAATTTAAAAAATGCATTAGACAAAATGAAAATTAATTTCTTGCCAATTTATAAAAAAAATGTACAGTTGCTATCTTTGAGGAACCTGTGTTCCTGGGCTATTGCGCACATATTCAATACATAACAGTACAGATGTTTTCTTTTGTTATCTGCTAAGAGCAAGGCTTTCAGATTACGGGACTAAAAATAGTTGAATTAAATAATAAAACAGGCATTTTTAATTGCACCAGATGTTATCTCACTGCAATGCGTTTAATGATGGCTGCATAATTTACTTCTTGGAGTTGAAAGCTCAGAAACTCGAGTTTAAAACTCATGCCCACCATTTTTACATTATCTTGGTACACCCAAAATGATCTGACCTCCAGAGTGTGACTATCTGGAACATAACAAACAACAAGTATTCCAAAGGCACATATTCATCAAAAAACTATTCCACCCCCCACCCCCTCGTTTACAAAGGCACATTAGCAGCTGTCGCGCAGCAATGCCAACTCAGCCTGTTGAAAGTGAGTGGGCAGTGCCGGCATTGCTGTGCGGCAGCCTCTAGCGCAGCTTTGTAATCAGGGGAGGGGGGTAAGGAAACTGTAGCTCCCCTATCCAGATAATAAAAAATATTGTCTGGATAATATTAGTGGTTTGCATTGCTAAACAAGTGGATATTTTCTGGATAAAAAGAAACCTGATTAAGGGAGATTGAACTACACTTGCACTTATCCAGGTAGGAAAGATATTCAGCCATCATCCAGATAAATTATCTGGATAGCTTTAAGCATTTTCAGTAGTTTTGCTCAATATGCAGAAAGTGCTGACATGGTGACCACTCAGCACCACTGTTCTCTTTAAGCTGAGCTGGAGTCCTCTAAATGCATTGTTGCCAGTGGGATCTGGTGCTTCAATATTGTGCTTTCAATCACTAGGAACAGGCAGATTATGTGGAGTCCTGCAGAGCTTAGAAATGTGATAGTGATACAGCACCCCCACTGGCAGGACTGTAGGTGGAGGACTCCTGTTCAGCTTAGATGGAACAGTGCTCAGCATTTATATTCAATGCCACTCTTATCCAGATAGTAGAGCTGAATTATACAGATGCAAAAAAATTAACGAGCCAGCAACATGGATTTTGAATCAGTTCCAACTGGTTTAACAAGCAAGTTATTTATTTATTTATTTTTGGTACATTTATAGCCCGCATTATCCCACAAGAGTGGACTCAATGTGGCTTACAATGTTACAAAAAGGTTACAATTCAGGATGGATACAGATTCAAGCAATCAGAGGGAGAGATAAGAACATGAGGATAGGACAGGGGTGATGTAGTCTGTGATTAGGCGGGTACAGACGATATGAGGAAAGTTAGGGCTTAGTATTGTCAGCAGGATAAGCTGTCTCAAATAAAAATGTCTAAGGATTTCTTGAAGGGTTGGTGGTCATCAATCTCTTTCAGATGTCTAGGCAGAACATTCCAAGATTTCGGGCTGTCATAGGAGAAGGTTGATGTGAAGAGTAATTTATATTTAACATTCTTGCAACTTGGATAGTGTAGATTAAGGTAGGATCAAGCAGACACTGAAGCATTTCTGGATGGTAGATCTATCAAATCTAGCATATAGGCAGGGGCTTCCCCCTATATTATCTTGTGAGTCAATGAACAGATTTTAAAGGTAATACGGTCTTTAATGGGAAGCCAGTGTAGAATGTAACATAGAGGGCGACCATGGTCAAAGCGCGATTTGCCCAAGATTAGCCTTGCAGCAGTGTTTTGAGTGGTCTGGAGTTTTTTTTTAGAATGTAATCACGGCAACCTGCATAAATTCCACTGCAATATATGTGATAGGACCATCCAATGAATGAGGGTACGAAAAAGCTCTTTTTTGAGGAATTGCCTGATACGCCTCATAGTGATTAATGCACAAAGGAGTACAGCGAGGTATTTCCCATTCTCATTAGCATACAACGGGAATCATATGCAAATGTATGCCAATTAGCTGGTTCACATTGAAATGGGCACAACGTACGATGCATAACCATTTACGGGCGATGCACATAAAGGACCTCTCACCTTTAACGCATGAAATTAAAGGGTGGTCTGGAGCTGTCGGTAGCTTCGGGGGAGCAGTCAAATAACATGACATGTCCATGATATGTGTGTATTGCGCTGTCAACAATGCATGTAATTCGGATATGTTGTTTGTGTGTGCATGCGTGTTTGTGTCAGAGAAGAGATGGCTGTGCAGGGTCACCGCGAGCGTAAGCCAAACTTCTCTGATATGGAAATCCTGTGGCTGGCCCAGCTCATCTCCACCAATGAAAAGACACTCTTTCCAAGACCTGAGTGAAAGAGCAATATAAGGATGGATGAGACCTGGAAGGTCGTGAAGCACCTGTTTAACAGGCGTTCTTCCTACCTGCAATCAGTAAGACAGTATGTCCCCCATTTGTTGCACTACATCTCCCTTCCTATCCTCATTGTCCATGCGATTGCTGCCTCCAGTCAACATAACACAATACGTTCATAATGTGCATGTTGTTTGGGCATCTTATTTGTGTGGAAATGTGCAGTTCCCCCTCCAAGGCGCAAACTTCTATTTTTTTTTTCTGATATGTGTGGATGTCTTTCACCTTTTATGGGGCTGCTGCACCTCCCCACTCCCTACCCCATTACCTTTGACCTTACAGAATATAACCTGGAGACAACAATGACAACTATGAGCCTCTTTTTTGCAAGTGGAAGAATTGAAGAAGCGTGCCCGGGAGCTAAGGAAGAACCACCGGGCATGGCCGGAGGAGGTGAGGGCATGTCTAGATGACAGCCCTGGTATTTATTGGTTGGCAATGGGTTTACTTATGACGTGCTATCTATGCATAATCAGGGGTTGTGGCAGTTTCATGTTTGTCTCTCATAAGAAGTGTCTCAGAGGAGTCTGAGGTGGAGGAGGAGGAAGAAGATGAGGATGAGGAGGGATATATGGCGGGTGTTGCCCCTATCCCCTCCTGGTCCTGCCCCCAGTCCACATCCCTGTCCTTACTCCCTCCTCCATCCCAGACATTCTTCCTGCCCTCCTCCTCTCAAGTGACCCAGGACAAACACCCACCTCCTTCTGCATC
The DNA here is from genome assembly GCF_901765095.1 of Microcaecilia unicolor. NCBI lineage: Eukaryota > Metazoa > Chordata > Amphibia > Gymnophiona > Siphonopidae > Microcaecilia > Microcaecilia unicolor. The sequence continues at coordinate 136,533,211 of NC_044038.1, forward strand.
TGTCAGCTCCCAAGCCCGGCCCCCCACAACTAACTTCCTCCCTCCTCAAACTTCCCCCCCTCCAGAGATGAGCCCCCCTACTTCCCCCAGACCATCTCCCCCCTGTCATCCTTCTGGGCCCCTCCTCTCCCACCAGTGCTACCTTTCAACCTGTCCCCCCTTCACCCGATGCAACCACTCATCCCCCCCCCCACTCCCCTGGCTTGCCAGGGCCTATCCTCAAGCAGAACACAGCCTCCCCCCTCCTGTCTCACTTTGCTGACATACTTTCACAGGTACTGCCTACACTGGTGTGTGCATGTCGGATGCTGACAGGTCTTCTTCTTATTTGCAGATGACAAGCATACAGGTGATAGTGGTGAGATGGTGGACCTCACCTGAGGTTCTGTAACATTACTTTCATGCATCGGGGCCTAAGTGCTAGCACATCACATGATATCCTAACTGAAATATTCTGCAGCTGTTTAATGGTAGAAGCTGGGGGCATTGCAGGTTAATAAAATAGAATCAGCACTACGATGCTCTAGGCAAAGATATTATGAGAATGGCAACACAGCTGGAGTTTGCAGAAAAAAAAAAACTTAGAATGACCTGTAGTAGTAATACTGTAAGACTACTGCTAGCAGCTGTTGGCATCATTTTGAAACAGCTGCATCTCAGGGTGGGTGACAGCTTCTGCCCTAAGACACCAGAAATCAAGGAGACCCTAACACCTATCAAGGAGACCCCGGGGGGGGGGGGGGTTAGTGAAAGGAGGAGACTTATGCTGTAGGTTGGGATTTTGTGACTTGGTGGGAGGGAATTGAACAAGAGTGATCAGACCTGGGGTGGGGTGGAGGTACTAAATGTAGGGTTTGTGATTTGGGAGGGGAGATTAGATGGGTGGTGAGGAGGTTGTGACGGGGGGATTGGGTTGGCAAGTTGTGACTTGAGGCTAGATTACATCAGGGAAAGATGTCAGGAGAACCAGATTGTGGTGGTGATGGTGGTTGTGGGGTGACAGGGAAATCAGACAGGGTAGAAAATAGTGGACTATGTGCTACAGTGGCCTCATAGGTAGACTGCTTATAGTGTGACTATTAGCAAATGTGAGAGCTAGCATTCAGTACTGATTCGTGCAACAGCTGCCACAGCCAGCCACAGCCAGCCACTCCTCTGCTCCACACGTCAGGCCCACAAATGGCCTCTGCCTGAGTTAAGCATCTAACACTACTGTTCCCTGTATGTTGAATGGGAGTTCTCCAACTGCATTGTTACCAGTGGGGGGTAATGCTCAATATTGTATTTTCAATCACTACTAAAAATGTGATAGTGAAACAGTATCCCCCCCCCCCCCCCCCCCCCCATTGGCAGGACTGTAGATGAAGGACTCCTGCTCAGCTTAGAGTCAACAGCGGCTAGCACAGGATTTTTGTTTGTTTTTTTATTGTGCTGGCTGGTTGTAATGCACAGTCGATATTAGAACAGGTGTCTGTAATGTTTATCATGCAATAAAGCCTGTGCTAGCTACTTGATCAAGCTTAGTAAAAGGTCCCCTAGAGGACCAAATAGAAGATGTCATAAAAACATCCCTAAACTAACTCATATTAAAACATTCCTGAGGGAGCACCAATTTCAGTTCTGTATTTGTGGTTTGAGAGGTAATAGGTAGATTACAAGCAGGAAACAGCCCATGAACCATTGGGTATCACATTGACTTCTATAAAAGTTTAAACTAGATCTGGCTCCTATCCAGATGTCCTGACTTCCACTGGTGTTTTTACAAGCATCACTATTATTTTGGTACATAAAAAGAACAAAAATATTGTAGATCAGTGGTTCCAAAACCTGGTCCTAGAGGCACTCCAGCCAGTCAGGTTTTCAGGATATCCACAATGAATATTCATGAGGGAGATTTGCATCTGTGAGTGGGGCCTTTCTTCAGGCAAGACCTTGGGCCAGTTCCTGCCCCTCTTAATCTCTTTATACTAATATCCCTCAGTCTGAGACTTTAAACATCATAAGAGATTCATTACTACACAGATCTACACATTTGAAAATACCGACAGAACTCATCATAGAACTTTCCACTTTGGCCCTAAAAGAAAATAATTTTCACTTCGAAAAGTAATTTTTTAAACAGATAAAAGATACAGCTCCTTCTACAGCTAATTCATATGTTGCCAATTTTGAAGAGAAGTTTTTAACAGATAATCCGTATAAAGATAAAATTAAGTTATGGCGAAGACATAGATGTTCTTTTGATTTGGAAACAGGCAGAAGATGAGTTGTTGTCATTTCACAGTTGGCTTAATACAAAAGATAAAAATCTTAAATTTGAGCTTAATTTCAGTAAGAATGAGATTTCTTTTCTGGACATAACTATCAGACACTAATAAAATGTTACACTATGATAGTTGTCAAAGTATGTAGCTTAAAAGGAATTTATTTTAGAGCTAATTGTTGGGATTAAAAAGAGTTTGCTCCCAACAAGAAGATTTTAGGAGTGAGGCAAGGATTATATATGATAGGTTCAAAGACGGGGGTTTCCAGAGAAACATATTAGAAATGGGTTTGAAAGACTACGCATGCAAGATAGACAGTCGCTGGCTGTATTTTTTGCTTGATACTCTTATCATGTGCTTTCCTTCTCTGATATGTTTATGTTTATTAAAATTTGCTATACTGCCCTGTCTAAACAAACAGATCAGGGCAGCTTACAAAACAAAAAACAATGCAAAAATAATACCTTTTAAAACAGATAGAGAAAGAAAAAGAAAAAAATTTCATTGAGACAGGAATAACATGCAAAATAGGGACATAAAAATCTTAAATAATATTCATAACAGGAAAACCCTAGTCACCAAATAAAGTCTCACTAGGAGTTGATACCAAAGGCGTTGGAGAAAAGGTGTGTTTTAAGGAGAGTTTTGAATTTTTTTTTAAGGAGGGTTCTGAACGTATATGTGTGTGGGGGGGGGGGGGGGGGTGGGATCATTCCAAAGTTTAGGGCCAAGAAAATAAAAGGCAGAAAGACGAGTAGATTTCAAATGTGCTAACTTAGGAACGGGAAGAACCAAACAGTGAGAGTCCCTCAAGCCCAGCATCCTGTTTCCAACAGTGGCCAATCCAAGTCACAAATACCTGGCAAGATCCAAAAAAAGTACAAAACATTTTATGCTGCTTATCCCATAAATGGGCAGCGGATTTCCCCACGTCCATTTTAATAAGGGTCTATGAACTTTTTCTTTAGGAAGCCAACCAAACCTTTTTAAACCCCGCTAAGCTAACCACCTTTACCACATTCTCTGGCAACAAATTCCAGAGTTTAATTACACGTTGAGTGAAGAATCTTTTTCTCTGATTCATTTTAAATTTACTGTTTTGTAGCTTCATTGCATGCCCCCTAGTCCTAGTATTTTTGGAAAGAGTAAACAGACGCTTCACGTCTACCCATTCCACACCTCTCATTATTTTATAGACCTCTATCATATCTCCCCTCAGCCGTCTTTTCTCCAAGCTGAAGAGCCCTAGCTACTTTAGCCATTCCTGATAAGGAATTCATCCCTTCCCCTTTATCATTTTTGTCACCCTTCTCTGCACCTTTTCTAATTCCACTATATATTTTTTGAGATGAGGTGACAAGAATTGAACACAATATTCGAGGTGCTGTCGCACGATGTAGCAATACAAAGGCATTATAATGTCCATTTGATAATTTGGGAGGTCTGCAAAGGCAGAATTACAAAAATCGATTTTGGAAATGACAAAAGCTTGAACCAGGGTATGTAATGACGCAAAGTCAAAATAGGAATGAATAGAGTGGAGCTGATGAAGAGAATAGAATCCTGATTTAAGAAGAAATGTATTGAGAAAAAGAAAGTTGTGAATCCAAAATGGCACCTAAATAGCAGAAGGTATTAACGGGTTGTACTGATTGGTTAAAAAGGGTCAGAGAACATGTAGGGATAGGAAGAAATCCAGTGATCTAGTATGCAGTGGTCTTGTTCAGGTTCTTTCCATCAACAAGCAGGGCAGTGCTTCCAGTGGTGTGGCTTAGCCCCGCCTCTTTAACTTCAGTTCCTGCCTGATTTGTCTATATAAGTGCACCAAGATTTGAGTTATGTCACCTCAGGTATGCTGCCAAGTGGGCAAGTTTGTGGGCTTTATTTCTATCATTTTAGGATAACGTGTTTTTTATTTATTTGTTTGCATTTAAAATATATAGGCTAGATTTTATATATCATACCTAAAAAATTGGCGGCAAAAACAATTACGCCTAGGTGTATTTTATAAAGTATGACTAAATTTTGGTGCAGTTTATAGAATACGCTGAGCACCCATCTGCATGACTTAGGGCTCTGTTTACTAAGGTGTGCTAGAGTTTTTAGCATGCGCTAATGTTAGAGACACCCATATATTCCTATGGGTGTCTCTAGCATTAGCGCACGATAAAAACGTTAGAGCACCTACAGCGCAGCTTAATAAACAGGGCCCTAAATTTAGTCATGGGCAGTTATGTCAAATAAAACTTAGTGTAAATGCCTATGCCTAAATTAGGCGTGGACCAGGTCTATTTTATAACAATGCGCATAGATTTTAGAAATGCCCACGACCCACCTGTTCCATGCCCCTGGCCACATCTTCTTTCCAGCTATTGCCTTAGAATGTATGCACATCACTTTATAGAATACACTTAGATAATAGTGTGCATAAATTCTAATTAAATGCCAATTAGTGTCAATTGCTTGTTAATTGGCAATTATCAGCGCTAATTGGCTTGTTAGCTAATTAAATAGCATGTGCAAATCAAGAATATAACTGGATTTGCACATGCAATTTAAGTCATGCTTTATTTATGTGTTTATTGAGATTTATTAACCGCTTTTATGAAGAGATTCCCCCATGGCGAATATAAAATCCGGGGGATAATGTCTTGATAATAATGCGGGCCTTTTTAGCACATATGTATATTATACTAATTTCTTTTTATTAATTAGTACAATCAAAGAATCATGGATTCAGTTTCACCTACCACTCAATCTCTTATTCCAGTAATTATTAGGTTGTGCCCAATTCTATCAAATATTCAAAATACAAGAAATCCTACTAATTTAAAATATTGTGAAAACTTTGAAAATATATCTGTCACCTATGGTAATGACTGCTATAGTCATGATTTCCCCCAAACCAAATGTTTTACTCATTATTCAATAATGTTGACTCCAATTGATACATTATTTTTTAAAATGGACCAAAAACCCCACGACTTGCACAGTGATCAATGTTAGATCATTGTGTAATAAACTGGAACTATTAAGATATCTGGTGAGAGATTCAGATTTAGGTTTGGCATTTTTCATTGAAACATGTCTGTCTGAAAATGAAGGACTACGAGTTCATTCTCCTTTTCCTCCTGGCTATAAGAGTATTTATTGCTACTACTAATCATTTCTATAACGCTACTAAATGTATGCAGCACTGTACACATTATATGCAGGTACTTCTGTCCCTAGTGGGCTCACAGTCTAATTTTTTTTTTTTTTTTTGGGGGGGGGGGTTGCACCTGGAGCAATGGAGGGTTAAATGACTTGTCCAAGGTCACAAGGAGCTGCAGTGGGAATTGAACCCAGGTTGGCAGGATCAAAGTCTGCTGTACTAAACATTAGGTTGCTCCTCCACTCCATGCTCAAAAATCTGCTAGAGGAGGAGTCCTGGTACTTTTTATAAATATTGATTGTCCATTACTGTAGTTGACTGTTATTTTGGAAATGGACTTGAATCACTTTCTTTTGCAATTAGATTTTCATTGAAGAATCCTTCAATTTGTACTTTATTGGCCTATCATACTCCTGACACCTCTAAAAACTCTATAGATATTTTAATAGCGCAAATAACCCAACACTGCACACAGTTTACTCAAACTATCATCATAGAAGACTTCAATTTTCACTTAGAGAAAATTGATGATCCAACAGTCAAATTTTTAAATGATTTTTTGCTTTCTTTGGGATTACATTGGTTCCATACACTCTCTACACATATTGCAGGTCGTGCCTTAGATGGTGTTTTTAGGTCTAACTTTGATGGTATTGGACCATTGACTCTCATGACTGTATCTCCTCTTATCTGGACTGACAACTGCAAACTGGATTTTAGATATTAAGCCAGACTCCAGAAGACCAGATATTACAAAATCAAGCCATCTGGTTAGATCTATTACCTCACCGATAGCCGCTAGCGCTGCTTTGTAAACAGAGAGGTAAATGTGCTATTACCTTAGTCAAGAAAACTTATGATGCATTTGCCAGGCATAAACCATATTATCGGAAAAAAGATGGACACCCATTTTTTTCGAAAATACGGTTTGTCCCGCCCCTTCATGTACCCGTTCTTGGAGATAGACGCCCATGGAGATGGGCGTTCGCGTTCGATTATGCCCCTCCACATGTTACTCTTTGGGGTTCTACATGGAATGTTGCTACTAATTGGGATTCCGGAATCTTGTAACTCTTTAGGATTCCAGAATCTCCAGAATGATTAGTACAAGAACAGTGCTGGGCAGACTTCTACGGTCTGTGCCCTGAGAATGGCAAGGACAAATCAAACTTGGGTATACATATAAAGTATCACATACCATGTAAAATGAGTTTATCTTGTTGGGCAGCTTTATCTGCTGTCATTTACTATGTTACTATGTTGGTGATAGAGAAAGCACTTGAATGTTGCTGAGATTTGTAGGATCATCTGATTTTTGTGTGGTAAAAATGTTTGGGATAAAACACAGTAAAATAATGTCATTGAAATGATACAATTAACCACTTTGACTGTATTTACAGGAAGGTGGTATATCATGTGTGGAACAAATGTCTTTCCACTTTGTCAAACACACTGACTAGGATGACTGCCCATTAGAGCATGGAGTGTGGAAACTAATGCAATTTTACAGAAATCTAACCAAGGTGCCCACTTGAAACTCCCTCACAGTAACTCAAAGTATATACTGTCTTTAGCTTCAGGACCTGCTCCGACCTTGAACTCTGCAATACCAAAGATGAAAGAGCCCAGAACCTTCAGAGTTCTTGTCAGGTTCTCAGGTTCAGAGCCCGCGGGGCTGGGCTCTGGAGCAAACGTGAGCCCTTGGGCTGCTGACGAGGAGCGACAGCAGCAGGCAAAACCCACCAACCAACGCTGGGCAAGCACACCGACACTGGCAGGGACTGCAGGCACCGCCCAGCGAGCCGGAACACATGGACTGGAACACTGGACTGGAACACCGGACTGGAACACCGGACTGGAGCACACCCGACTGGTCCACACAGCTTCACCTGCACTTAGCTACTAAGCCCCCCAGGAGTTGAGCTCCTGGGTTCGAGTAGCCAGCAGGACCAGGACTGGAAACAGAAGTACTCCTAAACCTAAACTGATCTACGTGCTCCCAAGCCCTAAACCAGCAGGAGTGTTCCTAACAGTAAACTGACAAAAGGACTTCCTAAGCCCTATACTAAACAGGAGGTCCTAAGCCCTGCTCAAGAAAGGGACTTCCTAAACCCTAAACTAACAGAGCAAGGAACTAAACACAAAGCTAACACAGGTGCTACTATGCACCAAGCTACAAGCAGAGCTGTACACTAATAAGCTAAACACAAAACTAACAAGCTACCTAAGCACTGCTCTAGCAAGCTAGATACAAAACTAACAAGGTGCTTCCTAAGCACTTCTCTGGCAAGCAACCAGAAGAGCTCCTAGCACTAAAAGGGAAGACAGGGGAGCCACAAGGAAAAAGCAGGGAAGCTAACACATAAGCCAAAAGTGCTTCTAACGCACCAAACACCAACAGCAAAGACTGCAATGCTCCCAATAGCACAAACACCAGAAGTACTTCTAACAGCAAACTCTGCAGTGTTCCTAACAATACCAAACCCTTCAGGGTTTGGTATTGTTAGGAACACTGCAATATCGAAAATCACTTCTATCAGCCCACTTCTATCAGCAACAGAGCTTCCAAAGCCCTACACACAGCAATGCTTCCAAAACCAAGAGGGAAAAGCAGGAAAGCTAAACACACAGACACCAGTGCACACTGCACTAACACTAACCTGGACCTTAGCAAAAGCAAGCAGGGAAACTAGACACAAAGTCAAAAGTGCACACTGCACCACCCTACCTAAAGCAAACACCACTGTTGCAAAGGCTCTGAAGGAAACACCACTTCCTTATCAAGGCCCTCCCTGATGATGTCACACTCCCTAGACCTAGGCAAAAGCACACTGACCCAGAGAGGCCCAACCCACACCAATGCAACACCATGAAGCACTTGAAGCAAATACACCCAAAGAGAGGTAGGGCTAACTCAGTCCACCCACACAGCTGTAGTAAAGTGAAACAATTAACCCCATGCTGCTGGAAGCTGCCAGCACAGAGAGACAGAGCCAGCTCAGAAAGGACAGACAAAAGAAACAGAAGCCAGCTAAGAAGCTGACCCCCAGGAAAGAGGTAAGTTTGAGAGGGGTTCTGACCCCAATCATAACAGTTCTTGGTTTTTATTGCCACACTCCAGGTACCACTCATTGGGGTGAGTAACTTAGCACTCCTGTGATCTCTTACCAATGTTTACATTTGTTTTGTGGACTGATTAAGTAACTAGGGACATTGATTTGGATTTGCTCACACCTAAGAAATTAAGTTTAGAAGGCAATCTTCACCATTATATAGACCACCTTTAAAACACAAATCCCTTAATCGATAGATCAGCTCATCTTATGGATGTATTTTGTAACATGATTTTGAAACTTTATTGTGACTTTTATCTCACAAGAAAAATTAGAAGAAATGCAATTAAGTTTGGAAATGGTTGAACAACTAATTGAATTAAATATTTTCAATATCAGTCTCCTGTCATTTATTTGTTGAAGTCATCCAAAATTTGCAGAGAATGTTTTGTGCTGCTCATGGCAGTTCAAAAAATAAACATAGAGGGAAATTTGTATTCATTTACATTTGGCAACTGGAAGAGCTAATGAATCTGAAATTCAAAACAGGATGCTGAGAAAAGAAAACTCCTCACTTAAACTTTAACTTATGCTATTAAATTTCCATCAACAACCACAACATCACCACATTCTGGCAAGCAGAATAATAAATTATTACAGTAATGCAGAGAGAGATTCCTTTTAAATTATATGTGTTTCTAATGTTCTGGCGAGGTTTCTTTACTAATGTAGGGCTTCAAGTAAAGAAATAGGATAGATATGTATTAGGGATGCACTTTAGTTCTAATTAAAGTAGGAACTTTCTTTTGTTGGATTTCAATTTGAAAATGAAACAAAAAAATTGAAATATTGTTTATTTCCTTTTTCTGTTTTAAAATGTAACCCATGCCCTTACTGCAAATCATTCCCTGAGCTCTTTCTGAATTCTCCTACTTTCTGGACTCTGCTTAATCTGTTGCCCCATGAAAATACCACTCTTGGGATTAGAGATTGGGGTAGGGAGGATCTGAAGTGGTAGATGAAAGGTTATGAAGGCTCTATATTCAAATTTTGGGGCTGAGAGAGGTGGCAGGTACAGATTGAACATTTGCTGCTTGACCTCTGGAGTGGGGAGGGTTTCTGGAAAAGCTATCAAGTTTTTATTACATGCATGAATTAACAGCTCAGTGTAATGAAAGGCTGGTCCATTAAAGGGTTATTTGGTGAGTTTTGAGTAATTGAGAAAAGCTCAGAGGGGAGGGGAGTTGATGGGGGAAGTGGGGGCTGGATACAGGAATTGATAGTTGTGATATTTTATTTTTTAAATAAACAAAGGTGGTCATTTTAGAAGCAGTATTCACATATTAAACACGGCTACTCTGGCAAATTGATGTCCAAACGTCCAAAACATCTAATGCCCAATTTTAGAACATACTGGAGAAAAACATGGATGCGGAGAAAATGTCAAAACGGCCAAAGGCTTGTTGGGGGCATTTCAGGTGCATGTTATAGGTTGTGCAGCATTTCCACTGATTCCAGGTAGTATGTCAACATGTAGGGAATGCATGAAAAATGTTGGGAATTATATCTGCTATAAAGGATGAACAAGTGCAACCACAGTGTGTCTTTGTGACTGCATGTGTTGATGCTGGCTAGAGGAGAGCTGATATGAGAGTCTGTGAGCCCAATTGCCATCTCTGTCCACTCAGGTCTGTCCATCTTTCAACCGTATTTGGTCCCACCTGTTCCACAATCCATCGGGAGCTTCACTCTCATCCCCCTGCCCTGGCAGCCTTTTCAAATCTTTCCTCTGCTACCCTATCCCATAGCCACATATGAGCTTCCTCCACATCCATCCCTGACCCTGCTCCAACTGAGTCTCTCCTCTGTCTGCGTCTGCCCTCCTGCCTTTCAGTACCTAGCTATGGTGCCTTATGTGTCTGTGCCTATGGGTGCAGGTGGGGTGGTGACTGTGAGTAGTGACCTGGTGTTAGTGGTAGACGTTTTGGGCTATGAGCTGCCAGAACATGTGGGTTGTAGAGGCCATGCTGCACAAGGCACAATGGGAGGAGAGGAGGGCCAAAAGAAAAGGCCTTATTCTCTCCACAGGATATATAGGCCCAGGACACAGTTCCTTAACCTCAGCTATAGGGCTCCACCACCACCACCACCTTCAGTTGCTGCCTCTGCATCCATGTCAAAACCCAGTAAAGACAATGGTGCAGGCATCTGGATGTCCTCACACTCTTTGACACTGGGCACTGGTGGTTCGATGGTCTCTGTTTCCTGTGACTCCTAGTTCACCACCATCTCTGACCTACCTGCCTGAAGATCCTCATTTGCCTGCAATGGCTGTTGAGTGGCACAACTGGCTGTGAGCTCCCTCCCTCCTCAGGATCTATGTCCTAGTAAGAGCAGAAAATACTTAGTTAAGGAGATGAGAGATGGGTTTGGATGTTGCTATACCATTGGACATGATATGCACCTTTTACAGACCTGTGGGGACAGAGATAGCATGTGCCCCTATGCCTGAACCTGTCTAACCATATGTCATGAACATCACCATCCTTGCATGGGCACAAACCTCTCCTTGCCCCCTATGATTATTGCTTGTGCTAGGAGTATAGAAGGCCAGGCAGGACTTGTAAGAAGAATGACTGCTAACAATTACCATGGTATGACACTGTACTTGACATCCAAGAGTGCCAGGTTCAAGTCCCTCTCAGAGTAGTACAAAACATTTAGCATCCTGTTTTGTTTTGGGTTTTTTTAAAGCCTTTATTTCATTGGCAGTGCTTAGAAATAGAACACATACATAGACTCAGAGCAGTGCTAAACATTTTCTACCTCAAATATTTTGCACCCCAGAGTGCCATAAAGGAGTAGTTTAGTGGTTAAAGCATGCCACTTGGCAGTTAGGAGTGTGTTTTTCAAATCCACCTCAAGAGCATTGCAAAACATTTAGCAGTCAGGTTTATTTTTTTTTTAAATCCTTCATTTAATTAGGACCACACAGAAATGGAGCAAGATACAGTGGGGGAAATAAGTATTTGATCCCTTGCTGATTTTGTAAGTTTGCCCACTGACAAAGACATGAGCAGCCCATAATTGAAGGGTAGGTTATTGGTAACAGTGAGAGATAGCACATCACAAATTAAATCCGGAAAATCACATTGTGGAAAGTATATGAATTTATTTGCATTCTGCAGAGGGAAATAAGTATTTGATCCCCCACCAACCAGTAAGAGATCTGGCCCCTACAGACCAGGTAGATGCTCCAAATCAACTCGTTACCTGCATGACAGACAGCTGTCGGCAATGGTCACCTGTATGAAAGACACCTGTCCACAGACTCAGTGAATCAGTCAGACTCTAACCTCTACAAAATGGCCAAGAGCAAGGAGCTGTCTAAGGATGTCAGGGACAAGATCATACACCTGCACAAGGCTGGAATGGGCTACAAAACCATCAGTAAGACGCTGGGCGAGAAGGAGACAACTGTTGGTGCCATAGTAAGAAAATGGAAGAAGTACAAAATGACTGTCAATTGACAAAGATCTGGGGCTCCACGCAAAATCTCACCTCGTTGGGGTATCCTTGATCATGAGGAAGGTTAGAAATCAGCCTACAACTACAAGGGGGGAACTTGTCAATGATCTCAAGGCAGCTGGGACCACTGTCACCACGAAAACCATTGGTAACACATTACGACATAACGGATTGCAATCCTGCAGTGCCCGCAAGGTCCCCCTGCTCCGGAAGGCACATGTGACGGCCCGTCTGAAGTTTGCCAGTGAACACCTGGATGATGCCGAGAGTGATTGGGAGAAGGTGCTGTGGTCAGATGAGACAAAAATTGAGCTCTTTGGCATGAACTCAACTCGCCGTGTTTGGAGGAAGAGAAATGCTGCCTATGACCCAAAGAACACCGTCCCCACTGTCAAGCATGGAGGTGGAAATGTTATGTTTTGGGGGTGTTTCTCTGCTAAGGGCACAGGACTACTTCACCGCATCAATGGGAGAATGGATGGGGCCATGTACCGTACAATTCTGAGTGACAACCTCCTTCCCTCCGCCAGGGCCTTAAAAATGGGTCGTGGCTGGGTCTTCCAGCACGACAATGACCCAAAACATACAGCCAAGGCAACAAAGGAGTGGCTCAGGAAGAAGCACATTAGGGTCATGGAGTGGCCTAGCCAGTCACCAGACCTTAATCCCATTGAAAACTTATGGAGGGAGCTGAAGCTGCGAGTTGCCAAGCGACAGCCCAGAACTCTTAATGATTTAGAGATGATCTGCAAAGAGGAGTGGACCAAAATTCCTCCTGACATGTGTGCAAACCTCATCATCAACTACAGAAGACGTCTGACCGCTGTGCTTGCCAACAAGGGTTTTGCCACCAAGTATTAGGTCTTGTTTGCCAGAGGGATCAAATACTTATTTCCCTCTGCAGAATGCAAATAAATTCATATACTTTCCACAATGTGATTTTCCGGATTTAATTTGTGATGTGCTATCTCTCACTGTTACCAATAACCTACCCTTCAATTATGGGCTGCTCATGTCTTTGTCAGTGGGCAAACTTACAAAATCAGCAAGGGATCAAATACTTATTTCCCCCACTGTACATACATATACTCAGAGCAAAATGTTTTGTACCCCAGCATAGTACTTAGGGCCCTATTTAACAAAGGTGTACTAGTGTTCTTTAGCACATGCTTCCTATGCACCTCAAAGCAAAATGGAGTAGCAGCTTTATGGCTAGAGGACAGGGCTTGGTATCAGGAGGGTCTCGTTCAAATCCCACTGCTATTTGTGATCTCGGGCAAGTTACCTTACCCTCCATTACTTCAGGTACAGAATTATAGCCCTCAAGGGACAGGGGAATACATGGAGGAGCATAATCGAAAGGGGCGTACAAGTTTTCCTGAGGACGTCATCGCAGGACGTCCCGGTGAAGGGGCAGGGAAATCCGTATTATCGAAACAAGATGGGCGTCCATCTTTCATTTCGATAATACGATCGGGGACGCCCAACTCGCGAAATTTAGAGACAACCTTAGAGATGGTCGTCCTTAGAGATGGTTGTCCCCGATTTTCTACGATAATGGAAACCAAGGACGCCCATATCAGAAACGGCCAAATCCAAGCCATTTGCTCATGGGAGGAGCCAGCATTCGTAGTGCACTGGTCCCCCTGACGTGCCAGGATACCAACCGGGCACCCTAGAGGGCACTGCAGTGGACTTCAGAAATTGCTCCCAGGTGCATAGCTCCCTTACCTTGTGAGCTGAGACCCCCAACCCCCCCCCCCCCCAAACCCACTACCCACAACTGTACACCACTACCATAGCCCTTACGGGTGAAGGGGGGCACCTATATGTGGGTAAAGTGGGTTTCGGGTGGGTTTTGAAGGGCTCACACTTACCACCACAAGTGTAACAGGTAGGGGGGATGGGCCTGGGTCTGCCTTCCTGAAGTGCACTGCACCCACTAAAACTGCTCCAGGGACCTAAATACTGCTGACATGGAGCTGGGTATGACATTTGAGGCTGGCAAAAAATATTTCAAAAGCTTTTTTTGAGGGTGGGAGGGGGTTGGTGAACACTGGGGGAGTAAGGGGAGATCATCCCCGATTCCCTCCGGTGGTCATCTGGTCAGTTTGGGAACCTTTTTGAGGCTTTGGTCGTAACAAAAAATGGACCAACACACTCCCCAGCACACACACAAACCCCCCATACCCCCTTCCCCAGCACACACACATCCCCACACCTCTCCCCTCAGCACACACCACCACAGAATGATTAATAGGTCCCTCACAGCCCTCCTTGATCCTCCTCCTTCTCCTCCCCAGGGCCGTGCCTAGGGTCTCTGGCGCCCCCCTGCAGACTATCAGTTGGCGCCCCCCCCCTGTGAAAATGATCAGCCCCCCCCCCCCCCGGTGAAAATGATCGCTCACCACTTGCCACACTGACAGGAATTGTCAGCAATATTCTTAGAAACAAATTGCTATACATTGCAAAAATAAGATAGCAGATGTAAATTCTCAAAGTGGACATATTCCAAACGCTATAATGAAAATAAAATGATTTTTTTCTACCTTTGTTGTCTGGTGACTTTCTTTTTCCGATCATGCTGGCCCAGTATCTGAGTCTGCTGCTATCTGTCCTCTTAACTCCATTTCCAGGGCTTCCTTTCCATTTATTTCTTTACTTTCCTCCTTTCTTCTTCATTTCTTGCTCTATATCCATTTCCAGCAATTTCTTCTCTCTCCCTGGGTCCTGTCCTCCCATCCAAGTCCATCCTTGTCCCTCTCTGCCCTTCCCTCCTCCATCCATAGCCAGCAATCCTCCTCTCTCCCCTCCCCTCCATTTCCAGCAAATTGTCCTCTCCCTGGGCCCCCATGTCCATCCTTGTCCCTCTCTGCCCTTCCCTGCTGCATCCATAGCTAGCAATCCTCCTCTCTCCCCTCCCCTTCCAGCAATTTGTCCTCTCCCTGGGCCCTGCTGCTGCCCTCCCATCCATGCCTCTCTGCCCTCCCATCCATGCCCTCCCATCCATGCCTGTCTCTCTGCCCTCCCATTCATGCCTGCCATAGGCGGTCGGTGGCCCAACTGTTTGGGGAGGCTAAAGGGGGCGGGGTTAGGGGTGGGCCAGGGGCGGAGCTTACCTCCATAAGTGTTTGACAACACACAGAAAAAAAATAAGTAAAAATAAAAGTCACAGTTAATACCTTTTATTAAATTTAGATATTAGATATGTATCATATGTCAAAGAATAAAGTGGTTGCTCAAAGCATATACTAAACACAATCGCTCAACTGCAAAACACTATGCACAACTTTGTGCAAAAACACACTCAGAACCTTACTGTACCATAAATATTACACTGGGAAGACCCTAATACACCAATATACCACCATACGGAACATGCAGACCGTCAACAATATGAAACAAGGGATCATAATATCATGATACGTGTAGAGCCAAAAAACACCCTTTTAGGGTGGCTAGTGTTCACAATGAGCTCCTTTTATTAACGACCATATGTAGATTCTTCAAGAGGTAGTGTGTCATGATTTACGCTGTACACCCTTTCTGGAGTTTTGGTGCCACCTCAGTAAGGCCAACACACAATCTCTCCACTGCAAAACACTATATACAAACTTGTGCAAAACACACTCATAGCCTTACCAAACCATAACAGCACTAATTCCAAGGACAGGACGAGCTACAACCTTTATGTGTGGAAAGGCAGCACTATAATTACACCGGGCTCTAAAACACCAGTACACAACCTAGTGAAACCAAAATAAAACAAAAAGGGCTGCAAATACTTCACACTAGCAGAATACTGCATCTTGATCACACATGAAAAACACACGGCTTAACAGATATGAAGGCAAAATACAAGAAGTCAGACTCAGCATGCAGCAATACTAGAAACATTGAAACTTACATGCAAAATATCACAGATGTACATTTCCAAAAGCTGACATATTCCAATTAATAAATTTTGAATAAAAAATGTTTTCTACCTTTGCTGTCAGAGCATTTAGTTTTTCTATTAGCTTTGGTCCCAGTGTCTTCTTTCCATTTGATATTTTTTTCTCTCACCATGTCCACCATCTTTCTGTGTCCTTATGCGTCCTGTCTACCACCCTATCCTTTCTCCAGTTTCAACATCTGCCCTCAAAGTGTTCCAATCCAGCCTTTAAATTCAGCAATTTCCCCTCCATCCATATAAAGCATTTCTCTTCACTCCCCTCCCCTCCATCCATGTGCATCTACAACCTTTGTCTTCTCTCCCCTCCATCCATGTCCAGCATTTCTCCTCTCTCCCTTTCACTCCATCCGTGTGCATCTCCTTCCTTTATCTTTCCTTCCCCCCCATCCTTGTCCAACATTTCTCCTCTCTTCCCTGCCCTCCACTCCATCCATGTCCAGCATTTCTCCTCTCTTCCCTCCCCTCCATCCATGTGCATCTCCTTCCTGACGTCCCTCCCCTCCATCCATCCATGTCCAACAACTCTCCATTCTCCCCTTCCCTCTCCTCCATCCATCCACCCATATCCTGCAAATTTCCTCTCTCCCCTGTCCCCATTCATCCATCCATGTCCAGAATTCTCCTCTCTCCCTTGCCCTCCCCTCCATCCATCCATCCATGTCCAGGAACTCTCCGTTCTCCCCTGCCCTCTCCTCCATCTATCTCCAGATAATTTCCTCTCTCCCCTGTCCCCTCGATCTATGCCCAGCAATTCTCCTCTCTTCCCTGCCCTCCCCTCCATCCATGTCAGCAATTCTCTCCCCTGCTCTGCCCTCTCCCCTCCTGTCCAGTGATTTCTTCTCTCTCCCTGCACTGCATCCATACATGGTCAACAATTCTCCTCTCCCCTGCCCTCCCCCCTACATGTGGCAGGCTGCAGCGTTTTTGCGAGGCAGCTCTGGCTCTCCCTCCTTCCTTCCTTGGTTCCCACTCTGGCTCCCCGATCAGCAGTCCCCCCCCCCCCCCGCGTTTTAACCTTTACTCTCCGACGTGGCAGCGATGTCAATCAATGAAGAACGCACAACAGACTTGTTTCCAGCTTCTCTCTTCACACAGTGTCCCGCCTTCAGCGTCAGCGATGATGCATTTCCTGTTCCCGCGAGGGCGGGACACTGTGTGAAGAGAGAAGCTGGAAGCCGCAGTGAGTCTGTTGTACGTTCTTCATTGATTGACATCGCTGCCACGTCGGAGAGTAAAGGTTAAAACACGCGGGGGGGGGGGGGCTGCTGATCGGGGAGCCAGAGCGGGAACCAAGGAAGGAAGGAGGGAGAGCCCGAGCTGCCTCACAAAAGCGCTACGCTTGTGAGGGCAGCAGGGAAGTCCGAAGTCCACGATTGGGCTGGGGCGCCGGGGCGAGGGTAAGCACCGCGGCGGCGCCCTCCAGAGGTGGGCGCCCCCCTGCGGCGCTTACCTCGCTTACCGCATGGGCACGGCCCTGCTCCTCCCTGTCCCCTCTGAGGGCCACATCCCCTACCCCTCTTTCTAGCTGATAGGGATGGTCCAGGCCTTGCAGTCTGCTTACGCATCTGCAATCCCTGCCCCTACTCCCAAGGATGCTCCACCTCTCCCACCCCCAATGTGGTAAAACTACTGTAAGTGTACACTTTTACTCAGATACAATCTGGAAATTTTCAGTCAGTCTACACTGGTAACATTTTTTACCGGCAAAAATTGCTTTTTGAAACCTTATGTTTTAAGATGCCATTTTCAGAGATGCTGACAAAGTTGGTAAAATGAGATTGTCAGGCATCTTATTACAATTCCGAGGCAGAATGAAAATATGCAGATTAGAGCGACAAGAGATCAGTTTCAAGAACTACTTCAAAAGGCTAAGCCATTTATATTTCTTCAGTTTGCATGATCCTTCCTACTTTACCACATGTGCAATTAAAGTGAGGCAAGGTTTAAGAACAATCAGAAAAAAAGCAAATTCCTACTGCTTTCCAAACATTGATAATTCAGGGATTTCACAATATTTTATCAGTTTTGCAAACTTCAATTCTTTCTTCAGTTTTCGTGGCATAGCAGAGAAAATATAAAGCTTGATTTACTAAAGTGCAGTGGAAGATTAGTTACTGCATGTCAATTACCAAAATTAATGGGTAGTCGCTGCAAAGCCCCTTACTTCCATCCCCCCAGCCCACAGTAATAACTGACCTCCATCCCTCCCATCCAGGGAGGTCCAACCCCCCACTCCCTCACGAGATATAGGCAAGCCTCCCTGGCCTACCTTATGTCCCTGGTGGTTCTGGAGTCACTGGGGGTAGGATCAAAGGCCACTCGCTCCCGCCCTTTGTGGCTTCTAGACGAAAATGGCTGCTGCAACATTTTGTGGCAAGTCACTATACTTTGCGCAGTACCACGAGACTGCCACATGAGGTTGTGGCAGCAATTTTCTTCTAATGACCACAAATGGGCAGGAGCAAGTGGCTTTCGCTCCTGCTCCCAACAACCCCCTCCCACATATGGTGCACACTCACTTTGCCCTGCCTCCTGCACAGTCACAGGCAGGCAACAGCTGTGCTGTCCACTCTCTCCATTGAAATCGCACTGCAAGAGTAAGAGAGACAGAACAGCTGCATATCAAGCTGCTCCCTTCCCCCGTGCTTGCCTAGAGAGCTGACTGCTCATGTGAACCGCGCAAAGCTGTACAGAGACCTCCGTGGTTCATGAGCAATTAGCTCTAGGTAGATACAGGAGGAGGAAGCAGCCCGATATGCAGCTTTTCACCTTCTTCTCCTTTTACAGAGCAATTTCAGCAGGGAACAGGGAGAGACAGTGAACAGCGCAGCTTTTCTATGCCTGGCTTGGAATTGAACTCTCACTCTGGGGACTTACCATTGACGGTCGTAAGAGTCAGCACCGTCAGCAGCGGCAAACAGGCACTTCTGAGTCCTAGCACTGGCTCTGAGTCGGGGGGGAGGGTCACCGTCAGAGGCATTAGCAGCACAAGGGGGTGGGTCGGTGGGAAGTCACAGTGGTATTAGTGGCGCATAGGAGCAACTCTGAGGGAGCTGGGTTGGCGTCAGCTATGCCTCTCTGCTTTCACTTTCAGAGCACATGGGAAGTGAAAGGAGTGAGTGCACTGTACAGCAGCAGGCTCCCAGAATTAAAACCCAGACAAAAACTGTCACAAAAAAAAACCGCCCAGATGCCCCTACCGTCACCAGAAAGGAAGACCTGCCCGGGAAAACCTGGACATATGGAGGGGCATAATCGAAAGGGACGCTCAAGTTTTTCTGAGGATGTCCTCGCAGGACGTCCCCGTGAAGGGGCGGGAAAACCCGTATTATCAAAACAAGATGGACGTCCATCTTTCGTTTCGATAATACGGTTGGGGACACCCAAATCTGGAAATTTAGGTTGACCTTAGAGATGGTCGTCCTTAGACTTGGTTGTTTCTGATTTTCGGCAATAAAGGAAACTGAGGATGCCCATCTCAGAAATGACCAAATCCAAGCCATTTGGTCATGGGAGGAGCCAGCATTCATAGTGCACTGGTCCCCCTCACATGCCAGGACACCAACCGGGCACCCTAGGGGGCACTGCAGTGGACTTCACAAATTGATCTCAGGTGCATAGCTCCCTTACCTTATTTATTTATTTATGTATTTATTTATTGCATTTCTATCCGACATTATCCCACTTCTTTGCAGGCTCAATGTGGCTTACAATACATCATAGGTACTGGAAATAGAAGTGAATATACATTAGGTTTACAGAGGGTTTGCGTTACATGGTGGTGAATTACATGATGGTGTTAAAGCAAAAGACATTATAAGACAGTACTAGAAGTTCAAAGATTATACAGTTACACATGTTGATCTTTGTGATATATCTTTTTGAAGAAATAGGTTTTTAATAGTTTGTGGAAATCGGTCAGTTCATAGACCAATGCTGAGCCCCCCAAACCCCCCCAAAACCTACTCCCCACAACTGTACACCACTACCATAGCCCTTATGGGTGAAGGGGGGCACCTAGATGTGGGTACAGTGGGTTTCTGGTGGGTTTTGGAGGGCTCACATTTACCACCACAAGTGTAACAGGTAGGGAGGATGGGCTTGGGTCCGCCTATCTGAGGTGCACTGCACCCACTAAAACTGCTCCAGGGACCTGCATACTGCTGCGATGGACCTGAGTATGACATTCGAGGCTGGCATAGAGGCTGGCAAAAAATAGTTTTAAAGAATTTTTTGAGGGTGGGAGGGGGTTAGTGACCACTGGGGGAGTAAGGGGAGGTCATCCCCGATTCCCTCCGGTGGTCATCTGGTCAGTTCGGGCACCTTTTCGTGGCTTGGTGATGGAAAGTAGTCATGATCCTGCACACAGCCATTGTGACGTACTGGCTGATAGCCACCAGACTGACATATGAGCCTTTACCATATGTTGATCAGGTGGCAGAACCAAGGAGCTAATGTGGACAATGTGCACAGCCATTGCATAAAGCAATGTTACTATCACGTTTTGCCAGTTGAGGAATACCTGCCCTGCGCCCATGTAACATTCACACACACCCCCAAGCCACTTTCTCCCACTGCCTGGTGACAGCCCTCCCCCAAGCGATTGCTCCCATCACATAGCCTTCCCAGTACACCATTTCCTTTAAGAGGACACTTCCCTGCCTGATGACTTTGGCACACACCAACTCCATACACATACTACTTAATGTGCGAGCGTCTCCGTTAACTGACATTAGGCTTACTTGAAATAATCAGTCATAGTCCTCTGTACAGTCTTGTCTGTGATTTCCATAGACTACATCTGCCAGACAGTAAAAACTGTCATAGCACTGACATCCAGTGGCCTCCGGATAGGCCCGCACGGTGTTGAGACTCTCCAGCGCTCTTGCAAAAGTGACAGGAGGAGGTTGTTGAATTTCATCAGCATGTGCCTTGCTGCTCATTTCTTCATTTGTTCCATCATCAGCCATTGTTGCCTGCATGTAGGAACATATCTCAACATCAGTGCTGTCTTCAGCTGTTTGTAGATCGTAATCAACAGCTATGTAGTGATGGAACTCCTCTTCAGTAAAACCAGCTGGGATGTCAATAACCTCTTCATCTGACACGTTTGCAACAGCTGCACCTGTTTCATCCCTCTCCACATCCGCTTGTAGCAGTTCACAATGGTTGCCTGTGTAACATGATTCCAGACTTCTTTTTCATACCAATGGCGCGGCATCTCCTGAATTTTAGGGCCTGAGCGGTTTCCTGCCTCGGATTTCAAGAAAACTTACACCAGAGAATCACCATATTAATCTTGATATAACCTATTAATGTTGTGAGAAGATTTAAGTCCACTTAAACTGTGGTAAACATTTGAACTATCTGCATCCTCTGCAACTATGCTGCTCTGATGCAATTAATCAAGTTTATTCAATATCTGCAACTATGTTGTTCTGATGCAATAACTACGTTTATTACTATCGAAAGGTTTCTATGCTTTCTAGGAACTACTTCTATGACTGAATATTGTACCTTATTTTGATGCAATAACCACGTTTATTCACTTCTGCAGGCTTTTGTGCTTCTCCAAGAACCATTTCTATGATTGAACATGCACCTTTATAGAAGTGTTGTAATGCTTATGTTTGTATGCTATCTGTAAGCTTTACACTCTCTTTGTATCATTTCTTATTTGATTGTATAATTGCACCAAGTTAATATATCAAATATATAACCAGGGCCTATTGAAGATCCCACCCACTAATAGCTATTCCATCACATCTGATTGACACTAAAATTAAAACCGCCAAACTGCTTCTAATAATTTACTCCTTATCCTTTATTCATCGCATATTAACGATCCCTCTCACAGATACTAATAACATACCTACAATATATAATATTAATAGGCTACCAAATAACAATATATCCTACCAAACTAATAACAACCAGATCAATGGAGGAACTAGCACACGAGGACATAATCAATACACAGGAAAAAAAGGCCCTAACAAACCTAAAATTCAAGAGAATAAACAATTAATAAAAATCAAAACAACTTCAAACTCAACTGACCCTTACCAAACACTCCACCTGGGCTATATAAATGCCAGATCAGTAGTTAATAAACAACAATTATAACAGATTGGATTACAACAGACAACCTCGACCTTCTATTCATCACTGAAACTTGGCTGCAGGATCAAAATGACCCCACAATTTTAGACTTATGCCCCCCAGATTATAAAATCACTCACTGGACAAAAAAAGGAAAATGAGGAGGAGGTATAGCATTAATCCATAAATCTCATTTCATCATAACAACAACAACAACAACAGCTGAGTCTATAACGCCCCATCTTGAAATAGCCTCATTAAGAATCCATCACACTTCCTTGTTCCTGTTTTATAGACCACCAGGCAATTGGCACGAATGTCAACCACAACTTATGGACTTTATATCGAATACCTGTGTAGCTAATTCCAACATACTACACCTAGATGATTCCAATTCAACCAATGTATGTGAATGTAAAGAACTCCTTCAACTTTGCGACCTTAACTGGCCAAATATACAAGCAACCCATGGCAAAGGACACACACTTGATCTCATTACATACAAACTAGCATCAGATCTAAACCTAACTCTAGTAGATACTAAATGGGAAGAAGTGCCTTGGTCAGATCACCATAAATTAAACATATCCTTGCAATGGCGAAGAAAAAGCACACGCCATAACTAAGAATGCATAACCTACACCTCAAGAGGACAAATTGATCCTACAACATTCTGGCAACAGCTTTACAAGGATAAATGGACAATACAAACAGAATTGAATAATTATCTCCAAGATTGGAACACTAGATGCAGAAATACACTAGATAATATAGCACCATTACGAACAAAATCCACACGAAGAAACACTTTGCTACCTTGGTTTAATGAAGAATTGAAAAAATTAAAAACTCAGATTAGGAGATACGAACAAGCATGGAATAAAAGAAAAGATGAATACACATTAAACGCATGGAAACAAATCCAAAGGAAATACAAATATGCTATATGACATACTAAAAGATCTTACTACAAAATCAAAATTGGACTAGACTACAAAGACACACATAAACTTTTCCTACTAGTGAACAAACTACTAAATACCACCCAGTCACTACAACTACTACACATACCCCATCAGCAGATAGTCTTGCTAAATACTTTAATGAGAAAATTGTTAAGATTCGACTCACATTTAGGCATATTTTCAAAGCACTTTGGGAGGCTAAGTTCCATAGGTTTCTATGGAACTTTGGGAGGCTAAGTGCTTTGAAAATAAGCCTCATTATCATCTTTTACTACCGACCACAAAATATTCTTCGATTGCTTGGATCCAACTCCTGAAAAATATCCAGCTGACAGAATCTGGTCTAATTTCACTATCCTCTCTGATGAATCCGTTACTCAAGCAATCAATAAGTTTGCTAAGTCTCACTGCAAGCTTGATACATGCCCCAACAACCTAATAAGATTCACCCCTAAATGCTTCATAACAGACCTCACAAAACACCTAAATCACATGTTACAACATGGGCTCTTCCCCAATGATAAAGAAAAAAGCAAATGATATAACCAACTATCACCCAGTAGCATCCATCCCTTTAGCAGTCCAACTAATGGAAGGCATGGTGACCAAACAACTTACCGATTACTTAAACAAGTTCTCAATATTGCATGAGTCACAATCAGGATTTCGATCTAACCACAGTACAGAAACTGTGCTAATCACTCTCCTTACCAAATGTAAGCAAACAATTGCAACTGGAGACAACATACTTCTCCTGCAATTCGACATGTCCAGTGCGTTTGATATGGTTAATCATTAAATACTGCTAAACATCTTAGGATACTTTGGAATTACAGGAAACGTACTTAACTGGATCAAAGGCTTCTTAACAACAAGAACATACCAAGTAATATCAAATTCAACTATATCATCACCTTGGGAACCGGAATGTGGAGTTCCTCAAGGATAACAAAATCACACTCAGATCTCACACATCTGCTATTCAAAATGAAAATCAAATCCAAACAGCGTGGTGTTGTCTATATCAAAACAAGGACATCAAAGTAGTCCAACTTAATCCAGAAAAAAGAAAAAGAGGGGAAAAAGTCTCAACAAGTGCTGCAATATTGAATTTTATTCATTAATTGCATGCACAACAAGTCATCATAGATTGAAAACCAGTCCCATTTAAGCAGCTGGGAACCGTTTCTGGCCAGTTAAATGGTTTTAAATATTGGGCAGTATGTTTCTAGATTGGATGTAAAAATTACATAAAATGCATATATATTATTACATTTAAATATAAAATACAAATTAAAATTAAATAATATTTATAAAAGCGGAATATATATAAAAATATATAGAAATTTAAGACCAAAAATGACCCACAATAGTGAAATAAATAAGATCCTGACTAAAACTCCATTGCTCAGACTTTGCAGAGCATGAATGAAATGAATTACAATTAATTACAGTGCAACCTACCAGGTTTAAGTATGTAGCAGCAATAAAATGTACAACTGTCACTGATGTAAGATATAGTAAAATCACAAACTTATACAACTAAGAAAAGGGTGAAAACTTTAAACTGCAAATGTCCCAGGAATATAGCTACAAAACACTTTCTGGCGGAAGCGCTTGCTAAACAGGGTCTCAACCCATTTATTTATTCAGACGATTTAACCATCTACATCCCTTTTAACTCCAATTTGACAGAAATCCATGAGAAGATCGAGGCTAGGTTTTCCATCTTATCCTCTTGGGCAAACATATTTCAATTCAAGATCAATGAAGACAAAACACATTGCCTTCTGCTTTCGTCTCAACATAATAAAGTAATTCCCTCCTCTCTCAATGTCAATGCCTTTAAGCTTCCCATTCTGAATAGCCTGAAAATCCTTGGGGTCGAGCTGGACAACCACCTGATAATGGACAATCAAGTGAAGGTTGTCGCGAAGAGAATGTTTTTTTGCGATGTGGCGGCTGAAGCGCATCAGACCTTGCCTGCCTAGAGACCTCTTCCATACTCTCGTTCACAGGCTCGTCCTTTCTCACTTGGACTACTGCAGTGGGATATATGCTGGCTGCCCTGACTACTTGCTAAGAAAGCTTCAGACAGCCCAGAACACGGCTGCCAGACTAATCCTAGGCAAATCGCGCTTTGCCCATGCACAGCCATTGCGTTTCGCATTGCACTGGCTCCCTGTCAAAGATCGCATCAGGTTCAAGATCTGTTGTTTAACGCATAAGATCATATTTGGAGAGGCCCCAGAATACATGCTCAATCTGGTTGATCTACCCCCTAGAAATGCTCTGCCGTCGTCGCACAACTACCTCTGTCTTCACTATCCCAGCAGCAGGAAAGATCGATACAAGCGTATGTTTGACTCAACTTTCCCATATACCAGTGCAAAATCTTGGAATGACCTGCCGAAGCAATTAAAAGGGATACCCAACCATCCACTCTTCAAAAGGTTTCTAAAGACATTCTTATTTTCAAAAGCTTACTCCCTACCGAGCCCGGCCATTTGACTCTCCTGCTGTTGGTTGGCGGGGTCTCTGATCCACTGACTCCTGCCGAACAGTTTACCCCTTCAAGTTTTCTCTGTCTATTCTGTCAACCTATGTTTTCCCTTTCCTATTGTATTGTTTTGTTTCACGTACTGTTGTAAGCCACATTGTGCCTGCACTTGTGGGAAAATGTGGTATATAAATGCACTAAAATAAATAATAAATAAATAATATGTTATACCCCTGGGGCAGCATGTGATATTAAAATATTGCAAGTGTATTTGTGTAACAAATTAAGTACATAAGTAATGCCACACTGGGAAAAGACCAAGGGTCCATCGAGCCAAAAAATGCCAAAATGCCAAAAAAGCAGAAGCGCCCCCCTTAACAACAAAACACAGCACCACAAACAAAAAGAAGAAGGGGGTAGACCAATGCAGTTACATCACATGTAGTTTATTAACTAAAAATCAAAAATCAACTTTGTATAGTTGTAAAATTGACTCAACGCAGGCCTGCGTCTGCCTCAGGAGTCAAATAATATAAACTGTAAAATGATACAACATATACAAATGAATAAATAAGTCATACATAATAAATACATAAACTAAGGGCCCTGTTTATTAAGGTGCAGTAGCGTTTTTAGTGCATGCTAAATGCTAGAAATACTCGTATAGTCCTATGGGTGTCTCTAGCATTAGCAGAAGCTAATTTTTAGTGCACGCTAAAAATGCTAAAGATAATAGATACGATGTTATGCACACACATTAAAAAACATTACGAAAAGCAGTAATGAAAACACACCACCATATATATCCAAATCTTACATGAATCTGAATAGAAAGAACAAAAGCACGTACCATTAAGAGCTGATGGATTACACTTCATACATCAGAATTATCCAATAAAGTTCAATAAACAGCATCAATTGTAGAGATATGAATAATTGATGTCGAGTGGGGGAAACATAGTAGAAAGTAAAAGGTGCCAAACTAATAAAGATTGCAGCAAAATGATGTTTATTGTAAATACAATGTTTTAAAAAATGGGAATTTTAAAAAAAGATGCAGCAAGGCACATGATGACAAATGTTACTTTGCTTCTGCTTTTCAACCAATCATGCTAATGTTTTGTTTCTTGTACTTATTATATTTGAACATATTAATGAAAAGCAATGTTATTCACATTCATTCAGAGTGAAATCAAACAAAATAAAACATGGAAAAGAAAATAAGATGATACCTTTTTTATTGGACATAACTTAATACATTTCTTGATTAGCTTGCCCTTCTTCGTCAGATCGGAAATAAGCAAATGTGGTAGATGACAGTATATATAAGTAAAACATCCAAGCATTTCATTAGCAGTCTAACAGGGTGGGGGTGGGTAGGAGGTATGCATGGGAACATCAAACATTTCAGAGATAGTCTAATAGGATGGGGGTGGATAGGTGAGAGGAGGGTGATAAACATAGCAATACAACTTTATGGTTTATAATGGGCTAGAAAACCCAGATCTTTGTTAAGTCCTGTCTGTTGGGTGTCAAAATATTCAATCATTCTGACTTCAAAGGTCTTACATTCCTGTATTGTTTTAAAGTTACCTTTCAGGATTCCTACTATGAAGTCACTGGTACAGTGGTCAAGCTTTGTAAAGTGCTGACCCACAGGGGTGGGAACCAGGCTGGCACCAGCATTCTTCATGTGATGTCTATGTAGATTAAATCTTGTCTTTAGCATCTGGCCTGTTTCTCCAATATAGCATCCTTCGTTACATTTTTTACACTGAATGATATATACCACATTGGAAGATGAGCATGTGAAATATTCCTTTATGTTGAATATTTTTCCTTTGTGAATGACTGTGGGGTCCTCTGAGATATTCTGGCATAGCTTGCAGCTGGATATATTGCAAGGGTGTGTGCCCTTCTCTTCTTTTTCAGTCTGTGTTGGGAGTTTACTTTTGATTAGCTTGTGTTTCAAGTTGGGTGGCTGTCGGAAGGCCAGCATTGGTGGGGCTTGGAATATCTCTTTCAGTAATTCATCCTCTTGGAGTAGAGGTTGAAGATCTTTTATGATTTTTCTTAATTTTTCCAGCTCTGTGTTGTATGTCACTATAAGGGGGATTCTGTCTGTGGCTTTTTTTTCTTTGTATTGTAGCAGATTTTCCCTGGGTGTTTTGAGGGAGGAAGCAATATTTTTGGAGATTATTTTGGGGTTGTAGCCTTTCCGTTCGAAGGATACAGTCAGGATTTCAAGATGTCTGTCTCTGTCCCTTGGGTCAGAGTAGATACGGTGGTATCTTGTGGCTTGGCTGTAAATAATGGATCTCTTTGTATGTGAAGGGTGGAAGCTGCAGTTGTGGAGGTAGCTGCATCTGTCTGTGGGTTTCTTGTATATAGATGTTTGTATATAGCCATCACTGATTGAGACTGTGGTGTCCAAAAAATTGACTTTTTCTGGGGAGTAGTCAATTTTGAATCTGATTGTAGGATGGTATGCATTGAAGGAATAGTAAAATTGTTTCAGAGTTTCTTCCCCCTCCGTCCAAATCTTAAAAATGTCATCGATGTACCTGTAGTATTTTAGAGGTTTTGTCTGGTATGTATTCAGCAATGTCTCTTCCAGCTTAGCCATAAAAAGGTTGGCATATTGGGGTGCTGTCCTGGTACCCATTGCAGTGCCCATTATTTGTAGATAGATATTGTTAAAGCGGAAGTAGTTGTGAGTTAAAATAAATTTGATTAATTTTGAAATAGTTTCTGGTGAGTATTGATGGTCCAGTGTGGATGTTTTTAGTAGTCTCCCACATGCAGCTATGCCATCTGCATGGGGAATGTTGCTGTATAGTGATTCTACATCCATTGTGACCAGAAGGGTTTTGGTGGTAATTGCTTGATATTTTTCAATTTATTCAGAAAGTCTGTGGTGTCTTGTATGAAGCTGTTTGTTTTGTGACCTAGATTGGCCACTGTTGGAAGCAAGATACTGGGCTAGATGGACAATTGATGAAGCTGTTTGTTTTGTGCACAAGAGGTTTCAGAAACCTCTTGTGCACAAAACAAACAGCTTCATCAATTGTCCATCTAGCCCAGTATCTGCTTCCAACAGTGGCCAATCTAGGTCACAAGTACCTGGCAGAAACCCAATTTGTAGCAACATTCCATGTTACCAAATCCGGGGCAAGTAGTAACGTCCACTATGTCAAATAGACTAGGAACCTTTTTTCTAGGAACTTGTCCAAATCTTTTTTTAAAACCCAGACATACTAACTGCTGTTACCACATCCTCTGACAACGAATTCCAGAGTTTAACTATTCATTGAGTGAAAAAAATGTTTCATCCTATTTGTTTTAAAAGTATTTCCCTTGTAATTTCATTGAGTGTCCCCTGCTGTTTGTACTTTTGAAAGGGTGAAAAATTGATTCACTTTTACCCATTGTAGACTTCAATCATAACCCATGGATCGATACAGAGGCATTATAATATTCTTGGTCTTATTTTGCATGCCATTTCTGGCCAGTTAAATTGTTTTGAGTGTCGACCAGTTAGTACTTCGATAACAGGCCATGTTAGCTGGTGGCAAAATTTAATGACTGACTAAAATTGAAAAACTCCCTGAACAGTTTTCTCACCAAACTGATAATGATTCAGAATATAATTTAAGTGTTTAACATCCAGCATGAGCTCTGTATTCTTCAATATACATGCAAATATCATTTATATATAGCTGTCAGAGTCCAGTCACTTATGCATAGTACCCAAAGTGAAGGCACATCTGGAAAGGCTGAAGGACTAGGATAACTAGGCTGGCATGATAGGCATCTAGGTTTGGCTCTGGAAAAGGGAAGAACATACGTAGAGCTGGGCCTGGATCCAGAACTGGGGAACAGGATTGCAGATAATACCTGAGGCAATAGCGAGTGAGGTGACTTGCCCAAGGTCACAATGAGCATCAGTGCAAGAAGCCTGCTATTTGCATCACTAGGCTACTACTCGACCTGTGAAAGGAAGATTATGTTTTCTCCAGTTCCTGAATCTGACTTGCTACTTAGAGTCCATACTCAGGCCCCAATCACTTAGATAGATTTGAACTAGTGGAAAACTTGTGTTCATGCTCTGGCCAGCTGAATTTTGCCTTTGTCCATCAGAAAAGCATATAATAGGCAGCTCTGTCTGGACACTATTATTCTTTAAATTGTGATGAATATATTAAGAAGAGAAAGACAACAAAAGAACAGAGTAAAGAAAAATAGATCACATGAACAAGAGAACACAGCAAGGAGTTTTACCATATCTTTGTACCTGATTAAGTTGCAGCTTAAATGTCATATAACAAAAGGACATGCATACTTTAGCAAACCTTTCTTTTTAAAGATATAAATTTGAAAGACAAAAGAACTGCAAATGAGTTCTTATAATTCAGTGAATTAATATAAAACATGTATTCCTCTGCTGTATAATATGCTAAAATCCACTGCTGTTTAAGTATTGAATTCAGATTGTTGCTAGAGGATCTGGCCAATAAAGTATTCACAGATTTCAGTTTATTCACACAAAGACGGTGGTGCATTGATCAAAGAAAACGAGAGATGACAGCCGTCAAGAATAAGACTCTGCTGTGCTCCAGAAGAAGAGATACAACAACAGTTTATAAATCATCTACCGTACACCAGGGTGCATGTATCCCACAGAGGCAACTACTCCGTCTGGTTACAATGAGGATCATTTTCAAAGGCACTTCTGTACATAAAGCAGTGCTGCCTTCACATGAGGAAATAGGCTGTTGGAAAAGTGCATTTCTGATATCCACATAAAGCTATGCATGGACAGCCTGCACACGCATAACTTTCTCAGGATTCAGCAGAGGCGTTTCTGAGGGTAGGGATCTATTTTTTGTTATTTATTTTTGTTACATTTGTACCCCGCGCTTTCCCACTCATGGCAGGCTCAATGCGGCTTACATATTATATACAGGTACTTATTTGTACCTGGGGCAATGGAGGGTTAAGTGACTTGCCCAGAGTCACAAGAAGCTGCCTGTGCCTGAAGTGGGAATCGAACTCAGTTCCTCAGTTCCCCAGGACCAAAGTCCACCACCCTAACCACTAGGCCACTAGCCAGACTTCAGCAGGAGGGGGGCCAGAGCCCGAGGTGAGGGGCACATTTTAGCCCACCCCCAGTGCCGCGGACCCCCCCCCCCACCACCTTTGACCCCCCTCCCCCCCCGACGCCAACCCTCCCCCGAGTCCCCCGCCGCCGTCTGGTACCTGTGCTGGCGGGGGTCCCCCACCCCCGCCAGACGAAGTCCTCCTCAGCCGATCTCCGGGCCGGCGCATTGCTGCAGCTGATGTGGAAGCCTAGGATTCTGTTTTTTCTGTGTGAATCATTTGGTTACTACTACTACTATAAATCATTTCTATAGCGCTACCAGTCGTACGCAGCGCTTCACAATTTAACATGAAGAAAAGACAGTCCCTGCTCAAAAGAGCTTACAATCTAAATCAAGACAGGCAGACAGGACAAATAAGGGAAAAGGGTAGGACAGACAGATAGGACATATAGGGAAAGGGACTATTAAAGAGAGGGAGACAAGATAAAGGTTACGAGCAGGTGACAAGTTACGAATTAAAAGCAGCATCAAACAGGTTAGTGCCAGGGTAGTCCAGAGGCAGCACAGAGATGAGCCGATATTCAGTGCCAGTTCCCAGATAACTATCCTGACAAGTAGGTCTGCATACACAGCAGTCCTAACTTGCATGGATAGCTACCCGGGTACCAGCCTTCAGTATCAGCAGTACTGGAGAAGTTATGGGAGCTGGTAAAGACCTAGATTTTCAGTGCGAGTACACAGGAGTAGTCCAGCACTCTAATTCAACCTGCACTGGCTAGTGTTCTATAAAATGCTGACCACTGTGGACTGAATATTGAGCCTAGAAATGTTTTAACAAATAAATAATCTTGTTCTATCACAGTTTTTCCGCATTCATTCATGCCTGGTTGTGATATCTACACTTCCTGTGGCAGAGAGTTAATAGGTCAGTAAGGAATCTTCCTTTGAGCCCTCAGAACTTTTCTCAGCTGAATGCTCTCTTCCAATGGCCACGTAGATACTTTTTCAAGCATATGTCCAAGTTCCAGTTTAGGAGTGAGAGGTGAATCTCTCTTAAGAGACAGTCTAAGGAATTACTTCTTTACAGAGGGTGCTGGATATATGGAACAACCTCCTGGTGAGAAGAGGACTGTGACTAATTAAAAAATGCGTGAGACAAGAATGTGGGATCCCTTAGGGAGAGAAAGAGATAATAGATGGTGTGGATGTACAGATTGGATAGGCCATATGGCCTTTATCTGCCATCAGCTGGTAGGCCTTGCTTTCTCTTCCATCAGCCATGGCAGTGTTAAACTTTGATTCTTCCGTTCTCGTCTTTTAACAGAACTTGAAGAACAGCGATTTGAATGTGGAATAAAACTTTGATCTCTTACATATTGAGGATCATATTATAGGCTATATTGTCTATTAAGTGCATGAATGCAGAGTCTAACCATACCTTTCATTTTCCACAGCACTGACCTTAGGAAATTCATAAACATATGTAATCACCAAAATGTCATTTTCATTAGTAATAATTCCACTGAACTCAACATTTGTATTCATAGGGTCTAAGAAACTCTAAGAAAGCAATTGTGAAAATAGAAAGTATTATATTGTTCCATTAAGTTGATTATACCTGTGCATTAATATTATTACACGTTGCTATGAACATAAGAACGTAAGAACATAAGTATTGCCATGCTGGGACAGACTGAAGGTCCATCAAGCCCACTGTTTTCAGCAGTGGCCAATCCAGGTTACAAGTACCTGGCAAGATCCCAAAACAGTACAATACATTTTATGCTGCTTATCCTAGAAAGGTCCATCTTAATAATGGCTTATGGACTTTTCTTTTAGGAAGCTATTCAAACCTTTTTTATAAACCACGCTAAGCTAACTTCTTTTACCACATTCTCTGGCAACGAATTCCAGAGTTTAATTACACATTGAGTGAAGAAATATTTTCTCTGATTTGTTTTAAATTTACTACTTTGTAGTTTCATTGGGTGGCCCCTTGTCCTAGTATTTTTGGAAAGAGTAAACAAGCAATTCACATCTACCCGTTCAACTCCACTCATTATTTTGTAGACCCCTATCCTATCTCTCCTCAGCCATCTTTTCTCCAAGCTGAAGAGCCCTAACCGCTGTAGCCTTTCTTTATAGGGAAGTCATCCCATCCCCCTTCTCATTTTCGTCGCCCTTCTCTGTACATTTTCTAATTACAATATATCTTTTTTGAGAGGCAATAACCGGAATTGCACACAATATTCGAGGTGCGGTCGCACTATGGAGCGATACAAAGGCATTATAATGTCCTCACTTTTGTTTTCTATTCCTTTCCTAATAATACCTAACATTCTGTTTGCTTTCTTAGCTGCCACCACACACTGAACAGAGGGTCTCAACGTATCAATGATGACACCTAGATACCTTTCCTGATTGATGACTCCGTCTCCTAATGTGGAACTTTGCATCACATAGGTGTAGTTCAGGTTCCCTTTCCCACATGCATCACTTTGCACTTGCTCACATTAAACGTCATCTGCCATTTAAACGCCCAGTATCTCAGTCTCGTAAGGTCCTCTTGTAATTTTTCACAGTCCTTTTGTGATTTAACAACTTTGAATAACTTTGTGTCGTCAGCAAATGTAATTACCTCACTAGTTACTCCCACCTCTAGATCATTTATAAATATGTTAGAAAGCAGTGGTCCCAGCACAGACCCCTGGGGAAACCCAAGGTAAAATATCATGTCTTAATGGTAGCCTAAATTGATATCTATGCCCCTGAATCATCTGCTTATCTTTATGTGGTGGCTGAAGATCTGAATTTTGCCCACCTGGTGTACTTTTGATTTTTTTTTTAAGTGGTGAGATCATTATAAATTAAAAAAAAAAACACCAAAGCTAATAAAGGTAATCGCTGCTATTCAAAAGCATGAGGAAAAACCATTATAATGATACTTCTGTACTTCTAGAACATTCTGATTTGTAGATAAAGCAGTGCAGTAGCAAAAAAGGACTTTCATAATATTCTGAGTATTTGGATAATTCAGTGAAAAATTTAAAATAAGCTGTTTTAATATTAGTTTCAAAAACAAAGGGTCCCTTTTACTAAAGTGCAGTAAGCAAACATTAAAGTGTAGCAACTACAATCCCTTTGCAGTAAATACAGGGGGTATATTTAGCATCTGTCCTGCATTTACCACACATTGGTGGTCAGTAGTCCCTGGTGGCATTGATCTCACTTTGCTACAACCTGAGTAGGTGCTAGAATCCAAAATGGTTCCTGGGACCACTGGCTGCTGATGTAAACCCTCAAGGTAAGTACTGAGGGTGATAGAAAGGTAGTGAGAGGGTAGAAAGCAGCAGGATTTGCTGTCAGGGAGCAGGGTTTTCCAGGAAGGAATGGGCTTTGTGTGTCACGGGGTGCATTGTTGGAGGAGGGACTTGATATTCAGATTGGGGTGAGGGCCTTGATGTGTTCATTGGGGGGGGAGCATGGCAGGGATCTAATGTTTCATGGAGATCGATCTGTGTAATTAGAGATCAGGGGCAGGGATGTGGGAGGGAGGGGCAAAAGCTGCAGGACCCACTGGCAGCTCTACCATTAGGCCAACTGAGGCAGGGGTCTCAGGTGGCACTCTTATGGAGCGGCATCACTCCTTTTCACCCCCCTACATTGGCTGCGGTCTGGCTTCTACTCGTTTCCTTCCTCAAACCCCTTCTCTTAGTTTACCTTCTTCTTTTGATTTCCAAAAGTCAGCAGTAGCAGTGATTCTCATATGCTGCCCTGCTCCCACTACTTATTTCTGGGATAAGCAGCATAAAATGTTTTCTACTTTTTGGGGATCTTGCCAGGTATTTGTGACCTGGATTCGCCACTGCTGGAAACAGGATGCTAGGCTTGATGGACCTTTGGTCTGACCCAGTATGGCAATACTTATGTACTTATGTACAGCACTGTACTGTGGCCTGCCCCTGAGGAAAAGGAAGTTATGTCAGAGAGGTGGTCGCAGTACAGAGAAGTCAGTGCCAACAGCAGGACAGTATATGGGAATCGCTGCCGCCGTCACCTGTTAGAAATAAAAAAAATAAGGTAAACTCAGGGAAGGGGGTCGAGGAAGGAAGAGGGGAGATGCCAGACCATAGCTGTGGGGGAGGGGGAGGGAGTTGGGAAAGACAGTATGAAAGGAGGGATGTTGGACGGGGGAGGGGGTGCCAAGGGTGCCATCTCATCCCTGCCTGAAGAGGCAGATTGCCTTGGGCTGCCCCTGGCAGCACCTACCCTGATAGCATGCTATACTAATGGACTGTTGGTAGCACAGCTGGACTTAAACACCTCCTCTTGAGGTGGTGGTAATTTCAGCTGTGCTATCAGCAGTCATGACAGCTAGCACAGGGTTCTAAACCAGCCATTCCTCTGCCTGCCTATATCATAGTCATCTCCTGCCCACTACCAGGTTAGGCAGCTAACACAGGAGTTTTACCATTTTAGTGGAAGCAGTAGCAAGGGTCCATGCTATTGTCTACCGCAAGTAAACCCCATATTAGCTGCTTAGTGCACTTTAATAAAAGGACCCCGAAGATTGAATAAAATAAAATAAACCTTTAGACCTTAGGTAAAAAAGAAAACTATTTAAAATCAATAAGCTATTAAAGTTTCAAGAATATATGGTATGAAAAAATGGACCATTTTAGTGTTTGCACTATTTTATTTCAGATTACTTTGACAACTTTGTATAATACCTGAGACTATACTTTTTGCTTCATTCCGCGTAAATGTAAAGCTTGGCCCCTGGTGATTTAGAGGAGCTATTTATTATGATAATACAAAATGTTCCAAACACCTTAATATATTTAACCTTTTTCTTGTATTTTACCTTCACCTTAATTGCTTGTTTATGAAATGTCATGTGTACAGAGAGTAAAGGGGCTGGAGAGCTGACATCACCATCACCAACCAAAAAAATTATTCTCTCACTCATATTATGGCTAGGATAGGTTGTGGCTGTAAATTATCCTAAGATTAGCCAGGTATCATGGGCCCTCAGAGAGTTTTTGAAAATGTACCCTTTAGGCATATACAACTGTTTACTTAGCACAAGGAACCACAAAGTTTAGTGAATTGCCTCCTTAGTAAGAAATGTGGGGGAATAACTTTGAATATATTGGTCTGTGCTTTAAAAAAAAAAAACCTACAATGCAATTCTGGAGCCTATAGGTACTCTCCACTTACATCCACCAAAGACACTTTAATTGACAATTAGATGCCTATCCTGCTTATTTTCGAAGGAGAAGGCCGGCCATCATCCGACACAAATCGGGAGATGGCCGGCCTTCTCCTAATGCCAGTCAAATCAGTATAATCGAAAGCCGATTTTGGCCGGCTTCAACTGCTTTCCGTCACAGGGCCAGCCAAAGTTCACGGGGGCGTGTCGGCAGTGTACCGAAGGCGGGACGGGGGCGTGGTTAACAGATGGCCGGCCTCGGCCGATAATGGAAAAAAGAAGGCCAGCCCTGACGAGCATTTGGCCGACTTTACTTGGTCCCTTTTTGTTCACGACCAACCCTCAAAAAGGTGCCCAAACTGACTAGATGACCACTGGAGGGAATCGGGGATCACCTCCCCTTACTCCCCCAGTGGTCACCAACCCCATCCCACCCCCCCAAAAAAATTAAATACATTTTTTGCCAGCCTCTATGCCAGCCTCAAATGTCATACCCAGCTCCATCACAGCAGTATGCAGGTCCCTGGAGCAGTTTTTAATGGGTGCAGTGCACTTCAGGCAGGCGGACCCAGGCACATCCCCCCCCCCCCCCCCATCTGTTACACTTGTGGTGGTAAATGGGAGCCCTCCAACTCCCCCAAAGCCCACTGCACCCACATGTAGGTGCCCCCTTCACCCCTTAGGGCTATGGTAGTGGTGTACAGTTGTGGGTAGTGGGATTTGTGGGGCTCAGCACACAAAGTAAGGGAGCTATGCAGCTGGGAGTAATTTGTGATGTCCACTGCAGTGCCCTCTAGGGTGCCCGGTTGGTGTCCTGGCATGTGAGGGGGACCAGTGCACTACAAATGCTGGCTCCTCCCATGACCAAATGCCTTGGATTTGGCCGGGTTTGAGATGGCCGCCATTAGTTTCCATTATCGGCAAAAACCAATGGCGGCCATCTCTAATGCTGGCGATCTCTAAGGGCGGCCCAAATGTTGAGATTTGGCCAGCCCCGACCGTATTATCGAAACGAAAGATGGCCGGCCATCATGTTTTGATAATACAGTTGGGTACGCTGCATGACGGGGCCGTCATTAGAGATGGCCGGCCCCGTTTGATTATGCCCCTCCACGTGCACTAGGCACTATTTTTTAAGGTAGTGCTTAAGTGCCATAGGGGCCCTTTTACTAAGCCGCGTAAACGCCTAAGCGCGCCCAATGCATGCCAATTCTAAGTTACCGCCCAGCTACTGTGTGGCCCTTACGGTAATTTCATTTTTGGCGAGCATCCACTATGCATGTCCAAAAAATATTTTTTATTGGCAGCATAAGTCATTACCGTCCGGTTACCACGTGAGTCTTTACCTCTAGGTCAATGGCTGGTGGTAAGGTCTCAGACCCAAAATGGACACGCGGCAATTTTCATTTTGCCACACGTCCATTTTCGGCAAAAATATAAAAAAGGCCTTTTTTACA
Organism: Microcaecilia unicolor; assembly: GCF_901765095.1. Taxonomy (NCBI): domain Eukaryota; kingdom Metazoa; phylum Chordata; class Amphibia; order Gymnophiona; family Siphonopidae; genus Microcaecilia; species Microcaecilia unicolor. The sequence continues at coordinate 136,570,503 of NC_044038.1, forward strand.
GGCGCACTGAAAAATTATTCTGCTTGCGCCCAAAACCTGTGCCTGCACTACCGCGCCTTTGTAAAAGGACCCCATAGTGCCCAACTGCAAGGAGGTATACCCATGGGCAGACCATGGCTCTGCCTCCCAGTTATGTTTATATTTTGTAGAATACTATACATTGCGTTCATCTTTTGGTGCACTTAGGTATGGCAACTCATGCCTGCCATTGACATGGCTTACCTATGGACATTGGCAATGCCAACGTTATGCTAGTATTCTATAATAGAATCTCGGCACCAAGATGCTGTTATAGAATTGGCACAGAGTATAGGCATTGTGGTGCCTAAACTGAGATGCCAATTTATAGAATTGCCACACTAGTATTTTAGAAAATGTTCAGTGCAGTTGGATCTTTTTCTAATATACATATAGGGGTGAATTCTATATATGATGCACAAAAAATCAGCGCAAAACAAGCACTATTCTATAAACCACACTTAAAATTAGGCACAGTTTACAGAATAACTCTTATGCCTGGGAATCATGCCTAACTTTAGGTGTAGCCATTTGCACCAACTGAAACTTGGTGCAAATTTCCATGCCTAAATTAAACACATATCCCTATTTTTCTATAAGTACCTGTGTAAATTTTAGGAACAACCCCATTCTGCCCATGACCTTCCCATTTCCACATCCTTATTTTGAACTCGTATGTAAAATTTAGGCATGGATACCACGCCTAAATTTATGCATGTATATTTTAATTAAATCTAATTAGTGCTAATAATTGGCACTAATTAGCTCATTATTCAATTAAATTGCCCACGTGACCATATTTGCATGCACAACCTTTAACAACTTTTATAGAATTTGGGGAATAGTGCTTCCAGAAAAACACATATCTGGTGCCATGCACAACCCAAATACCTATTTTATGGGCAGATGATCAAAAGCCCCGCGCTGTTCCAAATAGCGCTGGAACAGCGTGGGGCTTTACCGGACCTATGAGCAGAGATAACTGCATGCAAATTTAAGCATGCAATTCTCTCTGATCATGGGGTAGAAGTACAGGAGGATTGTGACTGAACATGTGCTCAGGCATAATCCTCCCGCACTTGTTTGACAGGTCTGAGCTGTCAAAAGCCCAGACCTGTCAAACACAGGGGCTAGAGGTCCATGGGACCACCAGACCCCAAGTACCCCTGCCTGAGCTAAGCGAAACAGGGGCTGGAGGTCCGGCATGCCTCCGGTCCCCCCAACCCGACCCCCCCCCCCCCGACCTCCCCCCCGACACAGGTTCAGCAGCCCCAGCAGGAACCCCGAGCCGACCTGACCCGACCTTCCCCCCAGCAACAGGAGGGCTGAAGGTCCAGCGGACCTCTGGGCACCCTGACCCCTCAACACAGGTTCATGGGGGGGGGGGGGGGCTGGATATCTGGTGGGTCTCCAGCCCTCTAACCCCCCCAACATCCCTTGGATGTCCCTGGTGGCCTAGTGGTCTAGCAGCCCTTCCCCACCCCTCTACCTTGTTGGAGGAGGAAAATAACCATGTTTGAAAAAAAAAAAAAAAAAAAAAAAGAACTGCATCACTAAAAGGTTTAAACATGTAAGTAGGGTACATGCGTGTACAATATAGTATTGTCCTTCTCCCTCAGATTCTATATATGACAACTACACTTGAACACTAACGAGCCAATCAGTGCCAATAACTGGATGCTAATTGACACCAATTTGGATTTCTGTGCACATTTTGCTATGTGCTGTTCTATAAAAAAATACCATAGTGTGCAACCCAAAAAGGGGAGTGGCAATGGGATGTCCATGGGCGGGTCAGGGGGCATTCCTTCAATTTATGTGCAGTACATGTACATGTAGTTTACATGTACAAATACACTTGTTACCCTGCAAACAGCATGTAACTCTTCTAAAATTACCTCCTTGATCTTCTAAGGAAAATCAAATATTAATCAAACCATCTGTTGCATATGGGGAGGAGAGGTCAGTTATGTGGGTACCAGCAATATTCAATGCTAAGCAGGCAAACGGCGCCACGCAAAAAGGTAGCCCTAACTTTGCCCACTTAGCTATGGAGTGCTGGTACTGAGTATCAGCTGGTATCCATATAATATCTAGGTTGCAATTGCTGCTACTACCACCCTGCTCCAATTCCTAACACTTCCCCAGGTTCCAATCATCTCTGATCACTCCTCCTCCCCCCCCATCTAATATCTGCTTCCCCTACAGACCTCCCAATTCCCAAAACACACCAACAAAGGAGTGCTCTCCTTCCAGCTCTGCCTCACTCAACATTTTTTGTGTCTGTTATCATGTGTCAAATATGAGGGTAATTTTATAACAGGGTGCAATGGGAAGATGCTTATGTATTTTATAAAGACAAGGAGCTGCCTATTTGTTTCCACAAAATACTAGTATATGTGGCAGAGAATACACCTTGAATGAGGACAGGACCACTTATGTCTGCTTGAGAGCTGATGTAAATGAAGGCGCAGGTTTTACACACATGCATGTGAAGATTAAAGCAGTTCATAATACACACATGTATGTGCTAATTCCACCCATTCAGACTCTGACCCTGTGCACACTTACTGGCTAAGTATATGCCATGTTATCATCGTGTGTACTTTCACACCTGTCAGTGTTTTATAAGAGGTCGTCTATATGTGCATGCGTCCACATATATGTATGAATGACTCTATTAAATTATCTCCTACTTGTGAATAAATCTAGCAGCAACCAGGAAAATCACATCTAATTGACTCAAATGTATTTTAGCCTTTTGAAGACAAATAGAATTTCAACACTGTCAAGCAACACTAAAGTATTTTCTACTATTCAGCATCCAAAAGCCAAAAAGAATATTGATTTATTAAACCCTAAAGATCAGCACACTATTCTTTATCTGGGCAGATATCATAATCTGTCAACATCTCAAAAGGGGATACAATACTGACAACAGTTTGTAACATGTCAAGTTCATTTCCACAGATTAAACCTCCCACCTCCACCCCAGATCAGTCTGTATATGCATTCATTGCATTCCTTTGCAAAGGAACATTTTCAACATGCAGTGCTACACATTAATTTTCTTTGACCTTTAGTAAAATAAAACATGGACTGTAGGCAATGTAAAATCTGATTTATAGTTTAGAAATGATTAGAAACCTCTTCTTAAATCTTAAAGGTTAAATAAATCCTTTCCTAACTAATCAGCCTGGAAGAGAAGCAAAGGTTTTCATACCTGTATTACAGTATCCATATTTATTAATTGATTGATTTCACACTTATCCTATCAGGTGGGTTACAAAAACATTCATGCTCTAGTTTACAAAGCAGCACTAGCGGCTGTCCATGTGCTAGTGCCGACTTGAATGGGCCATGTCGGCACTAGCACATGGACAGCCGCTAGCACTGCTTCGTAAACAGACCCCTCAACACCAATTACAGGAGTCCTTTTATTGAGGTGCGCTGAAAAATGGGCTGCGCTAGTGTAGGTACGTGTTTTGGGTGTGCGCAGATACCTGTAAAAAAGGCTTTTTTTAAAATTGTTGACAAAAATGGACATGCGGCAAAATAAAAATTGGCACGCTTCCATTTTGGTTCTGAGACCTTACCGCCAGCCATTGACTTAGTGGTAAGGTCTCACGCGTTAACCGGGCGGTAATCATCTACGCGCATAGAATGATGATTACCGCCTGGTTTATGAAATGCCCCGAAAATAAAAATTATTTTCTGGCACGTGTAGTGGACACACATAAAAAATGAAATTACTGAAAGGCCATGCAGTAGCCGGGCGTTAACTACAAATTGACACACATTGGGCACGTGTAAGCGCCTACGTGGCTTAGTAAAAGGGCCCCACAATTAAGATAGATAAAAAACACAACCAAAAATTACTTACATAACAAAAACAGCAACACTTCAAAATGAAATAAATACATAGTAAAAGGACCCAGAAAACATTAACCCTGAAATTCTATAGATAGTGCTTAAAATTGCATGTGCAAAATTGAGTACACACCTGAATGACGCTGCCAATAATATCGGAAGTTAAATAGTAACCCCGTTGCTGTTGCAGCTGCTAGTAATTACCCACACTCATACCTATTCCACCTCGAGATTGAGACCCCCAGGGACCACCGTGTTCCAGGTAAATATATATTGCTGTTCAATGGACAATAATACCGCACTTACATCGCCAAGTCCTCGCCAAGCCATAAAGCAACACTCAGCAAGCAGGCTGTCCCGTGGTGTAAATCGGGTTCCAGCGAGGTGGCACAGTAAGGGGCTGTACCAACGTCGGTGGACCAAGAGTGTGGTTTCAGATCTTTTGAAACGTTTGCAAGCCTATGATGCATATGAGCTAAAAAGACTTGTGTGAGACTTTGTTGGTTCCTATTGGAGTACAACGAACATATAAAAAGAAATTCTTTTTTTTAATGTATAGTATTGATGTAGTCACATAGGTATATGGAACAATACAGTGTTGCAACACTATGAGGATGTAAAAATATAAGAACTAGGATGTATGGCTGGTGTGAGTGAGTCCTTAGGGCCCTTAGAGTTTTATGGGTTTATGGGCTGATGTGTGTACTTAAATAAAGGATATAACTATTAAGCAAGTAAGAACAGGGTACTTTGTTTATGGTATGAAAATAGGGTACTGACATTCCCTATAAACCACACAGTGGATCATAAGCAGGATCTGTTGGATGGCCACAAATAAATTGCCCACAAAGTATCATCCCCTGTTCAACGTTCCACTTTGGAGCTAGGGTATCATAAGTCTTCCCAAGAAAATGAAATTCCAAGCATTTATGCAAAGCTGAAACAGTAGTAAGTTGTTGACCTGAGGGGGCAAAAAAGTCTTCTAATGTTTGTACCAGGGTTCAAGAGCAGTTTTTCTGGAATAAGGCATGCACGTAATGTGAAACCTGAAAGTATGCAAAAGTACCTCCCCTCACTGCGTTAGTAGATCTGCCACCTTTATTGCCCAACGGCAGAATACCTGGCCGTCAACACCTGGAAAAAAATCTAAATTGCCCACCAGAAGGAGCAAATCTGTCCAATTAGGATCTAAATGTAACTGTGGTAACAGAATGCGCCATACTGCATCGGTGTCAATAGAACGTGATGTTTCAATGCCCAGTGTAGTTTGTCTTGCATGGCATGTAATAGATAATAGCTCTTTTTCAATGAACCAAGGAGTGGACTCCTCTGATCCCCTTATACAATCTGCAAGTTGACGTAGTAGGAAACCAAATTATACATCCGATTATTAGGCACCCCTAAGCCTCCCTGAGTCCAGTTACCAAATACGAGCGCAATCCTTATTTTAGGCTTCCCCCCTCCCAAAGGGATGATACAAAATTTGTAGGTTGTGTTGTGTCAGTCTTAAAGGGAGATGTTGTAGGATATGTGACCACCTGGGAAATAATACCATACAATATAGGCTAATATGACCAACCAGCGACAATGGGAGATTGTTGTAAGGTCCTATGTACAAGTACTGATATGTTGTGACGGTATATAGATCTAGGATTTGCAGAGAGATAAATTCCCAAATATGTAAAGCATTCAGATGCCCATTGAAATGGAAAGGTCCCTACCCAGCATTCACATAGATGTAGGCAGCCCTTCAGATTTGTCCATGTTCAACTTAAAGCCAGAGAAGGCACCATATTCAGAAAAGCTTTCTAACAGTATTGGGAGCGATTTCATGGGTTGGGAAAGATGAACTACAAGATCATCAGCAAAGGCTGACATTTTAAAGGATGTAGGGCCTAACGGAATGCCTATGATTTCAGGATTAGCTATAATTTCCCATATAAGGGGGTTTAACATTAATACAAATAACAGAGGGGACTGCATGGGTCTTTTTCTGCTGTCTCACCTTTGCTGGTTAGGCCTAAACCACCTTTTTCTGAACCAAATATAGATTCTGCAGCCGAAGGCCTGAATACACCACTTACCAGCTTTCTACAAAGGAAAACTACTTCTTGGCATAACTGTGCTAGTGATTTCATCAAGGACATATGTACGTGCACAAGCCTTCTACTTATCTCCTGAGAAAGTGCGTAGGGGCATGTCTTACAGTGACAGAGAGGGGCATAATCGAACGGGGCGCCCACGTTTTCCTCGGGCTGTCCTCGCAGGATGGCTCCGTGAAGGGGCGGGGAAACCCGTATTATCAAAACAAGATGGGCGTCCATCTTTCATTTCAATAATACGGTCAGTGACGCCCAAATCTCAACATTTAGGCCGACCTTAGAGATGGTCGTCCTTAGAGATGGTCAGCCCCAGTTTTCGGCGATAATGGAAACCAAGGACGCCCATCTCAGAAACGACCAAATCCAAGTCCTTTGGTCATGGGAGGAGCCAGCATTCGTAGTGCACTGGTCCCCCTGACATGCCAGGACACCAACCGGGCACACTAGGGGGCACTGCAGTGGACTTCAGAAATTACTCCCAGGTGCATAGCTCTCTTACCTTGGGTGCTGAGCCCCCCCATCCCCCCCAAAAACCCACTCCCCACAACTGTACAACACTACTATAGCCCTAAGGGGTGAAGGGGGCACCTACATGTGGGTACAGTGGGTTTCTGGTGGGTTTTGGAGGGCTCGCTGTTTCCTCCACAAACGTAACAGGTAGGGGGATGGGCCTGGGTCGCCTGTCTGAAGTGCACTGCAGTACCCACTAAAACTGCTCCAGGGACCTGCATACTACTGTCAGGGAGCTGGGTATGACATTTGAGGCTGGCAAAAAATATTTAAAATTCCCTCCGGTGGTCATCTGGTCAGTTTGGGCACCTTTTTGAGGCTTGGTCATAAGAAAAAAAGGACCAAGTAAAGTCGGCCAAATGCTCATCAGGGCGCCCTTCTTTTTTCCATTATCGGCCAAGGACGCCCATCTCTTAAGCACACCCAAGTCCCGCCTCCGCTACGCTGTTGACATGCCCCCGTGAACTTTGGTCATCCCCACGACGGAAAGCAGATGAGGGCACCCAAAATCGGCTTTTGATTATGCCGATTTGGGCAACTCTGAGAGAAGGACGCCCATCTCCTGATTTGTGTCAGAAGATGGGTGCCCTTCTCTTTCGAAAATAAGCCTGAGATTCTCTGGGAACATCTGTGAACCATGGAGGGGAATTTGCTACCATCAGGCTTGTGACTGATAAGACATTCTTGCTGGAAGCTCATAAGGCCTCATTGTTATGACCGTGGGTATTGTGCTGGATGGAAGTACATAGTTTGTGATTGGTCCATAGGTGACACCTGGTCCCAGAGGAATGCCAATGCTGGGCAGGAGAGAAAAAAAGAAGGGAGAAGAGAAGAAGATTTGATGGTGAACGAATCTCTTTCAGAGGAGATATTGAAACTGATTTGCCCCAAACACCTGTGAATTAAACTCTGTGCTGAGCACTGCACGAAGTACAGTTCAAAAGCAGCTCTGGGACTTTCTATGAACTGAGTAACCAGCTGCACAGAGCAGGGACCGTGGACTTTCCCTGACCTACAAGGGCTTGCAGGTGCACTCTGTTAGAGCTGGAAGAAATCTGATTCTGCACATCACCTGAACTCTGGGACCTAAGGGACTACAAGGGTGAGAGAAGCAGGAATTTTCTTCTTATAACTCAGATTTTAGTTAGGTTTGGTCTTGCCTGTAACTGATTGGTTGTCTCAGGACTGGTGGTCAGTAGCCTAATTCTGCTGCTCTTGGTAATCTTTTCTCAGGATATATTGTATATTGTATAATTACTTACTTACTTTCATATATCTATTGGTGTAATAATCAGTATATTTTGATAGTGTACAGAGTCCTGTAACTTGCTTTGAATTTTGCCATTTTGTTATTTTTATATTTTGACATTATTCCTTTCATTGATGCAGCCTGTGAGCACAGCCTAAAGGCAAATTAGGTACTCTCGTATCCTTAGGAAGTGAGTCTAGAGTGATTGCTATTTAGTAATTCTCGGCCCACCTAAGTGGGCTTATTGAAGTAAGGAATACCAGGCTATGGTTGGCGGTAAAATCGTTTATTTAAGATTGAAAGCGTCAACATATGACATATTTTTTAACAGATACAGTCGGACAACCCACGGACCCTGAGGAAGAAGGCAAAACTTGGGCCGAAGTCGGGCTGTGGACGGGGTTTACATGACTATATTCAAGTATGGTGCCCAAAAAAGTTTTCCAGCAGCCAGCTAAGTAACCCATGAATGCTTAATTTGATTAAAAAAGAGAATATAAATGGGATGCTTAGTAGAGGTTTTTGAGCCAGTGATGATCAGACAGTGCTCCCTAATGTTGAACAACAACACAAGGAGTACATGCCAGGATTGAGGCTTTTCCTCTATAATTAAATTATATCTCATATGTGACACTATCTATATTTATATAGGAGTCTCCTATTTTATGAGTGCTGTTTTATAGACCACCAGGAAATTGGAACGAAGGCCAAACTATCTTCACTGATTTCATCTCAAACACATGTGCGACCAACGCCAATTTACTAACACTAGGAGACATCAACCTTCACCTAGAAGACCCAAACTCCACTAACGCACGAGAATGTAAGGAATTCCTCCACTCATGGGATCTCACATGGCCACAAATGCAAGCAACCTATGTCAAAGGGCATAACCTGGACCTCATCTCACACAAACTACCAACAGACCAGAACCTAATAATAACAGATATTAAATGGACAGAAACACCATGGACCGATCACTACAAACTAAGCCTATCACTAAAATGGCAGAAGAAGGGCTTACAGTGGTGGAAATAAGTATTTGATCCCTTGCTGATTTTGTAAGTTTGCCCACTGACAAAGACATGAGCAGCCCATAATTGAAGGGTAGGTTATTGGTAACAGTGAGAGATAGCACATCACAAATTAAATCCGGAAAATCACATTGTGGAAAGTATATGAATTTATTTGCATTCTGCAGAGGGAAATAAGTATTTAATCCCTCTGGCAAACAAGACCTAATACTTGGTGGCAAAACCCTTGTTGGCAAGCACAGCGGTCAGACGTCTTCTGTAGTTGATGATGAGGTTTGCACACATGTCAGGAGGAATTTTGGTCCACTCCTCTTTGCAGATCATCTCTAAATCATTAAGAGTTCTGGGCTGTCGCTTGGCAACTCGCAGCTTCAGCTCCCTCCATAAGTTTTCAATGGGATTAAGGTCTGGTGACTGGCTAGGCCACTCCATGACCCTAATGTGCTTCTTCCTGAGCCACTCCTTTGTTGCCTTGGCTGTATGTTTTGGGTCATTGTCGTGCTGGAAGACCCAGCCACGACCCATTTTTAAGGCCCTGGCGGAGGGAAGGAGGTTGTCACTCAGAATTGTACGGTACATGGCCCCATCCATTCTCCCATTGATGCGGTGAAGTAGTCCTGTGCCCTTAGCAGAGAAACACCCCCAAAACATAACATTTCCACCTCCATGCTTGACAGTGGGGACGGTGTTCTTTGGGTCATAGGCAGCATTTCTCTTCCTCCAAACACGGCGAGTTGAGTTCATGCCAAAGAGCTCAATTTTTGTCTCATCTGACCACAGCACCTTCTCCCAATCACTCTCGGCATCATCCAGGTGTTCACTGGCAAACTTCAGACGGGCCGTCACATGTGCCTTCCGGAGCAGGGGGACCTTGCGGGCACTGCAGGATTGCAATCCGTTATGTCGTAATGTGTTACCAATGGTTTTCGTGGTGACAGTGGTCCCAGCTGCCTTGAGATCATTGACAAGTTCCCCCCTTGTAGTTGTAGGCTGATTTCTAACCTTCCTCATGATCAAGGATACCCCACGAGGTGAGATTTTGCGTGGAGCCCCAGATCTTTGTCGATTGACAGTCATTTTGTACTTCTTCCATTTTCTTACTATGGCACCAACAGTTGTCTCCTTCTCGCCCAGCGTCTTACTGATGGTTTTGTAGCCCATTCCAGCCTTGTGCAGGTGTATGATCTTGTCCCTGACATCCTTAGACAGCTCCTTGCTCTTGGCCATTTTGTAGAGGTTAGAGTCTGACTGATTCACTGAGTCTGTGGACAGGTGTCTTTCATACAGGTGACCATTGCCGACAGCTGTCTGTCATGCAGGTAATGAGTTGATTTGGAGCATCTACCTGGTCTGTAGGGGCCAGATCTCTTACTGGTTGGTGGGGGATCAAATACTTATTTCCCTCTGCAGAATGCAAATAAATTCATATACTTTCCACAATGTGATTTTCCGGATTTAATTTGTGATGTGCTATCTCTCACTGTTACCAATAACCTACCCTTCAATTATGGGCTGCTCATGTCTTTGTCAGTGGGCAAACTTACAAAATCAGCAAGGGATCAAATACTTATTTCCACCACTGTATACCACACACAAGAACACACAACCTACAGCACCAGATGCCAAATAGACCCAGAAACATTCTGGTCACAGATATACAATAACGAATGGACAGCACAAACGGACTCCACACACTATCTCACAGAATGGGATAAAAGATGCAGAAGCATACTAGACGAAATAGCGCCCTTACGAACAAGAACCTCACGTAGGCATAACTCTGTACCATGGTTCAACGATGAACTGAAAAAATTAAAAACACAATCCAGAAAACTCGAACGAGCATGGAAAAAAATAAAAGATGAACACACACTTGATGCATGGAAACAGATATAAAGAAAATACAAATACGCTATAAGACAAACCAAAAGGACATACTACAAAACTAAAATAGGGCCTGACCACAAAGACATGAAGAAACTATACCAACTCGTGAATAATCTACTAGACACTACAGTGGTCACTGTAACCAACACAGACATCCCATCTGCAAACAAACTCACTAAATACTTCAAGGAAAAAAAATTACAAACCTACGCAACACGGTACCTCAGGACAATACCAACACCAAAAGCTTCATCAATAGTATGGACCTAAACCCTGGAGTATACCCAGCTGACCGCACTTGGTCAAATTTCACGCTACTCACCGTCAAAACAGTTGCCCAGGCGATCAAAAGGTTCTCCAGCACCCACTGTAAACTGGATACCTGCCCCAGCTACCTACTAAAATCTGCCCCTGACTGCTTCATAACAGACCTCACATCCCACCTAAACTTCATGCTTCAACAAGGTCTCTTCCCTGAGGAGTATGGCAACATCCTACTCACCCCTATCCCAAAAGATACCAAGATAAAAAACAAACGAACTTGCCAACTACTGCCCAGTTGCACTAGCAGTCAAACTGATGGAGAGCATGGTGACCAAACAGCTTACTGACTACATGAACAAGATCTCAATACTACATGAATCACAATCGGGATTTTGCCCCCTCCATAGTACCGAAACCGTGCTAGTCACTCTCCTGGCCAAATTCAAGCAGGAAAAGCATACTTCTCCAATTCAATATGTCGAGCGCATTTGACATGGTAAACCACAATATACTATAAGACTCTTAGACTACTTCAGGATTGGTGGAAATATACTTAACTGGATCAAGGGTTTTCTAATCACCAGAACATACCAAGTGAAATCAAATCCAAACATATCACCACCGTGGAAAGCAGACTGTGGAGTACCTCAAGGATCACCACTATCACCAATACTTTTCAACATAATGATGATCCCACTGGCCAAGTACTTATCAAAGCAAGGCCTGAACCCGTTCATCTACGCAGACGATGCCACAATAAACATTCCCTTCAGACATGATCTGACAGAAATCATCAATGAAATCAAGCTCGGTTTGCACACCATTGACTCATGGGCAAATTCTTCCAACTGAAACTGAACACTGAAAAAACACATTGCCTCATCCTATCATCTCAACACAACATGTACAAACCCACAACCATAATCACCCCAGACCACATCCTCCCTATCTTAGAAAGTCTGAAAATACTCGGTGTTACAATCGACTGCAACCTTACATTCGAGAGCCAAGTGAACTCCACAACAATGAAAATGTTCCACTCAATGTGGAAACTTAAACGAGTAAAACCTTTCTTCCCGAGGAAAATATTTTGCAACCTAATACAATCAATGGTACTAAGCCATGCAGACTACTGCAATGGAATCTATGCGGGATGTAAAGAACAGCTCACAAAGAAACTCCAGACCACCCAAAACACAGCAGCCAGGCTGATATTTGGAAAAACGCAATTCGAAAGTGCCAAACCCCTCTGAGTAAAACTGCACTGGCTCCCAATCAAAGAACGTATTACTTTCAAAATATGCACCCTGGTCCACAAAATTATCTACGGCGAAGTCCCAGGATACATGACAGACCTCATAGACCTACCTCACAGAAACATAACCAGATCATCTCGAACATACCTAAACCTCCACTACCCAAACTGCAAAGGACTCAAATACAAAGCAACCTATGCATCCAGCTTCTCCTACATAAGCACACAACTATGGAATGCACTGCCAAAAGCTGTGAAAACAACCTACGACCACCTAAACTTCAGGAAATTACTAAAAACCAACCTGTTTAAAAAGGCATACCCCACCGACCCAACATAAATGCCTACACTCTGCAATACAGCAAAACCAAAGTTCATAATGGGCACTATATAACCTCTCCTCTCTTCGATCCCCATTGTACCCGAAACACATGAACCTTTATCCAACCACAACATCACCTTGTATTTGTTTCTCTACCGGACTTGGTGAATGCCTTTATGGTACTATGTAAGCCACATTGAGCCTGCAAATAGGTAGGAAAATGTGGGATACAAATGTAACAAATAAATAAATTTTAGATGGTCTGAAGTTCGTGTGCTGATTCCTTGATTCTCTCTTCTCCGTGGCTGTAGGGGCAGCGAGCAAATGACAGGCGCAGGGACATTCCCCTCTGCGTGCTGATGCTGACTCTGCTGGACCCAGAAACGCAAATCGCAAGATGGGCATCCTTCTCACAGGGTCACCCAAATCAGCATAATCGAAAGCCGATTTTAGGTGTCCTCAACTGCTTTCCATCGTGGGGACGACCAAAGTTCACGGGGGCATGTTGGAGGTGTAGCGAAGGCGGGACTGGGGCGTGCCTAACACATGGGCGTCCTTGACCAATAATGGCATCCCTGATGAACACTTGGACGACTTTATCTGGTCCTTTTTTTCTTACAACCAAGACACAAAAATGTGCCCTAAATGACCAGATGACCACCGGAGGGAATCGGGGATGACCTCCCCTTATTCCCCCAGTGGTCACTAACCCCCTCCCACCCTCAAAAAAATAAAAAAATATTTTTCCAGCCTCTAAGCAAGCCTCAAATATCATACCCAGCTCCATGACAGCAGTATGCAGGTCCCTGGAGCAGTTTTAGTGGGTGCAGTGCACTTCAGGCAGGTGGACCCAGACCCCCTCCCCTACCTGTTAAACTTGTGGTGGTAAATATGAGCCCTTCAAAACTCACAAGAAACCCACTATACTCACATGTAGGTGCCCCCCTTCACCCCTTAGGGCTATGGTAGTGGTGTACAGTTGTGGGGAGTGGGTTTTGGGGTGGGGGGTTGGGGGCTCAGCACACAAGGTAAGGGAGCTATGCACCTGGGAGCAATTTCTGAAGTCCACTGCAGTGCCCCCTAGGGTGCCCGGTTGGTGTCTTGGCATATCAGGGGGACCAGTGCACTACGAATGCTGGCTCCTCCCACAACCAAAGGGCTTGGATTTGGTCATTTCTGAGATGGGTGTCCTCGGTGTTATCGCCGAAAATTGGGGACAACTATCTCTAAGGACGACCATCTCTAAGGTCGACCTAAATTTCGCGAGTTGGGCGCCCCGACCGTATTATCGAAATGAAAGATGGACGCCCATCTTGTTTCGATAATACGGGTTTCCCCGTCCCATCACTGGGACGTCCTATGAGGACGTCCTCAGGAAAACTTGGGCGCCCCTTTCGATTATGCCCCTCCATGCATGTAAATCTATGCACATACACCCTGCATACACATGAATTTATTCAAGCTAACTGTTCACCATCTTGATCAGTTGAATTCAAATGTAATATATAACATTTTTTAATTCTGTTTCTGATTACGTATCCGCCACTTCCTGTGAGAGTGCATTCCAGGTATCCACCACCATCACAGAGAGGGTGTTGGATACATGGAATACCCTTCGGGAGGTGGTACATACAAAAATGGTTACAGAATTCAAAAATGCATGGGATAAACACAACGCATTTCTATATGGAAAGAGAATGGAATCAGAACAAAACTTAGTGAGGCTTAGACAGCAACCCCAGTAATTTGGAATTAAGGCCAAACTTGTCTAGTCTGTGCCCTTACGATGGCTACACTGATCTGGAAGGGCTAAAGTGGGTTTCAACAGCAACTCCAGTAGTTGGGAAATAAGACCTTTGCTGGGCAGACTTCTATGGTCTGCACCCTGGAAATGCCAAGGAGAGATCAAGGTCTAGTATGCATATGTTACATCGCGTCATACCATATGCTATGAGTTTTAACTTGTTGTGCAGACTGGATAGACTGTTCAGGTCTTTAGCTGCCACATCATCTATTAAGTTACTATGTAAATAAAACCTTAACAGAGTTGTTTCCAGGAACCTTATAAAATGCATGTGTATGCACTTAGTGGACCTTTTGTAAAGGCAAACTAGCATTTTTAGTGTGTGCTAAATGCTAGAGACACCCATATATTCCTATGGGTGTCTTTAGTGTTTAGCACGCGCTAATCAGTGTGCACTAAAAATGCTACCACGCCTTTGTAAAAGACCCCTTTACATTGGGAATTTGTACATGCTAAAGATTAAGAGTAAATTTGCATGTGCACTTTCTAAGGGGTAATTTTCAATAGGAAAGTATGAGTAATTTATGCCCATATCTGCTGCACATTTAATGAAGCCTACTACAAAATTATACTCCCCATGACCATCAGGGAAACTGTTTACAAACAGCTTTTAAAATTCATGGCAAGTGGTGTTTCAGTAGTTAAATATTGATCAAAATCCTGAATTTCCTTTATGTAGCAGTCAGAACGAAACTCAGGATGACTGCTTATTGCTGAAGTTTCTAGTAAAAGCCTTACAATCTTCTACTCCCCCTAGCACATACACATATAAATCAGATATATAGATCTTTACAGCTGACAGACCCAGTGTCTGTATTCTCAAGCCTAACTTTTTTAAAGGCCAAGTAAGAAAATGTAATATGGCTTTCAACATTTTCATTTTTTCTCTTTGGAACAGTTGGGCTTCGGAAAGTCAAAGGAATGATAATACAGGAAAGTTGCATCTTATTTATCAGCTGGGTATACTGCATCTGGTCATAAATATCTGCCTTCATCACACTGCATTGCTATTGACCTCTGCCCTGCATTGAAGATTGGATCCTCTCTAGGGATAATAGATTATTCACTCTGTTTGCAAAGTTAGCCCTAGCTTCATTCCACCAAGGACTACCAATTCTACGGAATAATGTGCAGTGATTGGTTTTCTGATATGAGCTGCGGTCTGTAACGAGAACACCAAATTCTGTTTATTCAGGGGATGATCCTGGATCAAAACAGTTGTTCTTTGTGTAATAGGATTAAGGAGATTCCTTCTAATCCACACATCTTTCCCACCCTAAATCAATTAGCATAACCTTAGAAGTGGTAAAGGTTGTATTTTATGTGAAAAAAAAAAAAACAATCTTGGTACATATATATAATTATTTTTTTATCCATGCATTTAACTGCAAAAGCTTAACATGGATTTTAAATCTATAAGTGATATTTAAAAGAGATATCAAAAAATTATACACATAATTATGACAGGACTCAATAGCCATATAAATAACATTGAAATTAGTGGAATGTACCCTAGTTTTTGACCCTCTGTATGTAGAACACTGTGCACAAAATTGCGGAACAGCCTGATAAAATAGCTTAAAAAAAGAAGAAGCCAAATTTTTGTTACATTGAGGTGCAGCTACTAGTGGAGCAGATCCCCAAGAGTAAAAGAGGGAACCCTGACTGCACTTCTCTAGTTGCCACGTCATGAAGGAGTTTAACATAACCATTCCCTTTGACCCTCATGTTGCCTGATACACACCTACCTCATTAGACCACAATACAACCTGTATTTGTTATCAACCGAATTGGCGAATGCCATTACGGTACAGTGAAACCTCAGTTTTCGTCGATAATTCGTCCGAAAATAATCGACAAAAACCGAAAACGACAAAAACTGAGGCAATTTATTTTAAATTCTTTTAAATGAATAAAAAGACTAATCCTACTATATAAATGATTATGCGGCACGTCACACAACGCTTTAGATATCATAACAGGCTGTAACAGCGCCAACAAGCTACTAAGGGCAAATCAGTGCCCCGATCAAGAGGACTCCGGATTCCCCTGCCCCGCTTACCTCCGCCTACCCCCCAGTGCACGTCCCCAACCAGCAACTACATACAACGCACATCCGCAAATCACTATCCCGTCCCGCCCTCACAGATCTCCAACACACACCTCCTCCACCAGCCCCTCTCTAACGATCCCACACACTTAAACACACCCAACTCCTGCTCCCGCCCTTCAAAAACGCTAAACAAATGCAAACAGGAACAAGGGGGAGTGGCACTAGAAATATCCCACGCCTTCCATACCAACAGCCAGCCAATGCAATTAACGAACATGATGTAAAAGACACCCACCTCCTGCGCACGCCCTCAAATCACTAGCAATAAATGAACATTTAACAAGGCATTTACCGACGAATTCCGAGGCGACCGACAAAACCGAGACAAAAATTTCGCGAAAAAAATCGACGATAACCGAAAACGACGAAATCCGACGTCACCGAAAACCGAGGTTTCACTGTACTATGTAAGCCACATTGAGCCTGCAAATAGGTGGGAAAATGTGGGGTACAAATGTAATAAATAAAAATTGCTTTTATATAGAGAGACTGAGAATCTAGGCAACTGCTGCTATGAATTGCTAATAAGTCTTAGAAGATAATTTAATACTGGACATCTTGGATTTCTGGAAAATATATACAGATGAGTGAAGGATGGCCCAATACACTCTGGGCTATTCCTAAAAGCCAAAGATAGCAGTAAAATTTGGCTCCATCCAGTTGACTTTATGTAGTTAAGGGCAGCTTAACTACATATGGAGGAGTAGCCTAGTGGTTCGTGAGGCGGACTCTGCTCCTGGGGAAATGGGTTCAATTCCCACTGCAGCTCCTTGTGACTCTGGGCAAGTCACTCAACCCTCCATTGTCCCAGGTACAAATAAGTACCTCTATATAACATGTAAACCACTTTGAATGTAGTTGGAAAAAACACAGAAAGGCAGTATATAATTCCCATCTTCTACTAAACAGTTGTTAAGCATTAACACACAGTTAGTGAATGAGAACAGACTACCACTAATTGTGAGTTATTGAGTTTTTATATTTTTCAGTGGGAGCATGTCATGGGTGGAGAGTGGGCGCTCCTAAGTTATCCAGCTAGCACATAATGATCAGCATGCGCTAAGCAGATAACTCAAAGTTAATGCGGGAGCAGTTAGTGCTTCTTAAATAGAAGTCTGTAAGTGGCCCCATGTTAATTTTTTGCAGGTCTCACATGCTAATGGGAACATTAGCACATGACCTGCAAATAAAAAAAATAAAGAACTAAAAAATACCACTTTCAGGTGCTTTTTTACAATGCTATGGTATAAACAAAAGCGTGCTTACCGCAGCTTAAAATGGCATACTGTGGGGTGCGATGAGGCAGCCCATGGTAATTTTTGAATGTGTGCACAGTGCACTAAATATAGTTTTTTTGCTTTGCGGAGGGTCATTTCTGGGGCGGAGAGTGGGAGCACCTATGCAAATCAGTTAGCGCATCAGTATTGCTGCATGCTAACCAGGTTTAGCACAAAAGTCCCTACTGCCTACAAAATGGTGCCATTAGGGATTCACAAGCTAATGGTCATGTGACTAATGAGAAAATTAGTGCATGGCCATTAATGGGAAAATAGGAAATTTGGCCATTTTACCCTTGCGGAAAAATGTTCTTAGCATGTTAAAAAAGACCCACATAAGGTCATGCTAAGCCACTTTTTTTTTTAACTGCAGTTTGATTAAAAAAAAAACAAAGCCCCTAAACCTGGGCTTAGTGCATGGGAAAGTCCTGCATTAAAAGGAGTAAAGCTCAAATTGTACAGCATTTTTGTAGAAGGGTCCCTAAGTCAGACTACATAAATGATTGTCCTGAAGTTTGCCTGTGTGATGAGGCAAATCCAGATGGCCCCTCTAAGAGGTGGAGTCCCACAAAACAACCCTTAGGAATAAAGCTTCTGGCCTTAGATCTAAGGGACAGAAAGAAAAACTGGAATGTTCTCAGGAAGAAAGGACTAGGATTGTTCCTCCTAAACTAGCGTTGGAGTTACCTTGTTTGGCAGCGAGGGGGAGCCTCAGTAAGAAAGTCCAGCTCCCCTGGCTGGAAAAAACCAGAGGTACTTCATCAGGAGGGGAAGATGGGGGGGGGGAGGAGTCATTCCCATCCCCAGCTGAAAATAGGCAGGCTTGAGCCAGAAGAGCAGAGAGGAAATAAAGCACCTGGGAAGAGTATGATGTCACTCTCTTCCACCCAGAGGTTATGGAGTGTAGGGAGAATGGTAACCCTAACTCTGGCTGTGAAACAGAGGGTGGTGAACTGGAATAGGAAGCAGTTGTGGGAAGCCACAGAAAGAAACTTTTTGGAACGGGGAGCTGCCAGCCCTCAATAGGGAAGGGGGCAGACCTCTGGAAGAAGCTTATGGGAACGGGGAGCTGCCAGCTCTCAATAGTGCAGGGGGAAGACCGCAGGAAGAAACCTGTGGGAGTGGGAAGCTGCCAGCCTCAATAGCGTAGAGGCTGACTGCTGATAGAAGACTGGGCACAGAATACTCTGTTTACCTTTTGTTTGTTACACTGGTGTTAAAACTGCTTGGTTGGAATAAAGGAAGAAAACCTGGGGTGGATCATTTTGTAGCCTTGACCTGAACTCAGGGAAATATATAGCCGGAAGTGTTGATCAAGTGATAGAAGGGCTCAAGGGACCTGAAATCCAGGGTTATTATCACACCTCCTATTTATGTAATCAAATTTGTCTGGCTAAATGTAGATGGTTAGCGCTGAAAATACTCAGGTGTCAATGCAGAAAACCACACAGTAGAGCTGATGCATTGCTTCTACTGGGAAATTAGCAATAAAAAATACCATGGTATGCAGTAAGTGTAAGAAATATAGAAATATATGGCATTTTACTATATCTTAGCTGTTTGAATCATTGAAGAAAGGAATCTGTAAGAAGCAGGAACAGGAGAAGGGGGGAAACTTTAGTCATGCCCCAGAGCTGAAATAAACGGTTGTGTGAAGCAAGGTCAGGAGGCGGAGAGCTGGACATCTGCAAGATAATTATGAACAAAGAAACTACAGAGGGGAAGAGAGTGAAAAGTTCAGAGCTGCTGTTACACAGAACCCTAGCAGACAGATGACCATCAGCCAATGAGAAAAACTTAGGGGTAGACAATTAAATGTAACTATAAAATCGGTGGAATCTTATCTGTGTGTGTGTGTGTGTGTGTAGAGGCAAGCTCCAAGTTCAGAGATGCCGGAACACCCCCCCCATTCTTGCAAGAATGATTTATCTATTAAACAATAAATTGCTTAATTAAGCAATTTATTAAACAATAAATTGCTTAATTAAGCTTTGATTCATCAATCTGACTTTATGAGTCCTATTTTTGTATAGGTTCTCAGGTTATCTAGGGGCTATTTATAACAGTAAGCAATGAGCAGGCAAATTACTGCTGCCTTTAATCCACAGTTTATTACCAAGGTCAAGATCATGAACAATGATTGGCTCATGAACTGATAGTTCCAAGATCAAGGTCAAGAGCAGTGATTGGCTCATGCACTGATAGGAAAGGGGACTTTTTTTTTAAGTATGGGTCTGCATTGGGCCTATTCTAGCACGCCCACCCCTACTCCCTTCTTGATCCAACTTGACCCAACAGGACACAACACCCCCTTGACAAGGTAGTCAGCCCCCTTCCCAACATGGTAGTTGACACCCACCAATAATCCCTAGTAGTATAGTGGGCCTCAACCCTGACATTTAAAAAATACATCCATAGTAGTCTGGAATACCCCTCCCACCCCCCCCCCCCACCCCCCAAAAAATACCCCATGCATCTCAAAGACTGGACAGGCAGGAGTGATGCCCACTTGCTCCTGCCTTGATCCAAAATGGTGATGTACCCTAGGAGTAAGACTACCAATTAAGGTATTTTATTTACTGCAATGCATTGCAAGGGGTCAGGCACCACCATTTTGTATCATGGAGGCACCAGAAGCAGGGGTGACTGGGTATCGCTCTTGCCTGTCCAGTCTTTGAGGTTTGTGGAGCTGGGGGGGGGGGGGGGGGCGAAGGGAGGAGTTACAATATACCAGGACTTCTTTATTTAGTGTCAGGGTTAGGGGGTAGCATAGGGTGGGGGGAGTCAGGGGCTTCTAGACTACTAGGGAGCAGCTGCAATACATGTGTACTCATATATTTCTTAGCTTAAAATGCAAACTGAAATCTCAGAACAGAAAAATTGAACAGTATTTAGTAATTCACCTGTTGTTTTTCTATATATGTGCAGCACCATGTTAGAAAAGTTGTGAATGCTGGCATATAGACGTTTGAAGCAAAACATCTAGAGCCTATAAAGTATTTTACAAATGTAGACTAAACATAGAAGCCTATTGTAAATTTGACATATCTCCACCTCCTGGTCTCAAAATGTAGTAACAGAGCTGCCAAGGGAGTCCAATTGTTGAGAGGGAGATTTTAGGACATGCCTCCAGCCCTGCCCTGCCCCACTCTACCCTGACCCGCCCCCAACTTCACCCACTCCACTTCCTGGCTCCACCCCCACACACCTCAATTCCACAAACTTCTCTTCCTCCAAATCTTTATGGCACCAACATGCCACCTCCCTCTCTGTCAGCAGCAGGAGACACCTTCATAAAATATCACATCCTGCTTCCATGGGATGAGTCTCAAACTGTGAGATTTTGCAGCTCTTATTGCAAGACTCATTCTACAGCAGCAGGAGATGAGGTCTTACCAATTTGTTTCCTGCTGCTGATGGAGTGGGGAGCAGAAACACCAAAGGTGGCCCCCCAAAGTTGGAGATTTAAGGCCAATAAAAGAGGGGTTTTTTTTTCACAGGCCCCATACATTTCTAATATCTGCTACCAGCTCTAGCAATTATACATTCCATACTGAAATGGAGACTCCCTCCTCCCCTCCATATATGCCAGACTCTATATGCAGTACAATACTGGTAAAAGTAAAACACATGCATTTTCTCCTCTACTCTGCAACATATAAAAATAGAATAGATGTGTATTTCCCAAAGCAGATACTTTAGAAAGTATTTACATTTTTTTTCTAGTTTTGTTGCCTGGGCACTTTATTTTTCTGATTGGTTTGGTCTCATTCTGTTGCATTTTTCTTATGTTTGTTTTCTAAATTATTTTCCAGATTTGCCCTTCCATTTCTTCTCTTCCTTCTTCTCTTTTTTCCTTTGTTCTCTACATCTGTCTGGAACTGATTTTTCTTTTCACTTTTCTTAGCCTTTGCAACTCCCCATATGTAATTTTACTCTTCATTCTTCCTTTCTCTCACTCTCTAGTCCTTCGTCTTCTTTTCATTCTTTTTTCTTTCCCCCTCCTCTCTTCTTCTGCCCTCAGCCTTTTCCCTCTAACCTTCACTTTTCCCTGTACCCTCTCATCTCACTTCTCCTTCCCTTCATTCCCTCATTTGTCTTCTTTTCCTTTACATATTCCCTCTTGCCTTCTCTCTCCATCCTGTTGTAGCTACCCTATCTCTCTCATCATTCCTGGTCCTCCCTTTCCTTGTTTCCTATGGAATTTTGTGTTTTGAAAATGAGCCCCAAATTCTTGTAACACTACCAGTCCGGTTACCCTCCTGATACTTTTTCATAGGACAGCTGAGATAGTAGTAGTGCACCTAACTTAAAACTTTCCAGCTGGGATTGAAAGAGGTGTCACTGTTACAGCTCCCCTACTGCTTGAACAAGTGTTCAGATGCAGCAAACTGCAATTTTAACAACCTCATACTCTATTGCTCCCAACTACAACACACATGAGACCAGTGGTGCACCTAACTTAAAACTTTCCAGCTGGGATTGAAAGAGGTGTCACTGTTACAGCTCCCCTACTGCTTGAACAAGTGTTCAGATGCAGCAAACTGCAATTTTAACAACCTCATACTCTATTGCTCCCAACTACAACACACATGAGACCAGTGGTGCTTCAGATAACTGCACCTGACTGCTGCAGCCTTCAAAAAAATTAAATTACACTTTAACAATTCTAGAAATTAGTTTTTATTGTATACCAAAGTAAACCAACCTGGCAGTCTGCTTTAGTTTACCTTCTGTTTTCTGCTGTCACTGAGCACAACCCCCAAACCTGCTCCTGCCTACCTTTCAAGTAAATAAAAACTGGCAGGCCACCCCCACTTCCTGCTTCTAACTGCCTGCCTGTCATAATACCAAACCCCAGTAATTTGTGCTGCAAGCAGTGTTGCCAGGTGGGCGGTTTTACCGCCCAATTGGGCGGTTTTCCGCGACCCGCCGCGGGAAATTTTTGCCCGCGGCGGGTTGCGGTTTTTTGGGCTGTTTTTGGCCTTCAGTGCGGTTTTTTCGGCCGCGGGGGGGCGGGGTTAGTGACGTTTTTGGGTGGGGTTAATGACGTTTTGGGCGGGGTTAGTGACGTGGGAGGCGGGGCCGATGACGTAGGAGGCGGGGCCGATGACGGGGAGGCGGGGCCGATGACGTGGGAGGCGGGGCCGATGATGGGGAGGCGGGGCCGATGACGTGGGAGGCGGGGCCGATGACGGGGAGGCGGGGCCGATGACGTGGGAGGCGGGGCCAGTGACGGCGGGGGCGGGGGTTGATGACGGCGGGGGCGGGCGTGATGACGCGGGGGTGGGGGTGTCAGGGGCGGGGTTTGTGTTTGGGCGGGTTTTGGGCTGTTTTTTGGGCTCGATCGGGCTGGAAAAAAATTTTCCACCTGGCAACCCTGGCTGCAAGAGGTAGGACTTAGTGAAGCTTAGCAAATCTTTACTAGTTAAAAAAAAAAAAACAACAAACACCTTTATCCTCTTCCTACCTCCCTCTCCTTCTAGCAGCACTCTCAACCAAAAACTGTCACATGGGAGAGGCACTGCAGAGGCAAGAAACAGCTCCATTTGCTGCTTGTACCTCCCTGCCCCCCTTCCAGGGCCGCTGAGAAGGGGGGACAAAATTCCCCGGGCCCGGGCCTCCGGGGGGGGGGGGGGGGGGTGGGCCCGGCGCCGCCGCAGCAGTCTGGCCCGCCTGCCCTCTGTCGCTCCCTGGCATTGAACTTAAGCTGAGCGCCTCACCTTCGAAAGCGCAGCAAGCAGCGGCAGACCACTCCTTCCTTCCGTGTCCCACCCTCGCCTGATGTAACTTCCGCGAGGGTAGGACACGGAAGGAAGGAGTAGTCTGCCGCTGCTTGCTGTGCTTTCGAAGGTGAGGCGCTTAAGGTCAGTGCAGAGGGCCCGGGGGTGGAGAGAGGGCCCAGAGGTGGGTGGAGGGGGGCCCTGGGGGTGGCCTTGTCCCAGGCCTGGCCCAGTCTCTCGGCGGCCCTGCCCCCTTCAGCAGCTTAATCTGTGTCTGCCTCTTGCTGACTTCCTGCCTTGCAGACAAAATCCGGAACTGTTCAGCAGCAAAAGGATGAGATAGGAAGGAAGCACCTATACGTCGTTAGTTCTGGTTGGGGTGGGAACTCCTCTGCTAGCTATAGCTATAGTGTAAAGGTAGTGCAGCACATAAGGAGATTGCTGCTGCACACGATCCAGGGTGGCCACAACAATACGCATGGGCCAGTAGATCAGGTGCCCTCTTTGCTGCTGGCACGTGCGTGTGTTTGTTGAACTTGCCTGTGCTTCCTGGAGAAAAAGTGGTTGGTAGTTGGAGCTTTTCAGCAGGAGACTCTCTGACTTTGGCAGGAATGCGAGAAATGACCTGCCAAAATGGGAGTCTCCCGCTGAAAAGGGGAGACCTAGCAGGACTGTAGTAATTGAGCATAGACGCCCCGTATAAGAGGCTTGGGGAGGCTAAGCCTCTCCAGCCCAATCGTGGACTTAGAAGCGGTCCTCCCCCCCCCTCCCCCCCGCTCTCACCCATCCGGCCTAAGGCGTTCTCCCTCCGACGCTGGCGATTCAGCCTGAGGCGTTCTCTCTCCGATGCCAGCGATTCACATAGCCAGCCTTAATCTGCCTGCGTTGGAGCCTCTCCCTCAGACGCGTCCCACCTCTGCATAAGACAGGAAGTCATTAGAGGAGGCGGGACGCGTCTGAGGGAGAGGCTCCAACGCAGGCAGATTAAGGCTGGCTATGTGAATCGCCGGCATTGGAAGGAGAACGCCTCAGGCTGAATTGCCGGCGTCGGAGGGAGAACGCCTGAAGCACTCATGCAACCCAAAAGAGATGGATGCTGGGCACAGTCAGGGGAAGGGTATAGTGATTAGTATTTTTTTATATTTGATTTTTTAGTTCTTGAAATAGTGGATGTTTTGTACTGTGGAATGATGGGTATAAAATGAATGTCGGGGGGGGGCAGGATACTGTTGCATGTTATGGGGGAGATTTATGCTGGGAGGAGAGGGCAAATGTTTTCATTCTGGTCTGTTTAAATCTGGGCTTCCTCGTCTAGTCCTTCAGACACTGACCTATCCAGTCTTCTGGTTATCCACACTGAGTACACATGAGAGTTCTGAATAGGTAGCAGTGCTCAATGTGTGGCTACCACATTGGTAATCTTCTCTTCTCCGTCTATAGCAGCCCCTACCCCTCCCTTCAGTCTTCTTATCATCTTGCACCCCTCTCCCAGAGATGATCCAGACAGGAACACAGAGATTGCTGGGGAGGGCAGGGGGAAGAGAGCAGATCGCTGGACATGGAGGGGAGGGGAGAGCAGGGGTAGAGAAGAGATCGCTGGAGAGGAGAGGAGGGCAGGGGGAGAGAACAGATCGCTGGACATGGCGAGAAGGGGAGGGCAGGGGGAGAGAACAGATCGCTGGAGAGAAGGGGAGGGCAGGGGGAGAGAAAAGAGATTGCTGGAGAGGAGGAGAGGGCAGGGGAGAGAGGAGAATTGCTGGACATGGATGGATGGAGGGGGAGGGCAGGACATGGATGGATGGATGGAGGGGAGGGCAGGGGAGAGAGGAGAACTGCTGGACATGGATGGATGGAGGGGAGGGAAGTCAGGAAGGAGATGCACATGGAGGGGAGGGAAGGGAGGAGAAATGCTGAACATGGATGGAGTGGAGGGCAGGGAAGAGAGGAGAAATGTTGGACAAGGATGGAGGGAAGGAAAGACAAAGGAAGGAGATGCACACGGATGGAGTGGAAGGGCGAGAGGAGAAATGATGGTCATGGATGGGGGGAGAAGACAGAGGAAGTAGATGCACATGGAGGGGAGGGGAGTGAGGAGACATGTTGGATATGGATGGAGGGTAAATTGCTGAATTTAAGGCCTGCATTGGAACACTTTGAGGGCAGATGTTGAAACTGGAGAAAAGATAGGGACGAGGCTACAGATGGAAGACAAAACGCATAAGGACACAGAAGGATGGTGGACATGGTGAGAGAAAAAATATCAAATGGAAAGAAGACACTGCATATCACTGGGACCAAAGCTAGTAGAAAAACTAAATGCTCAGACAGCAAAGGTAGAAAACATTTTTTTATTCAGAATTTATTAATTGGAATGTATCAGCTTTTGGAAATGTGCATCTGTGATATTTTGTATGCAAATTTCAAATTTTCTAGTATTGCTTCATGCTGAGTCTGACTTCTTGAGGTAACTTTCCAGTTCAGTATTTTGCCTTCATATCTGTTGTGTCATGTGTTTTTCATGCATGATCAAGATGCAGTATTCTGCTAGCGTGTAATATTTGTAGCCCTTTTTGGTTTGTTTGTTTTTTTGTTTCACTAGGTTGTGTACTGGTGTTTTAGAGCCAGGTGTAATTATAGTGCTGCCTTTCCACGCATATGGTTGTAGCTCGTCCTGTCCTTGGAATTAGTGCTGTTATGGTTTGGTAAGGTTATGAGTATGTTTTTGCACAAGTTTGTGTATAGTGTTTTGCAGTAGAGAGATTGTGTGTTGGCCTTACTGAGGTGGCACCAAAACATCAGAAAGGGTGTAGAGCCTAAATCATGACGCGCTACCTCTTCAAGGATCTACATATGGTCTTTAATAAAAGGAGCTCATTGTGAACACTATCCACCCTAAAAGGGTGTTTTGTGGCTCTACATGAAAATTGTGATATTATGATCCCTTGTTTCAAATTGTTGACGGTCTGCATTTTCCATATGGGTGGTATATTGGTGTATTAGGGTCTGCCCAGTATAATATTTATGGTACAGTAAGGTTCTGAATGTGTTTTTGCACAAAGTTGTGCATAGTGTTTTGCAGTTGAGCGATTGTGGTTAGTATATGCTTTGAGCAACCACTTTATTCTTTGACATATGATACATATCTAATATCTAAACGTAATAAAAGGTATTGTGACTTTTTTATTTTTACTTATTTTTTTTTTGTGTGTTGTCAGACAATTATGGATGTAAGCTCTGCCCCTGGCCCCACCCCTAACCCCATCCCCTTTAGCCTCCCCAAACAGTTGGGCCACCGACCGCCTATGTAATTGAGCAAAGACAGTATCAGAGTCCTCCTCTGTGGGGCTGCCACTGCCCTCAGAACTGTCAGTAGATGCAGCTACCTCTACTGCTCCTTGAAAATCTGGCCATCTGGTTGACTCTCTGGCTAAGCTACTGCTGGGCCCAGCACCCAGCAAAGCAGCATGTGATGGCCCTGAGGGATCCAGTGAGTCCCATCCAAAGCCGCTTGGATGGTGGTTACTTCTTTGCAGCTGAGGAGGTTGTTATGAAGTTGGGCTTGATAGTGTGAGCACTGGTGCCACTTGCCACTTGTTTGGAGAGTGGTGCTATAGGAATGGTGTTCCAGTGCCGTAGCGAGGGCTAATGGCACCCGGGGCGGGTCACCGCTGCGCACCCCCCCCCCCCCCGGGTGCAGCACGGCGCGACCCCCCCCCTCTGCGGCGCGCATCCCCCCCCCCCCCGGACCGCATTCTTACCTGCGGGAGGGCCGATCCGCCCCGAGTGCACGTCACTCGGAGCTGCGTCGGCCCCTCTGGTTCCCTGCTCTCTCTGCCCCGGAACAGGAAGTAACCTGTTCCGGGGCAGAGGGAGCTGGGAACCAGCGGGGCGGCACCCCCCCCCGAACGCGTGCACCCAGGGCGGACCGCCCCTCCCGCCCCCCCTTCCTACGCCACTGTGGTGTTCTCCCTGGTTCCACTAGGAAGGACAGGTGCCTGCTGGGTGGGCAGTGAGCTGGACAAGACCTGAGTGCAATCATGGAGATCTTGCTGGATCCACAGAACCTGCTGCCAGATATTATGGCCAGCATCCCGGCTCTCTTTCTGTATGGTACACAGTGCCTGCAAGCAGTTCTCTTGGGCCTGGAGCCTTTGCTGCTGATTTTCCACACCCTCATGCAGCAGCTGTAGTTTTCGGTGCCACTAGTCAACCTGCTAAACATTTTGCCCCAGCAGTGTGGTGGCCAGCTGTACCATCTGCCACCTGTGGCAGGAGGGTCCCCTATGGGCCAGCTATGTCTTCTCCTCTGCCTCTATAGTGGCATATGGCAGTTCTGGCCAGGTGGTGGGTTCCACCAGTAATTGTTCCTGCTCTTCATCCTTTGCAGGCAGCTCCTAGAGGGGGTGCACAGCAAGCTGTTTTGCTGCCATGGTGCCCTCCTGGA
This sequence comes from Microcaecilia unicolor, assembly GCF_901765095.1. Lineage (NCBI taxonomy): Eukaryota > Metazoa > Chordata > Amphibia > Gymnophiona > Siphonopidae > Microcaecilia > Microcaecilia unicolor. The sequence continues at coordinate 136,598,375 of NC_044038.1, forward strand.
CATCTCTGCTGTCACTGGCTCCTCCTCCTTCTGCTGAGCCTGTGCTGGCTGCTGGTTTCGGCCTCTCTTTCAGACTCTGAGTCCTTGTCTGCATATGGAAAGTAGAACAAAACTGTCTGTTGCTCTAGGTAACCTGTCAGACTGTTGCAGCCTTCCTGAACATATCCCTCCATGTGCACCTGTATACCACTGGTGATAAGGACTGCCGTTGGTATGCCACCACAGGATGTATGGCTCCACATCCCGCACTGCAGAAGCCGAGGAGTATGGTGCACTGTGTACCTCAGAAGCCATGATGCAAGACAGCCACACAGCTAGGTGGGTAAAATAGGAAAAATATTGGGAGTGGTCTTGAGGGCACAAGAGGGCCACAGATGCCTTGAATGTGTGAATAGCCACTGGTTGGTGATGGTCAAAGATGGAAAGGTTGGAAAATTACACCTAAACATGACATACAGTAGGGCCTGGTCCATCTATAAAAAGTCTAAAGCTGTTCCAGTTGGATAGGCAATGTCTTAAAAGGTGGAGGACACAATATTTTGCAAAACTTATTTGACATCTTTTTAATTTACTTGAAAGCTTCCCATATCTAGATATAAATATCATAAAATAAAAATTGAATATCACTAAAACAGCTTTAAAAAGTATTGTAGCTGGTAGCAGGACATCCTGTTTCCTGATGAGCTCAACTTATTTAATTATTTATTTATTAGGTGGTAAATTTATTATTTACCACCTTTTTGAAGGAATTCATTCAAGGCGGTGTACAGTAAGAATAGATCAAACATAAGCAGTAGGCAATTAGAGCAGTAAGAATATTCAAACAACAATACAAAGTATGGCATGGTATACTACTTGCAATGACAACACAATATGTACTAGAACATTATAATTGGTAGTGAAGGGTAAGGCAAAGTTGTAACATATAGATGAGTAAGAAAGTAGGAAGAATTAGAAAGTAAGGCAGTGGTGTGCTGGAGCCGGCTCGCACCGGCTCGCAAGAGCCGCTTGTTAAACTTACTGGCATCTTGCGAGCCGGTTGTTGGCCAGTGCGAGCCGGCTCGCCTCTGCTCCCCCTCTGCCCTGGTCGTCCATCATCCATCTTCCCTGTGCTCCCCGACAGACCTGGTTTCCTTCCTGCGCCGCTGCTTGCCTTTAAAAATTTTATTTTCCTTCGAGGCGCGCCGGCGTTGAAGGGAAGGCAGCAGGCTTAGCTCGGTTTCAGCCTTCCGTTCCCTTCCCTCGCATCATGGCTCCGCCCTCTTCTGACGTATTTCCTGTTTGCGTGAGGGCGGAGCCATGATGTGAGGGAAGGGAACGGAAGGCTGAAACCGAGCTAAGCCTGCTGCCTTCCCTTCAACGCCGGCGTGCCTCGAAGAAAAATAATTATTGCAATCTGCCTTGGGAAGACTGATGTTATAAAGATGGAATATATTGAAATTAAATGGAAGTAGAAATAAACTCTTCTTTCATTGGGGCACATGGAATCACTTTATCTGTTATATAGATGTTTACATTTAAGATACACAAATGGATTATTCTGTTTTGAGCATGTTTCAGGGGCAAGTAGTTTTATAAGTAAAAAAAAAATAACTATTTTGTTTCATACACATCTCTTTTGATCTATAAGTGTTTGGCTATAAACTCATTGTGAACAATACATAAGTACATAAGTGTTGTCATACTGAGAGAGAACAAATGTCTATCAAGCCCAGCATCCTGTTTCCAGCAGTGGCCAATCCAGGTTACAACACTATCTACCCTAAAAGGATATTTTGTGGCTGTACATGAGGAATTGTGATATTGCATAAATAAGTGTATGTTTATGTCCCTAATCATGCATCCAAAGTTTATATAATCCTTTCAAGAAACTCAGTTATTTGTTTAACTTATTAGTGGAACACAACTACAGATGCATGGTATGGTCGCATTTTCAATATGGTAATACTAGGACCCAGCTAAGGAATAGATTATTTTGAGTTAGTCTTCACTGGACCAAACTTGCTTTCCTTGTGCCATCAGCATCCAGCTGGATAGGCAGAGTCTTAAAAGGTGGAGGATAAAGGATTAAAAAAATATTTATATCACACATTATCCCAAGCAAAGTTGGGTTCAATATGGCTTACATTTGAAAATACAGGGCGACAGAATAAGAGAATTCAGTTATATCATGGGAGCAAATAGATGGATACGTCTGAAACATTTAACAAAGATGAGCTTAGTACATATATCCAACTGGGCATTTAAAAGTCTGTCCTTTAATGATGCCGCATGTTCAGAAATCATAGCCATAAGTATAGACAGTTATTCAACTATTATCACATACATACACCAGAACAGGCATCCATACACAAATTGTAAAAGTAAACAACAACTTCTGCAGAGTACATCCAAAACTTTTTATTTTCTCATTTCCTTCTTCCAAAATTCCAGATAGCAAATGTACAGATCAGCAGGACCCAAAGCAGTCCAGAACAAGTAAAGTCACCTTTGGGTTTAAAATGCAAAACCACGTGCATGTAAGGACTGGATAAACAAATTCAAACAAAGTTTAAAGCAAATGCCCTTAATGTGTAATACTTGGTAGCAATAATGAAACAGTGATGGAATATTCACACAGCAATCACCCCGAGCCAACACATTTATTTTCTGTTGAACATAATTAAGGGCTCTGTTTACAAAGGTGCGCTAGCATTTTTAACATGTGCTAAAAATTAGCAAGTGCTAAAAATTAGTGCATGCTAACCATGGCCCTAACTTTATATGAACTTGGCGACTAATAGTGTGCTGAACTGGACAATGTTGGCACATTTAGATTGACTCTGGACTTCTGTATGAACATAACTCTGCCCTCATTATTCAATATCTGTCTTTTAAATCTGTCTGTGTATATACTAGATTTTATGTACGTGTTTACTTGATTTTATGTGTATACTTTAGTAAGCCACCTTGGATAAAGGCGGGTTAAAAATAATAAATCCAATCCAATCCAAATAGTAGCAATTAAAAATATCAAGTGCATTTTTATAATATACCACTGCAATCCACAAAACAAAAGGAGCAAGTTACCAACATGCCATCTTTTTCTTTTGATCTAGGCACAGGAAAAAAAAACTTGTTTTATGTTTCTAGGTTTCAAATGATTATAGCAGCATAGAATTTCAGTTGAAAATCATATTCCGGCTGATATTCAGCACTATTTAACTGGCCAGTAATGGCTCCTGGTTGGTTAAATAGAACTTAACCAGCTAAGCGCTAATATTCAGTGTGAGATAACCACTTACCGCCAGTGAATATTACTGCTTAGAGCATAGCAGCTAACCAGCTATATCGCATGATATAACCGGCTAGCTATGAATGTTCAGTGCGTTACTGAATTTTAAATGCTCCCAGGTTTCAACCGAATTCATGTTACAAATTACTACTCTACCTATGAAAAGTTATTCCGTATGCAGCACAAACCAGCATGTTTAAAAATAAAAGTGGGATCAAATAAAAATGCTACCAGCAATAATGAATGACAACATGGATGCAGCAGCTTATACATTTGTTTGCTTTGTTTTGAGTGTACTTGAATAACGGCTATGCAGGGGAGGGGAAAAAGAGATTACCTTAAGTGGCTTCATCTTTTTGATGTCATCCTGTCTCCTGTTTTCTTCAACCTCCTTGTTTTCACCCATGGAACATGTCTGCTTCTTGGCATGCATTGCTGTCCTTCAACAATATAACTGCCAGACTAGAGGAACTAGAAGACCTTAGAAAAAAGTCAAGGAGTTCCAGCTCTGCAACCGGGAGTGGATGAAGTAGTTTAGAGTGACTGCTACCCATTTCACATAAGTACAGGTACTTCACTTGTTATTGCTTGTTATTAAAATGGTCAGTACATACCAAAGAGTGTTGGCCTTTAGGTATGCTTGGTTTTCTTTCACCCAGATTTACATAGAGGTCAACATTCAGCGTGGTTTAAGTGGGCAGGAGAGCGAGCGCTGAGCCGGCCTGTCACTGATATTCAGCTGTTCTAAATTAGCTAGTATTAACTGCTTAAATCAAAAGCAACCAGACCAGGGGTGGTCCAGGGAAGGAGTCAGGGAAGAGCCAGGAGGTATGAAGGTGCCAGCAATATTCAATGCCAGTGCTTGGACATGACCCAGCTTTGAATATCTGGGTTTAATTTAGCCAGAGCTTTTAAAAAATGCCCAGAGATCCTTCTTTCTAGTTTTATTTGATGCTTTATGTGTCTATTCATAGTCTGTCTCATAGGATTTCCCTTTTTTTCCCCAATCTTGCTATCCTTCCTTTGGGTTGGTACCAGTGGTGTGCTGGTAAATTTTTAACAACAGGCTCTCTCTCCGGTCCACCTCGGTGCCCCTCCATCCACCACTGCGCCCCCCCCCCCCCATCCACCTCTGCGCCCCCCCCCCCCCAAAATTGCAGAGCTGGCTATAGCCGAGGGGGGGGGGGGGGGGCAATGCATTACTCTCTCCAGGAAAAAAAATTAAATGATCCCAGGTTCCAATCTAATTCATGTTTAATGTGGGATAAAATGCCATAAATAAGTAAATTAATATAAACTTTTAATGTTGAGCACCTGATTCTCAAAGTGAACATATTCCAAACGCTATAATGAAAATAAAATGATTGTTTTCTACCTTTGTTGTCTGGTGACTGTTTTTCTGATCATGCTGGCCCAGTATCCGATTCTGCTGCTATCTGTCCTCCTAACTCTGTTTCCAGGGCTTCCTTTCCATTTATTTCTTTCCTCCTTTCTTCTTCATTTCTGGTCCTCAGCTTCTGCCTATTTTCTTCATCCATGTGCAGTTTTTCTCCTCTCTTCCTTTTCCCTCATCTCATCTCCTTCCTCACTCTTCCCTCCCCTCCATCCATGTCCAGCATTTCTTCTTTCTCCCCTCCTCTCCCCTGCCCTGCATGCACCCATACCCAGCGACTCTCCTCTGCCCTGCATGCACCCAGATGTCCAGCAGTGACCCTCCTCTCCCCTGCATGCACCCATGTCCAGCAGTGTACCCTCCTCTCCCCTGCCCTGCATGCACCCATACCCATCGACCCCCTCCACCCATGTCCAGCACCTCTCCCAAGTTGTATCGCGAATTCTTCTCCTCCCGATCCGGTCCCTCACCGCCCGCTTGTTTTTTTGAATTCTTCGGAGCAGGCACTCTTGCCTGCCCGCTTCCAGCGCTGACTGTCCTCCCTTGCCGATTCGCTATTCAAAATGGCCGCCGAGACTTCAGCCGAAGTCTCGGCGGCCATTTTTAAAGCACGAATCGGCAAGGGAGGACAGTCAGCGCTGGAAGCGGGCAGGCAAGAGTGCCTGCCCCGAAGAATTCAAAAAACAAGCAGGCGGTGAGGCGGATCCGGAGGGAGGGAGGAGAGCCAGAGCCGGCTCGCTATTTTCAACAACTGGCTCGCAAGCCGGAAAAAAAATTTAACAACCGGCTCTTGCGAGCCGGTGCGAGCCGGCTCCAGCACACCACTGGTTGGTACTACTAACAGCGTGTCCATTTCTTATTCTTCCTTTGCACAGACTGCTCTCTTTTCTTCTCTAACAAAAGGGATATATAGGTCACAGAAGCAAAGATCTAATTGTGCTTTAACATGTCAATAAGGACAGTCAAATAGAATGACAATTGTGTGTTACAGACAGTAGCTAATCTAATTATTGCCAAATCACAGAGCAGGCTCTGCCTCTGAGAAATGCACATGGTCTGCTAGAGTAATGTGTACTCTGTAGAGTTCTTGGCTGCTGTTTTATAAATTGCCTTTTTGGCCACTGTTGGAACCTAGATATTGTTTGCTAACTCTTAGAATTAATTTGGAGGTCAATGTTGAAAGTGCTGGATAAGTGTCTCACTCAGCTGACCATAATTTGGTCATCTAAGTTATGGTGGTTTTCAAATGAATATAGCAGCATAGAATTTCAGTTGAAAATCATATTCCAGCTGATATTCAGCACTATTTAACTGGCCAGGAATGGCTCCTGGTTAAATAGAATGTAGGAGCCCTTTTACTAAGCCATGTAGGTGCTTACACGTGTTCAACGCATTCCAATTCTGAACTACCACCTGGCTACTACGTGGCCCGGGCAGTAATTTCATTTTTTACATGCATCCAGTAATCATGCCAGGCGGTAATCGGCATTGTATGCACGCTGACGATTACTGCTCGGTTAACGCGTGAGACCTTACCGCTAAGTGAATGGGTGGCTTTAAATATTGAGGGCTTAGTGTGGGTGAGCAGGCTGCTGGAGATTATGTGAGCCCTGGCTGAATATTGGCAGGACTGCATGACTATTTTCTTTTATCTAAACCCTCCTATAGGGTCTTTGGGGACAGGAGCACAGCCCCCTTGCGCCTGCACCCTCGCAGATACCATTCAAAATGGCTGCCTAGACCTCTTATGGTACTTCGTTCACCTATGACTCAGGTACTGCTACATCTCTGTCTGCAGGTGGGACCTAGGTGGCTTATGAAGCAATGTAATAGTGAGTACATAAAGTGAATGTACGCTATGTATTTGTTCACATATTGCTCACTTCAATGTGTGTGTGTGTGTGTGTCATTTGACATACAATTCAGTCAAACTGAGATTATTCTTAAACTGAATCATAGTCTCAATTTGTAGCAAGGTTAAAAAAAATTCACAAAATAAAGGGGTAACTTTGGTGATTTTTCTATTAATTAGTTGCTCTTATTAAGAGCAAAATCATTGATTCTAGGATACCCTACCTCTTATTAAAGCCTAATTAAATAGCTTTATTCCATTTCACTGATGAGACTTGATGCTTGGTGAACAGATTTGAGTAGAAGATGAACACCTTGGAATTCTGAGCCAGATAAATAAATACAAACAAATAGAAAGCAATTATGTAAATTGGCACCTCCTTTTTGGTGACCTGATGCAATGTGGGGTGTACCAGTTCTATAATGACATCAGGGTGCTCAGCGCACACCAACAAAAAGGAATGCCTGCATATGCCAATTTAGTGACAGGTGTAGAAGGGCATGCCTAGATCTGGCAATCAACACACACATCTGATAGTGATACTCCCGTGTCACACTCATGCTCCTCCCACATGCACGACTTCTTTTCAATTGCACGCTATGCCACTAACACGTGAGCTTACAGAATAGCATTTTGGGCAAGTGTGTGTATAAGTGGTACCTATTCTGCATTTATGTGTGTCAGACATGCCTTATCTAGAATTGCCCACTATGTGAAAAGAATTTTAGGGTCATTTCAATAAGTATATTTTGATCTTAATCTGAGATGTCCAGCAGGCTATGAAGCATTTAAAGAATTAACATTTTCTATTGCAAACGAATTTCTGACTGCTTAATCCTCCTGATGGATGTTCAATCATACTGTAATTCTGAAAACTGTTAAATTGTCAGCCATGCACAAAGCATGCTGAAATGTCCACTAAGCTAAAGGTTTCACCGCAGAAATGTACAAACTGGAAACGTTTAAGGGGTACAATTTAAGGTGACTAAAGTGAGATTAATGAGACTAATTCTCATGAATCTTATGATTCCTGCAGGGCCTTTGCATTATTATTTTATACTTTTAAATTAGAAGCTTTTGTGCAGTTCATGTCAGTTAGCCAGGTGTGTAATGATGTCCTGCTGCTTCTCAGGAATCACTTTAAGAATCAATCTCAGGCCTAGTCCTGCTGAAAAATCTCATGCCTACCAGGCATTCTCCTTTTCTAGGTTTGAAAATCAAACAAAAAAAAAAAAAAAGGAAGGGGGCGGGTAGATTTCGAAGGGCTGCTATCACTGATCACTTGAAAACCAGCACAGAAAATCAAACTATGAAATAATTAACTATACCAGTTTAAATGGTAGAGGGGAGGGACAGGGGCAATATTCAGTAAGCAGCACTCATGACAGAATATCTGTGTACAACGAATACCAAAGTGCAAAGTGATGCATAAGGATCCATGGATAAATCCTTCTTATCTGTTCCCTTCTCCACTACTGCCAACTCCAGACTTCGCTCCTTCTGTCTCGCTGCACCCTACGCCTGGAATAAACTTCCTGAGCCCCTACGTCTTGCCCCATCCTTGACCATCTTTAAATCTAGATCGAAACCCCGCCTCTTTAACATTGCTTTTGACTTGTAACCACTTGTAACCTCTCGCTTCTACCTGCCCTCCTCTCCTCTTTCCTCTACACATTAATTGATTTGTCTATTTGATTGTAAGCTCTTTGAGCAGGGACTGTCTTTCTTCTATGTTTGTGCAGCGCTGCGTACACTTTGTAGCGCTATATAAATGCTAAATAGTAGTAGAAGGAAGAGGAGCCCAAACTATAGCTACTTGAGGCAAGGTTCCACATTAGGAGACACTGCCCAGCAAAAGGATCGAGGTGTTGTCACTGATGATACATTGAAACCCTCTGCTCAGTGTGAAGCAGCAGCTAAGAAAGCAAATAGGAATTACTAGGAAAGGAATGGAGAACGAAACAGATTGTAATGCCTTTGCATTGTTCCATGGTGTGACTGCATCTTGAATATTGTGTGCAATTTTGGTCACCACATCTCAAAAATGGTACAGCGGAATTAGAAAAAGTACAGAGAAGGATGGCAAAAATGATAAAGGAATTTGATGACTGTTCTATGAGGAAAGGCTAAGGTGTTTAGGGCTTTTCAGCCTGGAGAAGAGTTGGCCAAGAGGAGATATGACATAGTTCTATAAAATGAGTGGGGTGGAACAGGTAGATGTGAATTGCTTGTTTACTATTTTCCAAAAATACAAGGACTAGGGGGCATACATTAAAGCTACTAAGTAGTACATTTAAAACAAATTGAAGAAAATATTTCTTCACTTATTAAACTCTGGAATTCGTTGGCAGAGAACATGATAAAAGCAGATACCATATATATTCCAATATAAATCAAGAATTTGGGGCCCAAAAATGGGGGTCTCGGTTTATATTCAAGTCCCCACCTGATGTAGCGCTTTTGTCCTTCCCTCCCCACCTGATAAACCGGAGGTGTCTAGCTGTAGCCGAATCTGCACCCCCCCAAACTGGAAACTTCTACTCACTCTCTCCATTGTAAAGAGAACACACCCCCTCCCAGACACACTGTAGCCCCCCCTCTCAGGGCCTACTTTACAGTCCTGGACGTCTAGCGGTGAGCTGGGGCAGGAGCAATCCTCCTACATTCCTGTCCATGCAATCTCCATACTGAAAATGGCTGCTGCGAGTTCCTGCAGACTGACCATTTGGGCAACCGGGCAGTGCCTGAGGGCCTAGAGGCTCTGCCTGGTTGCACATTACAGCCCTCACCGGCCCTACCTTGAAGGGCCTGGTAGTCTTTCCTGGCTGCTGCTTCTACACTGCATGGTAGCGCTGTGTTTTAAAAATGGCTGCCTCCGCAGAAATCTTGCGAGACTGCCAAGACCTGTAAAACTACTGCAGTAAGTCTCGGCAGCCATTTTGAAAAACGCGGCGGGAATGCTGCCACAGGCCAGGCACAGTAGCAATAGCGGGCAGGAAAGAGTGGGGTTCTTTCTTGCCCCTGAAGAAGCCACTAAACCACCAGGCCCTTCAATGTAGGACCAGGAAGGGGCAGCGGTGTAGCGGTGGGCAGTGGCTGGGCTTAGCAGGGCTCGGCTCATCTTCTGGAATTCTCCACTTGTAATATTACACACAGAAATAAATTACTTAGGAAGAAACCAAAGGTTTAATTTTGCTATAGCACATATTTCCATCCGCCTATCACTTGATTTTTATTTGCTACTAAGTTATTAGATTTTTCTAGCAATACACTTCTAGGTGGCAATTCTAAAAAAGGTACCAAAGGTTAGGTGCCAAGATGCAACACGCTGAGCATTAATTCTATAACAGCATCTGTACACCTAGCTTTGTTATAGAATATTAGTGTAAGACAGCATTTATATGCCAACATTTATGCACATCCACTTATGCTATGTCAATAGAAGGCATAAACATGCACACTTAAATGGGGTACATTAGCAAATAGCATTCTGTAAGTTACATCTGTAAATGTGGGATTTGCATCTTCCCACATGCCTCCCCTTGTGCATGCCCCCCTTGCATTTTCACACTAAGGGCCCCTTTTACAAAGGTGTGGTAAAAGGGACCCTGTGGTAGCATCGACTTATGGATTTGCCACGTGCAGAGGCCCCTTTTACCACAGTATTAAAGCAGGGTTTTTACACCTTTTGTTCCCCTGAAATATATCTAACAGAACAACAACAAGCTTTATTTGATATTTTGATAACTATCGGACAATTTATGATTTTAACGAACTGGAAAAACGCATCAATGCCCAATGAACATTTCTGGTGGCAGTCAGTTTTATCATATCACAAATTGGAGACGTTTTACTGGATCCTACAACAAAAAAACATTGACATGGTCTCCTTTAACGGACTATATTCACTCAATTGGTTAATATTTCATATTTGTTCTCAATGCTAGTACATTTAGAGGGGCATAATCGAAAGGGCGTCCAAGTACGCAATAGGACGTCCTTACGAAAACGTCCAAAATCAGGCATGTATAATCGGAAAATAGTATGGGCGTTTTTCAATAATCGATTATCCCTGTAGCAAAACCACCAAGTGAGAAGCGCATAAGCGTGACTAAATTGGGCGCCCTAACACGTTCGATTATCGCAGGTGCAAACGGCCTAATCAGAAAGTGTGTAAAAGAATGTACATAGGTGTCCCGCAAGTACAGTACATGCTGTTCTGGACATCCAGGTACGGGAAAATATGAGGAACGTTTATACGCGTCAACTACAGAAAGATCATGCTGCTCCACCGAATATTACTCATATGTGCCCTTTCTGGATGTCCGGAACTGCATGCAGCTATATGCATATTGTGTATATGTGAAAAGGGTCGGGTGCTTCATACTCACCTATATAAGGCAAGTTCCGCACGCATAACAACCAGGAGCTGTGCACGAAACGACGTCCGTCACGCAAGGACGTCTATATAAGGCACATGTTTTCCAACACCTGAAAAAATGGCGCACCGACGTGAGCCAAACTTCGGCCACGAAGAAAGCCTGCTGCTGGTGCGGCTATGCCTGAGGCACCGGCATCGGCTATTTATCAGCCACCACCACCTGCCCCCCAGGCTACAGGCTATGGGAGCCTGGTCCCGCATTAGGGACAGACTTGAAAGGTAAGTGTTTGGCCCACACCCCCCCCCTCCTGTACCTACACATATAACAGCTCCATCATCAATGTAACCAGTAAATGGAGTGTGCATGCATGGATAATGAGTACTATGGGTACATACACAATCACTAATAAAATGTATGTTCTTGAAAGGACGACCATTCCCAAATCCCTACAATAATGTATTTCCTTATTTAATTATTTGTTGCCTGCGAACCCCACATTTTCCCACCCCTCTTTGCAGGCTCTATGTGGCTTACAACACATCGGAATAGTGGAAACATTATACCAATTAAACGTATACTATACTTGATAACAGGGTAATGCTAACACATATAAAGTAGTTTTACAAGCATAAATTATAATGCATACAAACGGTACTTTCTGGCCTCATGGCCACCTCTATGGCATCATCTGCATAGGAGCCAACTCGGTGGCTGCTGTGGGTGCTTCAGCACCCCCAATATAGAATACATGCCTTGTATGGATCCAGGGAGGGGTGATCTCCACTGGGGGTAGCACCCCCAAAAATTGTACAAAGGTGGCGTCTATGAATCTGGACCAATGGAGGTGATCCCCCCCCCCCCCAACAGTGTTGACCCTCTCTCTGCTATTTGAATAACAAATGAATGTGTGTGCAGAGGGCAAGAAGGACCATCCCCTCACTCCTGCTCTACAAACTTATATCTTACAGACGCTTTGGTGTTCACCGGGACCTGGAGTCCCTATGGAGGAGGTTCCGCCGTGTTAGGCGGGAGAGGCCCGAGCTCATCCGGGCAGTGCGACGGCACCTCAGGGCTCACCGTAAGTATTCAAAAACAGGACACCTGTACTGATTTGTAAATATATTTATTGATTAATGCAAATGTCCTGTACAATATGTGGCTAATAGCCAACTAATAAGTAATAACATATTTATTGGTGCCAGATCAAGAATGCAGGTTGCAGGTGCCCTCCCATGAGTGTGGCTGCAACTTCCAATGACCATCCCCCTCCCCAGATGAATGAGATGACATGCCTCACTTTAGTCTCCCCCTTTCTGGGGTGGGTGGATAGTGTGTCCTGGTAGACCTGCCTGAGGCCCTACTTTTACTGGATGTCATGGCCTCCCTCACATAAAAGTAATGTGCTAAACACCCTTCCCACTGCCCCCCCCCCTTAAAAACAACAAAAACACGTCACCAAACCCTCGTCGCATCTCACAATGCAAACATGCTGGTCCCCAATGAGTGTGATCTGCCAACATGTCCTGTGTGTTTTTTGTCAGTGCAGCTTCCAGGGTTCCCTGTCATGTCATCTGATGCATCTCAGTCCCCCATGGGTATAGGCCACGCCTCCTCACACCTTCCCCCATCCCCTGGCTCAGGTCATCCAGCTACAGCACTATGCAAGCCATGTTGCATGTGCTCATCTCATCCATACTCTGTTTACATACACAGGGCTCCATCACCAGCAGGAGGAGGAGGAGCCAGGGCAGGAAGAGGAGGAGGAGGCAGGCCAGGAGGGGCACCTGGAGGAGGAGGAGGAGCAGCCAGGCCAGGAGGCGGCCCACCAGGAGGAGGAGGAGGAGGGGGTCCTCATCATTGATGAGGACATTCACGAGGACCCCTCCCCACCTGCAGCTCCGTCTGAGGCATCTCCCTCCCCTTGGCCATCTCCATCCCCTGAGGCACCTCCATCGCCTCAGGCAGCGCCATCGCCTGGGCCACCTCCATCCCCTGGGCCATCATCTGTGTCCCCTGGGCCACCTCCAGCCCTTGGCCCTGCAACTGTTGTGCGGCTCCTGCAGCAGCTTGTAGATGGCCAGAACCAGGCGCTACAGGAGCTAAGACTCATACGGCAGGGTAATGAGCAGCTGCAGGGCCCACTCAGGGTGGTGCTGCTGCTGCTGCTCATTACCCTGCTACAATGGGCCTTGAGTAGAAGCTGTGGGCACCCGTCCTAGACGGGGGGGAGGGGAGGGGTGAAAGTGTGTATTTTGGGGGGGGGGTTGTTGGGTGGGTGGGTGGGGTGTTTGTATGTTGGGGGGGAGGAAATGTTGGAGGGGGGGTTGGGGGGGATATGTAGGGGTGTTGGGGAATTTTTGTGGGGGTTTGGGGGGAGTTTTGTGGGGGGGGGAATTTGTAGGGGTGGGTGTGGGGGGAATATGTTGGGGTCTGTACATAAAGATTATTTTTCACATTTTAACTAACAGTGTGTGCGTTGTGCATTACATATAACCACATGGTGCTGTTGATGTGAGAGGAGGCAGCAATATGCATTGCATGAAATGTGACGTGTGAATGAGAAAGTTGATGCATGTCTGTGATAATGGTGCCCATACAGAAGCCCACCTGTTCATTCCAACCTCCATGGTCCTATGTGCAGGGGGTTGGGCAGCGGAGGCTGGATGGCTATTTACTGTTGAGGGACACAAATGGCCATCCAGCCTCTCTCCCTCCCCCTTACCATACAGCCCCACAGCACAGAGTGTTATTAATAATAGATTTGTTGTCTAGCACTTGTGATCTGCGAAGTACACTCTTGCACATAACCCTAGGTAGCACATACATGATGTGTCCTCAGTGTGATCACCAGACACCCTTACCCACAAGCATACCAAATTGGTGGTGGGGGGGCCCACCAAGGACCTACAAACAGCTGCCTCATCTTTTCACATTCTATGCATCTGCAATGGTATATAGTGCTGAGGAGAAAAGGGAAAACAATGGCAAAACCATTAGATGGAGGCTTACTGCATCACAGTTGCAATATAATACAAGAGTTACAGAAGGGCACAAATAAATATGGTGTTCACTCACACCTTTTTTAAGTAAGAGGTCAAAGTGACCTACATTCCAGGTCTTTCCCTGTCCCAGGAGGACTGTAAGTTTGTACCTGAGCCAATGGAGAGTTAAATGGCTTGCTCTAGATCACAAGGAGCAGGAGTGGGAATTGAACCAGCAACCTTGTGATTACAAGGCTGGTGATCTAACCACTAGGCCACGGCAGCCATCAGGTTGTAGCTACCTGCAGGTAATTTGGGTTTAGACCTGTTACCACAAACTCTCTCCCTCACCATGTCTTAAGGGCTCAGTAGGCACTACCTGTGGCCACCTTGAAACTAGTTTACAGCCTACATGTTAGAAACGTTGTTGTTCTAGAACTATGGAGGTTTGTAGGACTGTGTGTGTTCAATACTGTGCTAAAAACATGATTTGCCTATATAGTTCCCCCTCCCTCTCCTATCAAAAGTGAGAATGGGTGGCCATTTCATAAATGGGGACTGGGGTTCAGCACACAAACAAAGGATTGAACCTACCGGGAACCAATACAGCAGCTGCACCAGCTGGCCCACAGCATTGAGGACTTGGCAGAACCACACAGTACGGGGCTGATGGCCTCCAACCAGTGCACAGGAACCTGCAGAAAAGAAAGCTAAGACATGACTGCAGACTACATACAGTGAATGCACACTCCTTGATAATGAGCAGAAAGAGAAGAGGTGGCAGAGAAATAAGAGCTTACCATGAACGTCTGTTTCTGTCTTCTGGAACATTAGCTGGACATCTGCCTCAGTGAAATGACCCTTACCGAGGGAGGGGTGCCTGATTTGGAGCGATTGTAGCAATTTCTTAGCTCCCACAGACTGCCTGCTACAACCAGGCACAGAGAATGGGAGACAGGAAGAGGGCCAAAGGATGGATACGGAAGTGTTGTGGGCTGAGGGCAACCACAAATAACAACCCCCCAAAATACACAGGTGTCCCGAAGCATACCTTGACAAACACAAACCTTAATATAAATGTGGGTAACACGTGAGAACTCACGTGAATCAGAACTGCCAGCACATATAATGGCGCTTTAAATGGCAATCAAGAAGGGGAAGGCAGGTGGAGACGCCCATAGTTATCTACCCATAATCGAAATCAGGAGCTCCAAATCGCTATCTCAGCTGGGCACGTTTAGCAATTATATGTATAATCGAAATTACAGCGTCCATATCAGACACACACTATCCCCCGTCCAAAATGGGCGTTCCTGCCGACGATATAAATGCCCACTCCGTATTTTCGAAACACCATTGGTACAATGCCGCCACGCCAGCCCCCAGCCCGGAAGGGTAATTTCTCAGATGCCGAGGTGGAGCTCCTGGTGCAGGAGATACAGCAACAGCACACCAACCTGTTTGCTCCCACAGGGCAGAGACTGGCTGCGACCACCAAGCAGCGGAATGGGAGGCGGTCCGTGACAGGGTGAATGCGGTCTTCCACTCTGCAAGGGACGTGGAGGACTGTAAGCGCAAGTGGCGCAAGCTGAGGAGGGATGTGAGGAGGAAGGCTGGGGCCAATCCCGCAGCACATGACACAGCCAACCTCACCCCCATGGAGCTGATGGTCCACGCCCTGCTACCCCAGGAGGGCATCCACGGGATCGGGTCCCTTGACACCTCGGCCCAGCCTGAGGCCTCAGGTAGGTTGTCTATTATGATGTTGGGATATCTGTTGTGCTGCACTGTGTTATACAAGTTGGGGCCAGGGGAGGAGGGAGGTGGGGGAGGAGTATGTGGAATAAACGCCCACCTTTATGATGGTGTCTCACCTCCTACCCCCTACTCACTTGCTCTGTACCCTTACTCTCTATTCCTACCGTAGTCATTGGCTTCCCTCTTACTTGTCCTGTGTGTGCAGCTTCATTACAGTGTAAGGTGTCTGAGTAGTGGTAGTATTAATGTGTGTCATAATAGCAGACTCAGAGGGTGTTTGAGCACCCCCAATATTGAGGAAATATCATGTAGGTGTCCAGGGAGGGCTTAATTGCACTGGGCTTAGCGTCCCCAATAATACTTTACACTTGGCTCCTATCCTATGGGTGTGTGTAGGTTACTACTCTACTCTGTGGCACAACTTTGGGCCTCTTCCTTCCCTACTCCCTCCTATTTTCCCATCATCACTAAACTGTGCCTATTTCCTTCTGTCACCTTTGTGCTCTAGTTAGTGTGGGCCACATGCGTGCAACTTAAGGAGCCTGTAATTGGGGTCATAAAGCAGTTTTAGGCAGTGTACCAAGTCAGTAGTAACACAAGACATGCTCAAATGTCCTTCACTTTAACTAATATACAACAAACAGCTTGTCCGGGTCCACAAAGTTGTGAGCGGTGTCCTTGTCTTGGCTGTCCGTCCACCAGCTGTACCCAGCTGCCTGTGGGGCTGTCGTTCACATGGGTCTCAAACCCAATCTTCCTCACCATCTCTTTGCAGTGTCATGAAGTGTGGGGCTATGTAGATGAATGCTGAAAGACAAAAGTGGGTTATTTTCACCAACACACTTCCTCACCCTTGTGCTATACAGGTGATGACTGTGATGAGGCTGGCCCTAGTGGCCTCCAATCACAACAAAGGCCTACACCAGCAGGACAGCCTCAACCTCCACCGCCTGCAGCAGCAGTCCAGCCTCTACCATCACCACCACCACCACCACCTGCACCATTGCAGCCTCTACCTCCACCACCTGCACCAGAGCACCTTCTACCGCCATCACCTGCAGCAGCAGTCAGCCTCTAACACCACCACCTGCATCAGTGCAGCCTCTACCTCCACCACCTGCAGCAGCAGAACCAGCACTAGAGGCCCAACCTCCACAGCACCACCGGCAGAGGCGGTACCTCCACCACCGGTTGAGTTTTCTGATGCGGAGGATGCATATAGGGAGCCAGCTCCTCGCCAGAGGCCCTCCAGCCAAAGGAGGCATCTCCTGCGGCTGGCCACTGATTTACTGCGGCACAATGTGGGCTTGGAGGAGTACCAGCAACAAAAATTAGAGCTGCAGCGGGAAGCACTGCAGGCGCAGTGCCAAGCCCACCAGGATGAGGTGCTCCAGCAACTGGAACAGCTGCAGCACAGCATTGAAGGCCTGCACCCTCAGGTCACAGCACCTACTCCACCAGTGGTGGTGCAGCAAGACCTGCCATCCACTTCCTCCTCCAGTGGGCAGCAACCACCACCAGCTAAGAGGTGGGCCCTGAGATCGGGCGCCTCCGCAGCCACTAGTGCAGCACCCACCAAACCAGCTCCCATTCTGGGTCCTGTGGCCAGGCTACAGCCAACAAGGTGGCCGGATTTCCACAGCGCAGCCGAAGCCGCAGGCTGCTGTGTGGATACGGAGGAGGACAGTGGGAGTATCCCATCGGAGGAGTCTGAACAGACTTCCCCTGCAGCACCAGCTGCAAAGGAAGTCCGTGGGAGGGCTAAGAGGGGCCGGGGGAGGGGCCGGGGAAAGTGAAGGCACATGCTGGAGGGTGAGGGTTGGTGGGTGGTGGTGGTGGTGGTGGGTGTGATGTGATGGTAACACTTATGTGAGTATTATAAATAAATGTGCACTTACTTTCACACAAAACTTGTTTCAATGAGTCTTTGTCTGGCTCTGACGCCAAGCTGGTAAGCAGTGAGCTCTGCTCTGTGGGCTGGGGGTGGAGGGGGCTCCTCTTCCTGCTCATCTGGGGCCTCCTCTGGTGGCTGTGGCTCCTCTGGGAGGGCCTGTCCTCTGCGCTGGACCAAATTGTGCAGCATGCAGCACGCCACAAAGATCTTGGCCACCTTTTCTGGACTGTAGAGCAGCTCTCCTCCAGACCGGTCCAGACAGCGGAACCGTTTTTTCAAGAAGCCAGTGGTCCGCTCAATAATCCCCCAGGTGCTGCGATGCCTCTTGTTGTAGGTTTCTTCTGCCCCTGGTTGTGGATGCACCATGGGGGTCATGAGCCATGTCCTCTGCGGTTAGCCTCGGTCACCTTTGGAGAGAAGCAGAATGAAATAGATGAGTGTGTATTGCTTGGAGCAGGTACGGGGGGGGGGGAGGGGGGATTAGGATAGTGGGTTGTGGAGTGAGGTGGAGGAAGGCAGGGCGGAGGGTTGGCCAGTGGAGGAGATATAGTATGGATACATCCATTTTGCACTTACCTAGTAGCCATCCATCGGTGAACTCCCCTCGCTCAAACCTGCGGAAGATGCCCGAGTGCTGTAGGATGTAGGCATCGTGGATGGAACCGGGGTACCTGGCACACACGTCTAATATCTCCCCCTGGGCATCACATACAACTTGCATGTTCATGGAATGAAATGCCTTCCTGTTTCTGTAGGTGGCTTCGTGTGGCCGGGGGGGCCTGAGTGGACCGTGTGTGCAGTCAATCACACCTGTGACCGAGGGGAATCTAGCAACAGCATAGAAGGCGGCCATGTTGTTGTGCAGGGCCTGGGGGGTGGTGGGGAAAGTGATGTAGTGAGAGGTGTGAGTTAGAAAGGCATCCAGGAACCGGGTGAGACAGTGTGAAATAGAAGCCTGGGTGAGCCGTGTTAGCAGCTAATACGGATTGGAAACTCCCAGTGGCCAGGACAGAGAGAGAGGCAGTGACTTTGAGGTGCACAGGGATGAGGTTATTCCTATGGGTCTGGGGCTGAAGGAGGGGTTTCAGCTGCTCACAAAGCTGCACAATGGTGGCCTTATCAAACCTGAACCTTGTCAGACACTGCTGGTCAGTGAGTTGTAGGAAGGTGGTGCGGGGCCTGAACACTCGGAGCCGTGAATAGCTCCTGCGGTGTGTGGCCTGTTCCTCTAACATGGAAGCCACCAGTGAATTTAGTGCATCCATTTCCCCACCAGTGCAAGTATTAGTAGTAGTACTGAAACAACAGCAGCACACAGAATCTCACTCCAAACACACCCTCTGGCCAGTCACTCCCCAAACAGTACAGGGAACACAGAGACAAAGGGAAGTCAGGCAATACAATCTACATGTGGGAACAGTGAAGAGAGGGATAGGGGGAAGGGAAGGGACCGATAGAGCAAGGAGGAGGAGTAGGGAAAGGTCAAAAGGTAAGACACAAAAGAGGCAGGTGAGGGTGACAACGTGCCGACTAGGGCAGACAGACGAACGTTACAGGTACTCCTCACACTCAGCTTTCTCTGCAACCACCAATTCAGCTCTCCCAACACCGATCGCGCCACTCTCCAACTGCACACAATCGCTATTGGGTCTAAAGACGATTTCCCCCTTGCTCTGGTCGCTTTTATTTCGGGTCTAAGCAATGACGCCCATGTTCACGCCCACCCTAAGTCATTTCACTATCTGTTATATGTTGTAGACGCCCACCTCGTAACACTGCCCTTAACACGCCCCCGACATGCCCCTTATTTGGGCGATTGTATCTGAGCGTACGAGAGAAACGGACGCACTTAAAGTTTTGTTTCCATTATACTGATTTAATCGTTTTTGTGAGATAAACGTCTATCTCCCGATTTAGGTCGCACTATAGGCGTTTTTCTCTTTCGAACATAAGCAGGATACTGTTCAGAATCACTTCTCCAGCCATTATCAATATGTCCTATCTTTATTGTTCCACTTTACTGTTTATATTACTTTTTTTGTTATCTGAAAACCTCAATAAAATTTCGGGAGAAGACATACTTTTGTTTGTTCTCAGCTGGATTATTGCAGTGTGGTTTATACTGGTCTTCCAAACACTGCAATAAAATGTCTTCACACTCTTCAAAATACAGCAGCTCATTTGTTATGTCATGCTAGATGTTCTTCTGAAGTTACATTGGTTACCTCTGAGGATCCAATTTAAGGCCCCTGTTTACTAAGCTGTGCTGTAGGCGCGCTAGCCTTTTTAGCGTGCACTAAATATGCTAGCACACCTTAGTAAATAGGGCCCTAAGATTCTTACCTTGAATCATAAGGCAATTCATACAGGTGTACCTGATTATTTGGCATCATTGACTATTCGTTATACTCCGGCCCATTGTCTACGCTTGCTTAATGGTCACAGATTAGTCCTGCTCAGTTTTAGACAGGCACACTATGAAGTTATAAGGAAAAGTGATTTATACTTTATGGTCCCGTTTTTGTGCAACAGTCTTCCGTTGAATATAAGATCTGAGCCTTTGTAAAAGAATTTTAAAGTAGCTCTTTAAAGTAACTTACTTTTTTTCAAAAATCAAGTGACATTCTGTGATTTGCTGAACAGTAGAGCTTGAAGAATGTGCAGTAGTTATGCAGCTATGTTTTGTTTGTATTCCTATCCCCTTTATCATTTTCGTTGCCCTTCTCTGCACCTTTTCTAATTCCACTATATCTTTTTTGAGATGTGGCGACCAGAATTGAACACAGTATTTGAGGTGCGGTCGCACCATGGAGTGATACAAAGGCATTATAACATCCTCATTTTTGTTTTCCATTCCTTTCCTAATAATACCTATCATTCTATTTGCTTTCTTAGCCACAGCAGCACACTGAGCAGAAGGTTTCAACGTATCAACAACGACGACACCTAGATCTCTTCCTTGGTCCATGACTCCTAACTTGGAATCTTGCATGACATAGCTATAATTCGGGTTCCTCTTTCCCACATGCATCACTTTGCACTTGGTCACATTAAACGTCATCTGCCATTTAGACACACAGTCTCACAGTCTCGTAAGGTCTCCCCCTCCTAGGCTATCAGGTCTCTCTCCTGTACCTACACATATAAGAGCTCCCTCAGCAATGTAAGCAATAACTGTAGTCAGTATTCAAGGGTAATCAGTGATATGTGCACATGCACATTCATTAACAGAATCTATGTACTAGAAAGGAAAACCATTCCCACATCCCTACAATACTGCACACAAACGGTACTCTCTGTCCTCATGTCCACCTCAATGACATCACCTGTACCAATGTAATGCCCCCCCCCCAATCATTGTTGTGCATCTCTCCTACTTGATTTCCAAATGAATTTGTGTGCTGAAGGCAAGAAGGGCCATCCCCTGACTCCTGGTGTACAAACTTATATCTTGTAGATTTGGCATTCGGAGGGACCTTGAGTCCCTCCGGCGGAGATTCTGCAGAATAAAGCGGGAGAGTCCTGACATGATCAGGGCAGTGAGACGGCGTCTCAGGGCTCAACTTACCGTATTTTTCAGACTACAAGATGCACTTTTTTCCCCCAAAATTTCGGAGGAAAATGGGGGGTGCGTCTTATAGTCCGAAGGTAGAGATTTCCCTCCCTCCCTCCCTCCGAGTTCGGGATCACCCCTCCGCCCTCCCTCCCTCCGAGTTCGGGATCGCCCTCCCCCCGGCCCTGTCACCACTTCTCCCTACTCACGTCACGCGATC
Organism: Microcaecilia unicolor; assembly: GCF_901765095.1. Taxonomy (NCBI): domain Eukaryota; kingdom Metazoa; phylum Chordata; class Amphibia; order Gymnophiona; family Siphonopidae; genus Microcaecilia; species Microcaecilia unicolor. The sequence goes on from NC_044038.1 coordinate 136,619,682, forward strand.
TTCCCTGGTGGTCTAGTGACGTCGGGGCAGGAAAGAGCCCCCTCTTTCCTGCCCAGCGCGCTGCTCTCCATCCTCCTGTATGCAGCCTGACGGTCTCGGCGAGATTCAAAATGGCTGCCGAGACTTCAATTCTCGGCTAAGTGGGAGACCAGTGAGGAGTAGGTTGCAGTAGTCAAGGCGAGAGGTAACGAGAGAGTGGATGAGAGCTCGGGTGGTGTGCTCAGAGAGGAAAGGGCGGATTTTGCTAATGTTATAGAGGAAGAAGCGATAGGACTTGGCTATCTGCTGGATATGCGCAGAGAAACAATCATGGCTCTGAGTCCAGTCCACTGCTGTCTCTTGCAATCCTCATGACCAGCTGTCCTGCAAGATGCAAGAAGTGTTTGTTTAGCACCTACATAGCAGAAAGGGAAGAGGTGGCTGAGAGGTATGAGCCTACCTTGAACTTGTGGTACAAGAATCTGTTGGCTCCAAGGGACCAGAGGCTGCCTGCTTCAACAAAGGAGAGAGAGAGTGGGGGGCAGTGAGGGAGCACATCACACACAGCAAGGAGCTCCTGGAGGGTAGAGAATGGAGAGTTGATCACAAGTAGAAAATGCAGAGTATATGCTAAGCTACCAGCTAGCACCCAGTCTGTAACAAAGCCCACACACCAGTTATCTTTTAAGAATTGGCCAAAAAGCCCCCCCCCAACAAAAAAAAAAATTAAACCCTCAAACCAAACAGGTATACAAAAGCATACAGTGGCAAAAACAAGGTTTACTATAACTGAAGCTAAAACGCTTTGAAATACCACCCCATAATCTAAAGAAAAACCTCTAAAGTGCAAGCACAGAGAAAGCTGTTTTAAAGAGGCACCAATAAAGGGAATGCAAACTTCCAAACGGGAAGAGCAGCTGGGGACGTTTATCATTATCACCCATAATCAAAATGACGACGCCCAAAACAGAAAGCAGCTGGGGACGTCCATAGTTCCCTACATATAATCGAAATGAGGACGCCCAAATTGCCAGAGCAGCTAAGGACATTTAGGGATTTTGTCAATAATCGAAACTAGGATGCCCATCTGAGGAACGCCCATCGCATTCTTACATGGGCGTCCCTGGGATAGTATTTAAGCGCCCTTCTCTGTATTTTCAATTCTTTGCATCGCAATGGTACAATGGCACCAAAGCCAACCACCCACCCGCAAGGGTAATTTCAGCGACCCAGAAATTGAACTACTGGTTCAGGAAATACAGAGGAGGCACACACATCTTTTTGTTCCCATGGGCCAGAGGCTGGCTGCTAAAATGAAGCAGAGAGAATGGGAGGCAGTAACAACGTGGTCTTCCATTGTGGCAGGGATGTGGAAGACTGCAAACGGAAGTGGCGCCGGCTGAGGTGTGATATCAGGAGGAAGGCTGTTGCCAACCCCCAGCAGATGACACCGCTAACTTGACCCCCATCGAGCGCATCATTCATGGGCTCTTGCCCCAGGAGGGGATCCACAGCATTGGGTCCCTTGACACATCAGCACAGCCTGAGGGCTCAGGTAGGTTCACCATTAGGAAGCTGGGGTATCTGTTGTGCTGCATTACACTCTGCTTTACCCAAGTGGGGGACAGTGTGGTGCTCCTCAGTAGGGGAAGGGGTGACAACACCACATGCAATGCAAATCACTATTCATTACAGACCATAACACAGGGAGTAGCAGGGGGGAGGGGGAGGATTTCCAGCAATGTGTGTTTAGGTTACCACTTTCACAGCTTTGGGGGCCTACCCCACTCCCTCCACGTTTCTCATCACCAAACTCTGCATATCTCCTTCCCACATCTCTGTGCTGTATCCACTGTGTCCTCTGCACTCTACTACTACTACTTATTTCTATAGCGCTACTAGATGTATGCACTCCTTCCACAGTTCTATGTCTACCCACCTGCCTGTGTGGCTCTCTTCCACATCAGTCTCTGTTGTACACTGCGCTCCTCGTCTCCAGCTCTGTACCATATACAATGACATCTGTGGCTTGCCTGCCAATCCCATTCCTCACCACGTCTTTGCTGGGTCTTTGCGTGTGGGGCTAAGTATATGAATGCTGAAAAACAAAAGTGGGTTATTTTGACCAACACACTTTCGCTCCTTTTGCTATGCAGGTGATGACAGCCAGTCGGAGGAAGAAGCGGGCCCTAGTGGCCACCAGCCCCAGCACACAGAGCAGCAAACCAGTGGGCCTGCACAAGAAAGCACACTGGATCATGGGGTGGAACCACAGGACCCGGCAGCGCCAGCTCTCCCTCCACCACCTGCAGCAGAGGCACTCCCTCACCCACCCGCAGCAGAGGCTCTCTCTCCACCACCCGCAGCCTTTGCCGATGGTGGCATTGAAGAAGAAGATGCAGAAGGGGGGGGGGGGGCACCTCCTCAGCAGAGGCCATCCAGCCAGAGGAGGCAGCTACTGCGCTCGCCACACAATTGCTTGGCCAGAATGTGCACATGGAAGACTACTGGCGCCAGTAATTGGAGCTGCAACGGGAAGCGCTCCAGGTGCAACGGGAAGTGGTACAGCAGCTCCAACAGCTGGAGCGCACAGCATCAAGGGCCTATGCTGTGACCTGAAAGCACCTAGTACAGCCCTGATGCAGCAACAAGTGGCGTCTACTTCCACCACTGCACAGCAACCACCTGCTAAGAAGAGGAGCTTGAGATCCTCAGCCTCCCCAACCACTGGTCCAGCAGCCACCATACCAGCTCACCTTCTGGGTCCTGTGCCCAGGTTGTCGGGCAAGCCACAGACCGCAAGGTGGCCGGACTTCCACAGGGCAGCCGAGGCAGCAGGCTACCTTGTGGACACAGAGTAGAGTGGGAGCTCATCAGAGGACTCTCAACAGAGTTCCCCTGCTGCACCAGCTGCAAAGGAACACGGTGGGAGGGGTAGGAGGGGACAGGGTCAGGGCTAGGGAAGGGGGCGGGGAAAGTGATGGGATACACTGTGGGGGTGGAGGGTGAGCGTTGGAGGGAGGGGAATATGCACAGAGTGGGTGATGGTGGTTGGAGGGGGGAGGGGGGGTTGTGTTGGTGTGTAAATACTATGTCATAGAAATAATTGTCAACTTACTCTCACACAAAACTTGTCTTGATCTGTCTTTGCCTGGCTCTGACCCCCAGCTGGTGTGCACTCTGCTCTGTGGGCGGGAGGTGGAGGGGGCTTTTCATCCTGTTCATCTGGGGCCTGCTGCTGTGGTGGCTTTTCTGGGAGGGCCTGTTCTCTGCGCATTGCCAAATTATGTAGCATGCAGCAGGCCAGGAATATCTTTGCCACCTTTTGGGGGGGCTGTACAGGAGCTCCCCTCCAGAACGGTCCAGACATCGGAACCTGTTCTTAAGTTGTCCGAAGGTGCGCTCGATGATGCCAAGGGTGGTCCGATGTCTACTGTTGTAGTTCTTCTCTGACCCTGTTTGTGGGTGCACTATGGGGGTCATGAGCCAACTTCGCTGTGGGTAACCTCTGTCACCTTTGGGGAGAAGGAGGATGAGAAAGATGAGTGTGTATTGTTGTTTGGAGCGGGTACCTTGTGGAGTTGGGGGGGGGTGGAATAGTGGGCTGTTGCTGGAAGTAGACAGTGCTGAGGGTTGCCCAGTGGAGGAGGTATAGTTTGTGCAGATCCATGCTGCACTTACCTAGGAGCCATCTGCCGGTGATCTCCCCTCGCTCAAACCTGCGGAAGATTCCTGAGTGCTGCAATATATAGGCGTCATGGGTGGAACCAGGGTATCAGGCACACACGTCTAGAATCCCCCCCTGGGCGTCACACACAACTTGCATATTGAGTGAGTGGAATGCTTTCCTGTTCCTATAAGTGGCCTCTCGTGCACGGGGGGGGGGGGGGGGGGGGGGGGGGGGGGTGAGTGCAACATGTGTGCAGTCAATGGCGCCTGTGACCGAGGGGAAGCGAGCTATGGCATAGACGTCAGCCATGTTGTTCTGCAGGGCCTGGGGGGTGGTGGAGAAGGTGATTTACTCAGAGGTGTGGGTAAGGAAGGCATCAAGGAACTGGGTGAGGCAGTAGAATGGAAGCCGGGTTAGACCCGTGTTCACAGATAGGACAGACTGGAAACTCCCAGTGGCCAGAATAGATAGAGAAGCAGTGATCTTTAGGTGCACAGGGATGGGGTCATTCCTATGGGACCTGGGCTGCAGGTGGGGTTGGAGCTGGTCACAAAGGTGCTGAATGGCAGCCTTATCAAAGCGGTACCTAGTGAGACATTGCAGGCCAGTGAGGTCTAGGAAACTGCTACGGGGCCTGAAAACTCTGGAGCATGAGTACCTCCTGCGGTGCCTCCCTTCTTCCTTCAACATGTAAGCCACCTGTGCATTTAGTGCCTCCATTTCTCCACACTACAGGTGCAATGCAGTGCCACCAGTGCTCACCTCTCCCTACCAACTTGGTGAAACACAGCAGCAACAAACAGAAGCTGACACTCACTCTCCCAACACCGACAAACAATGCGGTCACACACAGCAGAGCCACACTGCAAGCACTCTCTGACCCAGTACAAACTCTTCTGCCACACCCTCTAACCACTCACTCTCCAAGCAGCATACGACAGTCTTCACAAACAGGCTGCAGCAGTACACAGGACAAAGAGACAAACAGAGACTACAAACAGGTAAGGGAATGAAATATGAACTTGGGGACAGTGAATGTAGAGGGATAGGGAGAGGGGATGGGGGAGATAGAGGAAGGAGTAGTGGTGTCTGGGTTTGGGGGCTAGAAGGGATAGAGAAAGCTGAAAAGGTAAAACACAAATGAGGCAGGTGAGGGTGAAAAAGTTCCGACTATGATACACAGACAAAGGTAACAGGTACTCAACAAACTCTCAGCTTTCTCTGCAAACAACGATTCAGCTTTCTCTCCCAACAACGCTGCCACCACTCTCCAACTGCACAAAATCGCTAATGGGTCTAAAGACGACTTCCCCCTTACCCTGGTTGCTTTTATTTCAGTTCTAACTAAGGACGCCCATGTTCCCACCCATGCAAAACTATTTCGCTAGCCGTTATACGCTGGGGGCACCCATCTCATAACGCCGCCCATAACACGCCCCCTGTGGGGACGACCATAGATGGGCGTCCTCGCGCTGAGGGCGTCCTTACGACCCTGTTTTGATTATTGGATTTGGGCGACCTTCTTTCACAGGGGACGCCCATGTACCTTTTGTGTCGCTTTTTGGACGCTCTTTTCTTTTGAAAATGAGCTTGACAGTATTCAGTTTTGTGCTGTTTGTCAGATTCAGAGCCCAGCATTTGTTCAACAGACCCACCAGTTGGGGTGAATGTGAATATGGGCAATGCATTGAGAAAAGGTGTTTGAAGGAAGCATCAAACGCAGAATGATGAATGGCAAAAAATAACTGATGAGATTACTAGCAGATCTGGTAGCACATGCATTAAAGGGGCATGGCTGCTAAGTTTACTTTAGAAGCACCGTTGTTCCTCACTGCTTTACCTGCTTATGATGACGAGGTGTGTATTTTGGCAGCGGAACTCTATGTTGGTCTGTCAGCCCAGCCTGTGCCACCTTCTCTTTAATACTCAGGTAGGACCATGGGTTCTTGTTGTTTTAAAAACTCAGGGTTTTTTTTTTTTTACTAAGCCTCGGTAGCGTTTTTAGCTTGCAGTAGAAATCAGCTGGTAGTAAATGCCTAGACGCCCATAGGAATATAATGGGTGTCTTGGCTTTTACCGCCAGCTGATTTCTACTGTGAGCTAAAAATGCTACCACAGCTTAGTAAAAGACTTCCCATAATGATAAGGGATTGTTATAGGATAATAGTGAAAGCCACTGCTGAAGGGGACTGTCCGACTGGTGTAATAAGGAGAGTCCTGGCAAAGGAGCGCTACTTCCCATCCCTCAGTGGCATCGGATTACTGAGGGTAATTTAGCATCTCAGTTGCAATCAAGGTGCCATGCCAGTGATAGGAAAAGCCATGACTGGCAGATTTTGTGTTGAAAAGCCATTACTGACATATTCTGTGCTGGTGACAACAGACCGCACAGAAAAGGTATAAGATAATGTCTAAGTTCCTGTCTGAAGAAGGAATTAAAGATAGAAAGTTAGAAGATAAAATCCAACAACTTACTAGTCAACCCCAGGGCAAACTTCACTCCCACCCCTGTCTGCATAGAGTGTTCCTCCTGTTTATGAGGGGAAAGGGAAATGGGACTTGATATACCACCTTTCTGAGGTTTTTGCAACTACATTCAAAGCGGTTTACATATATTCAGGTACTCATTTTTGTACCAGGGGCAATGGAAGGTTAGGTGACTTGCCCAGAGTCACAAGGAGCTGCAGTGGGAATTGAACTCAGTTCCTGAATTGATTTGCTCTTTTTCTGACCACTGACAGGTCAGTAGTGACCCATGAAATGCATAAGTTAAAAGCTCAGACTTAAAATGTCTGAGCACTGCATTTTCTGTACTTTATGCTTAAAGCTGCATCTTTCTGTCTAAAGGCTCAAACTTAGAAAGCCTGACAGTTTCATCTTTCTGTACTTTGAGGTCACGCTGTTCCAGCAAGGAGTGCTCTTCCCCCGCCCTGGCAGAAATGGTGCCACTAATTCTATATTCACAAGGACACTGAGAGAGCATACATAGTTTGAAAGCGGAGATATTTTTAGGTCTTAGATAGCACTATGGTAAACATGGGTACTGGAAAAATTCCTATAGTAAAATGGCGATTGCAATCCTTTGTAAAAACCTTGGAGGTGCTGAAGTTCTGTAAACATTATTCTGTAAACATTCAGATAGTGTGTTCCATTTAATGTAAACAATAGGGTAAGACAGAAATTAGCTAAGTTTGCATTAAATTTGGCTGAGATTGCAAGTTGTAGACTGGATGGGAGGGGGATTGATGCTCAATTCACTGTATATAAGGCACTGTCGTGCTGTATCTAGTCAGAGGCTGAGATGACCAACAGAGAGTAAGTCTTTGCAGCTGTAGTTTCATTCCCTCTCAATAACAAATGGCTATTTGTTATTACTTCATTTTCTAATTAGTTTATTGTCTAATTGCTTTACTGTCTAATTGCTTTGCCTAATTGCTTTGTAGATTTCTCTGCTATATGTTATTTGCTGTGTTACTTTATTATTACTTGATCTCTTCGCTATTTGTTACCTGCCTTTTTACTTAGTCATTGCCTTACTACTTTACTCTGATTATTCTGATTAATTACTCTGATTACACTGATTACTTTGTCTGATTATTCTGATTACTCTGGTTACTTTGTCTAATTACTCTAATTACTTCACCTGATTTATTTGGCCTAATTGCCTTATTGCCTAATTATCATCTATAATTGGTAAGTAATAAAGACTTTATTTCTGCAGAAACATAGTCTCTGTCCTCCCTAATTTCTCTGATTCACTCTACCTATCTTGGCTGGTCCACTGTATCTTGGGGTAAGTGTTAGGAGACAGAAACTCTATTGTTTCACTTGTCCAAATTATCTAAATTATCAGGGCCGGTCTTAGGCCGAGGCGACCGAGGTGGCCGCATAGGGCCCCGCGCTTAGGGGGGCCCCGCGTGGCGCGCCTCAGTCAGCCTTGACCTAGTTCTGCCCGGGGATCGCCGCTGCTCGTCCGAACTGCCCACCCTCTTCTCTCCACCACGATCGATCCCTTTCCTTTTTTGCTTTTAAATTTACCTCCAGTCAGGCAGCGTCAGTGAAAGTGCTCCCAGTAAAAGCGCTTCTCTTCGCTGTGTCCCGCCTTCTTCTGACGTCACGTCAGAAGAAGGCGGGACACAGCGAAGAGAAGCGCTTTCACTGACGCTGCCGGACTGGAGGTAAATTTAAAAGCAAAAAAGGAAAGGGATCGATCTTGGGGGAGAGAAGAGGGCGGGCAGGGGAAAGAGGGACATGGATGGGATGGCAGGGCTCAGGGAGAGAGGGGAATTGCTGGATACATGGGTGAATGGAGGGGGGCAGGGGAGAGAGGAACAGATGGGAGGGCAGGGCCCAGGGAGAGGAGAAATTGCTGGAAATGGAGGGGAGGGGAGAGAGGAGAATTCCTGGATGTGGATGGAGGAGGGAAGGGCAGAGAGGGCCAAGGATGGACTTGGATGGGATGGCAGGGCCCAGGGAGAGGAGAAATTGCTGGAAATGGAGGAGAGGGGAGAATTGCTGGATGTGGATGGAGGAGGGAAGGGCAGAGAGGGCCAAGGATGGACTTGGATGGGATGGCAGGGCCCAGGGAGAGGAGAAATTGCTGGAAATGGAGGGGAGGGGAGGGGAGAGAGGAGAATTGCTGGATGTGGATGGAGGAGGGAAGGGCAGAGAGGGCCAAGGATGGACTTGGATGGGATGGCAGGGCCCAGAGAGAGGAGAAATTGCTGGAAATGGAGTGGAGGGGAGAGAGGAGAAATGCTGGATGTGGATGGAGGAGGGAAGGGCAGAGAGGGCCAAGGATGGACTTGGATGGGATGGCAGGACCCAGAGAGAGGAGAAATTGCTGGAAATGGAGGGGAGGGGAGGGGAGAGAGGAGAATTGCTGGATGTGGATGGAGGAGGGAAGGGCAGAGAGGGCCAAGGATGGACTTGCATGGGATGGGATGGCAGGGCCCATGGAGAGGAGAAATTGCTGGAAATGGAGGGGAGGGGAGAGAGGAGAATTGCTGGATGTGGATGGAGGAGGGAAGGGCAGAGAGGGCCAAGGATGGACTTGGATGTGATGGCAGGGCCCAGGGAGAGGAGAAATTGCTGGAAATGGAGGAGAGGGGAGAATTGCTGGATGTGGATGGAGGAGGGAAGGGCAGAGAGGGCCAAGGATGGACTTGGATGGGATGGCAGGACCCAGAGAGAGGAGAAATTGCTGGAAATGGAGGGGAGGGAGGGGAGAGAGAGGAGAATTGCTGGATGTGGATGGAGGAGGGAAGGGCAGAGAGGGCCAAGGATGGACTTGCATGGGATGGGATGGCAGGGCCCATGGAGAGGAGAAATTGCTGGAAATGGAGGGGAGGGGAGAGAGGAGAATTGCTGGATGTGGATGGAGGAGGGAAGGGCAGAGAGGACCAAGGATGGACTTGGATGGGATGGCAGTGCTCAGGGAGAGGAGAAATTGCTGGAAATGGAGGGGAGGGGAGAGGGGAGAATTGCTGGATGTGGATGGAGGAGGGAAGGGCAGAGAGGGCCAAGGATGGACTTGGATGGGATGGCAGGACCCAGGGAGAGGAGAAATTGCTGGAAATGGAGGGGAGGGGAGAGAGGAGAAATGCTGGATGTGGAGTGGAGGGGAGAGAGGAGAAATGCTGGATGTGGATGGAGGGGAAATTGTTGAATTTAAGGGCTGGATCGGAACACTTTGAAGGCAGATGCTGAAACTGGAGAAAGGATAAGGACTGGGGGCTACAGATGGTAGACAGAACACATAAGGACACAGGAGGATGGTGGACATGTTGAGAGAAAAAATATCAAACGGAAAGAAGACACTGCATAAAACAGAAGACACTGGGACCAAAGCGAATAGAAAAACTAAATGATCAGACAACAAAGGTAGAAAAAAAGTATTTTATTCAGAATTTATTAATTGGAATATGTCAGCTTTTAGAAATGTGCATCTGTGATATTTTGCATGTAAGTTTCAATTTTTCTAGTATTCCTGCATGCTGAGTCTGACTTCTTGAGGTAACTTTCCATTCAGTATTTTGCCTTCATATTTGTTGTGTCATGTGTTTTTCATGTGTGATCAAGGTACAGTATCCTGCTAGCGTGTAGTATTTGCAGCCCTTTTTTTTTTCACAAGGTGGTGTATTGGTGTTTTAGAGCCTGGTGTAATTACAGTTCTGCCTTTCCATACATAAGGTTGTAGCTCGTCCTGTCCTTGGAATTAGTGCTGTTATGGTTTGGTAAGGTTCTGACTGTGTTTTTGCACAAGTTTGTGTATAGTGTTTTGCAGTGGAGAGATTGTGTGTCCGCACCTCTGACCCCCCAGGGTTATGAGAATTGGAACTACTAATTGTGGACTTGAACTGCATAATTTCTTGGGAGGGGGGGTTTCATGATAGCATTGTGCTTATTATTTCAATCTGTTTTTCTGTACAAGTTTAGCTTCATTTGTCTTTATTTGAAATTTCATAAATAGAAAATTTTCTAAAAATTGAATAATCTTATCAATGGGTGGGGCGGGGACGGGACTAGGATAGGGGCGGGGCTAGGATGGGGCCTCACCAAATTGGTCTGCATAGGGCCCCGCACTTGCTAAGACCGGCCCTGTAAATTATGATAAGTGGAAGGATAAGAGGAAAGAATATTACGGCCTTCTCTGGGACTGGGTAGTTGTCAGGGGAGGACTGCATTATGGCCTACCCTAAGACTTCACTATAAACATTCCCCAGGATCAAAGTCCACTGCACTAACCACTAGGCTACTCATCCACTCCTAGGAGGAGGAAGTCCAGCTACAATGGTAGGACTGAAACAAAAAGAAGACAGTGGATGGGATCTAAATGGCGGTCTAGGAGGTAGATGCACATTCAGCTGCCCTCCAGATCACTCCAGCCTAGTCCTCTCGCAGTGTCTCCCGGCTCAGTGGTGATGGGCAAGCAAAGAGGGAAGGTTAGGGAGTTTCCCTCTGCTCCCAGTGCAGTTCTGGCGATGAGGCAGATGACGCTGGATTGTTTTGGAGTGCCTGTTGGCCCCCTGAAGACTTCATCTCCTGCCCGAACTGATGCATTGGCGTCAGTCAGTAGTGTGGATGGGGCGTCTCTGAGTCCCATCAATCGTGTGGCTTCCCCGCAGCCAGGGAGTGAGAGGGCTGTCGGCATTTCTGAACCCAGGGAAGCAGAGGCTGAAGAACTGGGCTTGCAGAGAGGTAAGGCACCATCAGCAAAGGAGACTGTGGAATCCTTCTGCTTTATCATCTTGGGTGATTATTAAACCAGCTGTAGTGACCTTGGAGTCACTTTGGGACATTGTTTATGATGTGCATTCTTCTTTACAATCCTTGGTAATGGGGGACTCCAAGGACATTAAGGCTATTTCTGAGATGGTCTTGATTCAGGTGCAGGTAACTGCCCAGCAGTTCTCGAAGGTTGAATGTTTGGAATCAAAAATTCAGACTTTGGAGAATTTGGGGGCCGTCTCAATTAAGGATAAGAATTTCCTACATCGACGATTGGAGTACCTGGAAAACCAGGTTATAAGACATAATTTGAGATTTCTCAATTTCTTCAAATCATCTTTGATTTCTCTATTGGATATGGTCAAGAAATATTTAATTGAGGTCCTGGTGATGGCTGGTGATTCATTACCTCCCATTACATGAGCTCAATATATTTGGAGCTCAAAAGGACCGTGGGAAATTCCTCTCAAGGACGGGAAGCGGACAATTTGAATGTTATCTCCTTTTTGGAATCCTCTTTGGATGTAATTACACAGAAAACTACTATGGTGGTTACTTTTGCCTTGGACCCTGATCAAAACGCAGTTTTGTAATTTTCTTTTAGACATTTGGAGACACATTTTTTCAGGATCAAAAGTTCGTATATTTCCAGATCTTTCAAGAGAGACACAGCTGAGGCATAAGGATTTCTTGGCCTTACGGCCTAGAATATTTGCTTTAGGTGCCAATGTTACGATTTCTTTTTTTATGTTATGTACTTTATGAGGGTAAACAATTTAAATTTTTTGACCCAAAGCAGCTAATTGATTTTTTAGAAGCTAAAGAGGAATTGAATATCATAACATAATCCTGAATGCATCCTGTTAGAGGCAAGCTACAGATAGTACTCGGAGGGAGCATCTACCTATATTAGAAATTATACTTTTCTTTGAAAGAATATTTCTTATATCTTGGGTCCTTATTTTCCTGACTTGTGGATGAAAGATTAATGTTTATTTTCTTAAAATACTTGAGTGTTTTTTCCTTTTTCTTTCTTTTTTCTATGTTTTCTGATTATCTCTGATATTTATGAGATATGTATTTGAAAATTGACTAAATTGACTAAATAATTTAAAAAAGAAGACAGTGAATTGAAATTACCACACAGCTAGACATGAACCAGTTGTTGAATGGTTTGCTTTGCTTTGCACATAAATTCAATTATGGCAAAAGAGAAAAAAAAACCTTTGTTTTTTTTTTCTGTGCCTGCTTATGCCCATGTGTATAGAAAATAACTCAAACTGCATTTAAATAAATTTGAGTTGGTTTTAAAACTGCTGGCAGGGAACGGTTATGGGTGCTATAAAATTCTTCTGTCTAATCTGATTTATGGGTGCTGTAAAATTTCTTTGTCTAACAAGACCCCTGTTTCTACCTGTAACATAGGATTGCATCCTAGGACCTCATAATTTAGAATATTGTATTTGTGTGTGAATGGGTGTGTATGTTACCTTGAGTTGCAAATATATATTGTGTATTGAATCTGCTTGTCTTTGACAAATATGTTTTTTTCTAGGGCTTCTGGAAGCCAGAGAGATTTGCTGAGATTATTTTAAATCGGGAATTAAGTGAGAAGAAAAATGTCCTCTCTCACTCTTGCCATTTAACCTTCTATAAATGGGATTATGAAACCTGTAATTGTATTTTCTTTAGTGTCCTTTCCCCCTAGTCTTAAATCAGCTAACTAAAATCTAACTTGGAGCAGATTTGAGAGAACCTTTTCCCTGGACTGCAGCCAGGGAATGGGAAGGTGTGGGGGACTCGCACTGAACTATTTTAAATGTCCTTTGTTAGAAGTGTGTAAGTGACGAACGGTACAACTACACCACCAAGTTGTTTTGTTTCATGTTTCTGTTCTAAAAATGAGATGGTGTCTTAAATTAATCCCTTTTCTTTATTCCCTATATGTCAGTTTAGATTTAAGGTTATAGTTTCTTGCATTAATGACAGGAAAAGATAACAAAGAATTGTACCACTGACTGCAGATGGAGGTCTTTTGGGGAAAAAATAATCTCAAGATTTAAGTGCTGTATAGCTTTAGCAGGAATGTTACATTCAAAGCTGTAATGTAATCTTTATATTCTGATTCTAGTTTTCAGTGTCTTGTTCTATTTTTGTCCAACTGCAAAGGTAATGCCTTTCTGAATTTTAATTTCTGTTTATAGTTGTGCTTATATTTCTCCATCTCCACACACACTAAAGCAAATGTGCACTGGATTGTTGTCTGACATATTTACTGTTACAAAGCAAATTTAATGGGAATTAAATTTAGGAGAATTAGAGAATTCTGTAAGGTGTCAAAATAGTTTTGAAATTATATAAGAATCATCAAGAATTAACACCACATTTTGTGTTCTGCCTTGTTAAATTAGGATGCATGTGCACTTTTTTTTAAATCTTTCATACAAGTCTAATTTGTTTTCCATAAATGAAGTTGTGTCATGTGATGTTTTTCTTGTGGCACTTCCTGTTCACAGTTGTTCAATTCAGAAAGCTGTAGTGTCATAGGTTTACAGTTATGCATTGAATTGTATGGAGTGAAGCTATTGCCGACACAGCCCATTCACTTTGAAAGGGCTGTGTCGGCATTACCATACTGGAAGCTGCTAGCGTGGCTTTATAACTGGTAGGAAAATCATGCTAGAAGTTATGCAGAGGCTGACTGATCTGTGGTCTGAACAAGTATGAGGCCCACATTGCAAATAATACTGAAGATAGTTTATGTATTGTACCTGATTTTGTTGTTTTGACCCCATCTGATTTGAACTATTCTTGCACTTTTGCGCACTTTTACACAAACCTCATTTAATATTTGTTGAAGCCTTCCATTTACTGTCTTTCCAATGAATGACCTTCTCTACCTGGATGACCAAGGCATGAGGTTCATTCTTTTCATGGAGAAATTACCTCCAATAGGCCAAACTGTGTGAAAGGTGCCTCAACACAAGTTTCTACTGAAACCTCGCAAAGACGGCCCAACTAAATCCACATAATTTTCAGCATTAGGACATTCTCCTCATCAGCTACCACAGGGAACTAAATAATTGTTGTGGGTTCATCTGCCACCAGGATCACCGGCCTACATCTGCAACAAAATTTTATGAAACTTAACCTTAGAGCTTTACAGCTTGTTTTTGTTTTTACTTGCAACTAAGGACTTATTTTCATTGTGTGTTAGATATTTTATTATTTTACTCTAGCACTTTTTAAGTATTGTTCTGTGTGTTTGAAATAATTACTAAGTCTGTGAAAAACTGAAAAAAAGTGATAGGGCAGATGAAAGAAATATGTGACTGGATGTAATTCTAAAGAACTGTATTATTCATCCTGCCTTGAATCTTGTCTCATCCCAATTTTTAGTCACTGCAAGAGACTCTGTCCCTGTTTTTAGGGTTACCATATGGCTCCAGAAAAAGGTGGACACATTGATCCAGTCCGGGTTTTGCTTCCACTGAAAGCAATGGAAGTAAAACCCAGACTGGCTCAATCTGTCCTCCTTTTTCTGGAATATATCTCACTAGTCACAACTATGTGCTATTACAAAGATTTTTTTTATTAATTTTCTTATCATAACATACGTTAAAATGTACCCAACTACTTACATATCATTATTCAAATATACTCCACTCTCACCACTCACATGTCACTATTCAACCTTACAAAAATGTAACATCAAATGTAATCGGCAAATGCTATAACATCATTTAGAGTTAAACTATATCAAGATATCCAAGCAATAAACATAGATGTGATGTGTTTTATGTTAAAAGGAGGAAAAAGCCTCAAATACCAAGGGAATACTCCATTGTTGATTTATTTTACAACCTTAGGGAGCCCCCTTTCATTCATCCTAGGCTCAAAAAACCTTCTTGATGTTGAATGTATAGACCTTGAACCATACTCTATTTCTCTTAAGGGTTCTAAGGTTCACTTATCTCTCCAGCCATACAGTCGCGTTTCACCATCCACGGCCCAACTTCGGCCCAAGTTTCGATATCTGCCTCAGGGTCCGTGGTGCCCAACGACTGTATGCAATGTTGCCGTTCCTTCCGTTTTTGCACGCTGGGATCACGCATTAATGATAAGGAATTAGCCAATGGCCACTAAGTGTGCATGTGAACACAAGCAGGAGAGGATGATAGAATACATGATATCGCCATTTTTGTATACATATAAAAAATAACAGAATATTACTATATTGTGTAATAGAAGAAAACAGGAAAATCCATATATGAATACAAGTTAGATTAGGAGAAATCATATGATTTTGGAGAAATGAAACTTGTAACAGTATATAAATGAAAACTGAGAAAGTTTTGCTGAACAGACTTTGTTATTCAGTCTGTGCGTCTGGCTACTGGGTGACAACCTCCTCCAGAGAGAACAATTATTTTGTACTGGCTAAGTGAAATACCAATAAAGATTTTTACTGGTTGCTCCTACACCCAAGACTGATTGTCTCTTATTCCAGCCCCTAGGGCTGACGTGTCTTCCCCTCCCCAGGGGCAAGGGACGGGACTACACAATGTCCAGAATAACCCAGTCTACACTGGTCAAAGCCTTTTTAGGAGAACATGAGTAGCAGGCCTTTCTTGCGAGTGAAGTGTTTACTGACTTAAGAACATAATAAAATAAGAATAGCCATACTAGGTCAGACCAATGGTCCATCTAGCTCAGTATCCTGTTTTGAACAGTGGCCAATCCAGGTCACAAGTATCCTGCTTTGAACAGTGGCCAATCCTGGTCACAAGTATCTGGCAGAAACACAATTAGTAGCAACATTCCATTCTATCAATCCAGGAGCAAGAAGTGGCTTCCCCCCATGTCCATCTCAATAACAGACTACGGACTTTTGCTCCAGGAACTTGTCCAAACTTTTTTTAAAACCCAGATACACTAAACGCTGTTACCACATTCTCCAGCAATGAGTTCCAGACCTTATCTACTCTTTGAGTGAAAAAATACTTCAAACTATTTGTTTTAAAAGTATTTCCACATAATTTAATTGAGTGGCCCATGGCCTTTGTACTTTTGAACGACTGAAAAATTGAATCACTTTTACCCGTTCTACACACTCAGGATTTTATAGACCTCAATCATATCCCTCTCAGCCATCTCTTTTCCAAGCTGAAGAGCCTTAACCTCTTCGCCTTTCCTCATATGTGAGGAGTTCCATTACATTTATCATTTCGGTCGCTCTTCTTTGAACCTTTACTATGTCTGCTATATCTTTTCTGAGATACGGTGACCAGAATTTAACACAATACTAAAGGTGAGGTTGCACCATGGAGTGATACAGAGGCATCATAATATTTTTGGCCTTATTTTGCATCCCCAGTGGTGTTCCTTGGTCGGCTGCCACCCGGGCCAGATCGCCGCTGTGCACCCACTCGGGTGCAGCACCCCCCTCCAGCATATCACCTCCAAACCCCCCCCCCCCCCCAAGTGCATTGCTCTAACCTCCTAGGGGTGCTGGGAGCAGCCGTGCGGCTGTCGACTCCGCCGGGTCCTTGCCCCAGAACAGGAAGTAACATCAGAGGGAGCAGGGAACTGGCAGAGCCAACAGCCATGCGGCTGCTCCCTGCACCCACCCTGCAGCATGCACCAGGGATGGACCACCCCTACCGGCCCACATTCACTACTCCGCCATCAGTACACCACTGTGCATCCCTTTCCTAATAATTCCTAGCAATCTGCTTTTTTGGCTGCCACCAAACACTGGGCAGAAGATTTCAGCATATTGTCTACAATGACACCTAGATCTTTTTCTTGAGTGCTGACTCCTAAGGTGGACCCTATGATCAAGTAACTACAGTTTGGATTATTCTTCCCAATGTTCATCACTTTGCATTTGTCCACATTAAGTTTCACCTGCCATTTGGATGCCAAGTCGTCCAGTTTCCTAAGGTCTTCCTGAAATTTTTCACAATCCACATGTGTTTTGTCAACTTTGAATAGTTTTGTGTCATCTGCAAATTTAATCACCTTGCTCGTCATTCCAATTTCCAGATCATTTATAAATAGTCTAAATAGCACCAGCCCCAGTATAGATCCCAGTGTCACTCCACTATTCTCCCTCTTCAATTGAGTAAAATGGCAATTTAACCCTACTGTAAACCCCCTGATGGCAGAGCAAGGTATTAAAATGATGGTACCAGATATGTCACAGTGTTTCCCCAAAATGACTCAACACCAACCAGGGAGTTTAACACTAAAAAGAAAATATTTTTGTATTAGCTGAATTATATTTAAATGCTAATGAAATTTTACCAACTTGCAAATTTAACATAGGTATTTCAATTACAGGTTTGCAACACAAATCAGTTTAGTCTCTAGAAACATTGAGAGCATTCTCAGATAAGTATAAATATTAGTTACATAAATCATTTAGGTACATTCAATTCTGCAAAACACCGGACTCTTCAAAGTCTCCCCTCTCCTGTCCCTCAGACCCCCAGAGACCCCCAAGGATCCCAACATGTAAGTTTTCCTCTACTCTTTTTTTCTTCTTTTAGTTATCTCTCATTTATTGTTCAGGTTTCCTTTACTATTTTCTGTTATGTGCACTTTTTAAAATAGTTTCAGTCACTTAGCTGCTCTCTTTGTTTTCTATCTCTGGCTCTCTTGAACGGTGGGCGCCTTTTCTTTCAGGTGATGATCTCCAGCATCAACTTTCTTCCAGTCTTTCCCTAGTAACATGTTCTCACCAATAGAGCTCTCTCCCAACTGCCAGCCTGAGCTGTTTGTCACTCTCCTGAGAGTTGCATCAGCATGCGGAACACTCAGGGCATGCACACAGACTACTTAGTTTCACTGCACTGCTCACTGTCTCTACACCAGATCTAGAAGGAGCCAGGTAATCTTTTAAAATTTAACCTATAGGGTTACACTACCCTCTGTTTTCTTTCCAATAACCAATTTCTAATCCACAAAAGGACATTGCCTCTTATCCCATTACTTTTTAATTTTCTCAGGAGTCTCATGAGGAACTTTGACAAAAAATTTCTGAACATTTAGAAACACTACATCAACCAGCTCACATTTAGCCACATAGTTATTCATGCCTTCAAAAAAATGAAGCAAATTGGCGAGGCAGGACTTCCCTTGGCTGAACTTATACTGACTCTGTCCCATTAAACTATGTTTTTCTACTTGTTTGGTAATTTTATTCTTTATAATAGTTTCCACTATTTAGCCCAGTACTGACCTCAGGCTTACCAGTCTGCAATTTCCTGGAACCCTTTTTAAAAATCAGCATTACATTGGCCATCCTCCAATCTTCAGGTACTACAGACAATTTTAATGACAAGCTACAGATCACTAACAGCAGATCAGCAATTTCATGTTTGAGTTCTTTCAGTGCCCTGGGATGTATACCATCTATTCCAGGTAATTTATCACTCTTTAATGTGTTAATTTGTCTCAGTACATCTTCCAAGTTCAGCGAGATTTCTTTCAGTTCCTCCACATCATCATCGTTGAAAACCATTTCTGGTATAGGTAGATCTCTTGCATCTTCTTCTATAACAACTGAAGCGAGGAATTAACTCAATCACTCCACTATGACCTTATCCTCCCTGAGTGCCCCTTTTGCTCCTTCATGATCTAACTGTCCAACAGATTCCTTCACGGGCTTTCTGCTTCTGATATACCTGAAAAAGCTGTTAATAGGAGTTTTCTGCTACAAGTTTATCGTCATATTCTTTTAGCCTTCTTCATCAATGCTTTGCATCTAGCTTGACAGTACTTATGTTGCTTCTTATTTTCTTCATTTGGATCCTTTTTCTGTTTTTTGAAGGATGTTCTTTGGTTCTAATAGCCTCTTTCACTTCACCTTTTAACCATGCTAGTGGTAGTTTGCTCTTCTTTTCACCTTTGGTAACACATGAAATATATCTGGTCTGGGCTTCCACAATGGTATTTTTGAATAACGTCCATGCCTGATTTAGAGGTCCTTTTACTAAGGTGTGCTGAAAAATGGCCTGTGGTAGTGTAGGCGTATGTTTTTGGTGCATGCAGATCCATTTTTCAGCGCACCTGCAAAAAATGCCTTTTTTAAGTTTTTGCCAAAAATGGACGTGCGGCAAAATCAAAATTGGCATGCGTCCATTTTGGGTCTGAGACCTTACCACCAGCCATTGACCTAGTGGTAAAGTCATATGCGGTAATGAACTACACGCGCCAAATGCCACTTGACGCGCATCTGATACGCACATCCAAAAATTATTTTTCGGATGCGCATATTGGATGCGCGCCAAAAATAAAATTACCACAAGAGCCACGTGGTAACTCCATTTTGGCACGTGTTGGGCATGTGTAGACACGCGGCTTAGTAAAAGGGCCCCTAAAAGTCCTAACCTTTGCGGCCGATACTTGTAGTTTCTTTTGAACCATTTTCATCATTTTGTCATAGTCGCCGTTTCGAAAATTAAATGCTGCTACAGTAGGTTTCCTTAATGATTTCACTTCAGGTATCAGTTCAAATTTAATCATGTTATGATCACTGTTTCCCAGAGGATCAACATCATTACTTCTTATACCATGCCCTGCATTCCACTAAGACTAAGTAGTAATTTATTACATCTAAGAATTTTACCCCTATAGTGCTCCCTGATGTAACATTTATCTAGTCAATACTGAGGTGATTGAGACCAATAATGTTGCTCAATTTGTTGGCTTTCCTAATTTCTGTAAACATGTTTTCATCTGTCTGTTCATTCTGTCCTGATGCATGGCAGTACAGCCCTACCACTGTACTCCTTCCCTTCACTCATGGAATTTCTTTCCACAAGGATTCCATGCTGCTATCTGTTTCATGTAGAACATAAATTTTGTTTGACTCAATTCCCTCTTTAACATATATCACAATGCCCCCTTCCAATTTGATCCACTCTATCATTGCAATATAATTTGTACCCTGATAACACAGTGTCCCATTGATTGTCCTTCTTCCACCATGTGCTATATATTCTCCCATTTTATTTTTTAGGCTTCTAGGATTTGTATATAGACATTCCACTTTACCCTTTCAACCATCTATAAATGTGGCACAGTTCTCTCTGTTTCTGTTTTGACAGTTCCTTATCTTTTGAACCATGTATCTCATGCATGGTCCAGAAGTCATTTTTTTGCTATCCATAAGATCAGGTTTTTAAAACCATTCTTTGATTTGTGTACCTTAACAACCCTGGTGCATGTTTTAATAATGAATCACCTTTATTATTGTAATTTTTTTATTTGCAGGCTTTTCACTTTATTCCTTAAAATGTCTACAGCTCATACAGAATAAAGTAGATATTTCTTGTTCCATGTCTTCCAACCAGTGCTTTTTTTGTAGGAAAAAAGGTACCAGTACTCATTATGGGTGGAGTCACCATATATGGCTCCACCCCTGTGGTAACCACACCCACAGTAGCCACACCCCTTCTACAAGCCATGGCGCATACAAGCAGTATCATTGAAAATAGTATACCAGTATAGGAGAAAAAAAAATTTGTGATTTTTTTTTCATTATAAATAATTTCTATAATCTGTTACAGCTGTAGTATACCCAGTGCATCATAAGACAGCAGATATAAATTCTCAAATTGGACATCTTCCAAACAATAAAATGAAAATAAAATGATTTTTTCTATCTTTGTTGTCTGGTGACTTTGTTTTTCTGATCATGTTTAACTCTGTTTTCAGGGCTTCCTTTCCATTTATTTCTTTGCTTTCCTCCTTTCTTCTTCATTTCTTTCCCTACATCCGTTGGTTAAAGCTGGTTCCTCCGTGGACTTGACTGGAGGAGGTATAGAGTGGATCCAGCTTTTGCCTAATTTATTCATCCATGTGCAGTTTTTCTCTTCTTTTCCCTTTCCCTCATCTCGTCAGTATGCATCTCCTTCCTCTTTCCATCCACATCCAGCATTTTTCCTCTTCACCTCCATCCATGTCCAGCATTTCTCCTCTCTCCTCCCCTCCATCCCTGTTCATCTCACTTTCTCTCTCTTCTCTCCCTTCTATCCATGTCCAGCATTTCAACTCTCTCCCCGTCCCTCCATCCATGTCCAGAATTTCTCCTCTCTCCCCTAAATCTATGTGCATCTCCTCCTCTGTCTTCCCTCCCCTCCACCCATGTCCAGCATTTCTCCTCTCCCCCTCCACTCCATCCATGTGCATCTACATCCTCTGTCTTCCCTCCCCACCATCTATGTCTAGTATTTCTCTTCTCTCCCTTCCCCTCCAACTGTGTGCATCTCCTTCCTCTGTCTTTCCTTCCCTCCAACATTTCTCCTCTACTACTACTACTACTACTACTTAACATTTCTAGAGCGCTACTAGGGTTACGCAGCGCTGTACAATTTAACAAAGAAAGACAGTCCCTGCTCAAAGAGCTTACAATCTAATAGACAAGTGAACGGTCGGTCCGATCGGGGCAGTCAAATTGGGGCAGTCTGGATTCACTGAACGGTAAGGGTTAGGTGCCGAACGCAGCATTGAAGAGGTGGGCTTTAAGCAAAGACTTGAAGATGGGCAGGGAGGGGGCTTGGCGTAAGGGTTCAGGAAGGTTGTTCCAAGCATAGGGTGAGGCGAGGCAGAATGAGCGGAGCCTGGAGTTGGCGGTGGTGGAGAAGGGTACTGAGAGGAGGGATTTATCCTGTGAACGGAGGTTACGGGCGGGAACGTAAGGGGAGATGAGGGTAGAGAGGTAGTGCCATTCACTCCATCCATGTTCAGCATTTCTCCTCTCTCCCCTCCATCCATGTGCATCTCTTTCCTGTCTTCCCTCTCCTCCATGTCTAGCATTTCTCCTGCCCTTCCCTACATCCATCCATGTCCAGCAATTTCTCCTCTCTCCCCTGCCCTCCCTTCCCATCCATGTCCAATGATTCTCCTCTGCCCTCCCCTCCCATCTATGTCCAGCGATTCTCCTTTGCCCCTATCCTCCTCTCCCAACCATGTCCAGCAATTCTCTTCTGCCCTCCCCTCCCATCTATGTCCAGCGATTTGTCCTCTCTCCCCTGCCCTCCCCTCCCATCAATGTCCAGTGATTCTCCTCTGCCCTCCCCTCCATCTCCAGCGATTCTCCTTTGCCCCCTATCCTCCCCTTCGTGTCCAGTAACTCACTCCAGCCTCCACCTGCCCCTGTCGAGTTCCAGTACCAACCCCAGCCCTACCTGTCCACCCTTAGCTCCTGACTGCCCTGTTTTCTGTTCCTGCTGCCCCGCGACGTGTTTAATCTTTTATTTTTTTTTACCTGAAGTCGAAGCACCAGTGGCTGTGTTATTGAAAGCACCAGGCTTGCCTCCTCCAGCCTTCCCTTCATTCCCTCTCAGTGTCTCGCATTCCTCTGACGTTGTTTCCTGTTTCCGCGAGGGCGGGACACTGAGAGGGAACGAAAGGAAGGCTGCGACTTCAGGTAAAAAAAAATAAAAGATTTAAACGTGTCGCGGGGTGGCAGGAATAGAAAGCAGGGCTGTCAGGGAGCTAAGGGCGAGCAGGTGAGCTGGCCCTAGGAAAAAGTGCCGGTACAAAAAAAGCACTGCTTCTAACTATCTGGCCTCCACCCTCTAGAACCTACTCCAACTTGATGTTCAGAATCCTCTGTCAAAACTTTTAAGGGCATTCTTAAAACATGGGTTTTTGTCAAGCCTATTCATAATGTTGATCGTCCAATTCTCTTATCTATCTTCTCTTACCTATCTAACCTCTTATCTGTACGTTCCCCCATTTTTGACCTGTTTGTATGCAGGATGTTTTACATTGCATTTTGGAAATATGATGTCATGTTATGGAAATCCTACCTATTGGTGTAAGTCACTATAAGGGCCTTCTTATTAAGCTGCGTAAGTGTCTACACACACCCAACATGCGCCAAAATGGAGTTACTGCCTGGCTACTACGTGGCTTTGTGGTAATTTCATTTTCGCGCACGGCCGATATGTGCGGCCGAAAAATAATTTTCATTTTTCAGCGCACCTTAGTAAAAGGACCCCTATCTATTTTATTTAGTTGTACATTTTTTTGTGTTATTTGGTCATTGTTATCTACTTAGATTATGTACACAAATGTGCAGTCTATGAAATATTCTAAAATCAATAGAAGTAGACAAACAAGGCACCATTCCTGGGATCTCTCTAATGATGTGGAGCAATTCTGAGTTAAAATCATAGGAATAAAATGGGCCCTGCTGCAGATAACTTGAGCTAAGTTTTAGTAAGTTTTATCCTGGCACACTATTGCACCTCCTGCCTGAAACTGATCAGTAAGCAAAAGAACTGTTGTACTTTGGATCGTTTGACCAACTTAAGCTAAGTTTTCTAACATGTATTTTTTTCTTACTGTTTATTATAACAACTTTTGGTACATAAGTACATAAGTAATGCCATACTGGGAAAAGACCAAGGGTCCATCGAGCCCAGCATCCTGTCCACGACAGCGGCCAATCCAGGCCAAGGGCACCTGGCAAGCTTCCCAAACGTACAAACATTCTATACATGTTATTCCTGGAATTGTGGATGTTTCCCAAGTCCATTTAGTAGCGGTTTATGGACTTGTCCTATAGGAAACCGCCCAACCCCTTTTTAAACTCTGCTAAGCTAACCGCCTTCACCACTTTCTCCGGCAACAAATTCCAGAGTTTAATTATACGTTGGGTGAAGAAACATTTTCTCCTATTTGTTTTAAATTTACTACACTGTAGTTTCATCGCATGCCCCCTAGTCCTAGTATTTTTGGAAAGCGTGAACAGACGCTTCACATCCACCTGTTCCACTCCACTCATTATTTTATATACCTCTATCATGTCTCCCCTCAGCCATCTCTTCTCCAAGCTGAATAGCCCTAGCCTCCTTAATCTTTCTTCATAGGGAAGTCGTCCCATCCCCACTATCATTTTAGTCGCCTTTCGCTGCACCTTTTCCAATTCTACTATATCTTTCTTGAGATGCGGCGACCAGAATTGAACACAATACACAAGGTGCGGTCGCACCATGGAGCGATACAACGGCATTATAACATCCTCACACCTGTTTTCCATACCTTTCCTAATAATACCCAACATTCTATTCGCTTTCTTAGTCGCAGCAGCACACTGAGCAGAAGGTTTCAGCGTATTATCGACGACGACACCACCCAGATCCCTTTCTTGGTCCGTAACTCCTAACGTGGAACCTTGCATGACGTAGCTATAATTCGGGTTCTTTTTTCCCACATGCATCACCTTGCACTTGCTCACATTAAACGTCATCTGCCATTTAGCCGCCCAGTCTCCCAGTCTCGTAAGGTCCTCTTGTAATTTTTCACAATCCTGTCGCGATTTAACAACTTTGAATAATTTTGTGTCATCAGCAAATTTAATTACCTCGCTAGTTACTCCCATCTCTAAATCATTTATAAATATATTAAAAAGCAGTGGTCCTAGCACAGACCCCTGAGGAACCCCACTAACTACCCTTCTCCATTGTGAATACTGACCATTTAACCCCACTCTCTGGTAGGCAGGTTTATTTGGTGCAGTGATTGAATTTAGTGATTGCCAGGTGATATTATGATTACAAGGGATCACAAACACTATATTCTGAGTACATTTTCACTTTAATAGATGGAAGATGATTTTATGCTCTGTGCATTTGTTTTGGTCCATTTTCGGGGAAAAATACATCCAAATGCAAAATACACCAAATCAAGCCATTGGGATGTAGGAGGAGCCAGCAATCTTAGTAGACAGGTCACACAGACATCCCAGGAGAGCAAAGGGGCACCCTAGGGGGCATGGCTGTGGACTTCATATAAAAAACACCCAGGTACACATCTCACCATTACCCCCTAATATTGTATGATGAGTCCTCCAAAACCTACACAAAATCCACCGCCCTCAACTATATACACTGCAACAATAGCCCATATGGGTGAATGGGTCACCTATATGTGGGTACAGTAGGTTTTTGGTGAGTTTTGGAGGGCTCTCAGTATCCACCATGTGTGACAGGTAGAATAACATATCAGCCTGGATCCTTTTCTCTACAGTGCACTGCACTGACCACTACTTTACTCCAGGGACATTACTCCTGATCCTCCTCCCAGCCTCCCTCCTACCTCCCCCCACCATATTCCTAAGTCCCTCCACTCCCCCCCCCCAAACAAATTCCCCTGCCTCCTATCCCTCCCAATGTTTAGGTAGCCCCCCTCCCTGGCCTTTCTGTGTTCCTGGTGGTCCAGCAGGGGTCTTTGGGGACAGGGGTGCAGCCACCTCACTCCTGCCCACTTGTGACTGCCTTTCAAAATGCACAACAGTCCCTCCAATTTGATCCATCCTATTATTTATTTATTGCATTTGTATCCCACATTTTCCCACCTGTTGGTAGGTTCAACGTGGCTTACATGATTCTGGAGTAAATTGGTTACAGATTGATTTGAACAAGGTTACAATTTATGTGAAATATCATTGTGATATAATATATATCCTGGTAACACAGTGTCCCATTCATTGTCCTCCTTCCACCAGGTCTCCGAGATACATATCATATCTACCTCTTCATTTAGTGCTATATACTCTAACTCTTCTATCTTATTTTTTAGGCTTCTAGCATTTGTATACAGACACTCTAAAGTGTGTTTTTTCCTTGCATTTACAAGCTGCTTTGAAGTTGACAGGGATAATTTGCAACCTTTCCTCTGTTCTACTCTTAAACACGCCTGACTTTATTTCACCTTTGTTGAAACCTCTCTATTGAGATTCCCTAAATGTCCTGTTATAATAGTATCCTTCAAGGATACCTCACTCCAAACCATGTGCTCCTGAGTGACTGTCAGCTTCCCCCTTCATTCTAATTTAAAAGCTGCTCTATCTCAAGAACAACTTGTATATAAATTGTGCATCTTAGACAAGGTAATCCATCCTTTCAGCATGTTCATCTTTTATCAGCCAGCAAAATATTTTTCTAGAGAGACTCCACTTGTTTATTCCAAACAATGCTATATTTTATTTTGGAACCGAGGATTATGTTCTCTTGAATATATACAGCGAGAAAATTCTCTCACAGCTTGTATTCTTAGATGAAGATACCTTTTGACACTAAAATAAAGTTTTGAATTACGTTTTATATAGACACAGATATTATTTTTGGCTGAGCCTTTCTTAAGTCAAGATTAAAACAACAACAAAAAAAGTATGTGTGGGGAAAACAAATGTACTGTGTACTATCTTAGAAAGAGAAGATGGTATTTACATTTATAGGATACGGTCTACACATCTCCAGGTCAAATGGAAAAACTGGACAGAGAAATGGTGATGAAAGTTACTGGAATAATTATTCATAAATGGCAATAATGTGTCAGATATCCAGGAGTGTGATATAATCCTGCAAGGAAATAGGTAAAAAAAATAAAGGCAGAAAAGATACTGTTCACAAAGCTCGGAGAATAACAAAAGAGGAACACAGAAAATAACGTTGTGCAAAGTTGAAAGGCACAAAGAAAAATCAGGACAGCAAAGCATAGGTAGAAGATAGAAAAAGACTAATTCTATGACAGGCCAAATGGACACCTATTTTGGACCTATTTAATAAAATCCTACAGGAGTCTGTGGGACTCATTTTCGAAAGAGAAAAATGTCCAAAAAGTTCATAAAGCAACATTTTCTTTGCAAAACGTCCAAATCGTTATTTTTGAAACCTATTTTGCAGATATGTATTTATGTAATTCATCGGTAGTGCATCCAAATCATAAAGGGGCATGTCTGAGTGGTATTAGGGCGGGCTTAGGGCATTCATAACACTTGGATGTTTTATAGCCATAATGGAACAAAACGAAAATATCTAGGGGTAAAACTTCAACTTTTAGATCTAGACCTGTTTTTAGAATGAATAAGGCACAAAAAAGTGCCCTAAATGACCAGATAACCACTGGAGAGAATCAGGGATGACCCCCACTGGTCATTGACCCCTTCCTACCCCACAAAGATGTGAATAAAAGTAGTACATACCAGCCTCTATGACAGGTTCAGATGTTATAGCCGGTTCTATTAGAGCAGGAAGCAGGGGCAATGTAGTGGTCAGTGCAGTGCACTGTAGAGAAAAGGATCCAGGCCCATATGTCACTCTACCTGCCATACTTGTGGTGGAAACTGTGAGCCCTCCAAAACTCACCAAAAACCTACTGTACCCACATATAGGTGACCCATTCACCCATATGGGCTATTGTTGTGGTGTATATAGTTGAGGGCAGTGGGTTTTGGATGGCTCATCATACAATATTAGGGGGTAATGGTGAGATGTGTACCTGGGTGTTTTTATATGAAGTCCACAGCCGTTCCTCCTAGTGTGCCCATTTGCTCTCCTGGGATGTCTGTGTGGCCAGTCTACTAAGATTGCTGGCTCCTCCTACATCACAATGGCTTCATTTGGTGCATTTTGAACTTGGATGTATTTTTCCCCGAAAATGGACCAAAAAGACAATGCACAGAGCACAAAACCATCTAGCATGTGGCCATTTTCAGAAAAAAAGACATTTTCTTATTTTGAAAATGGCTATATTTTCTATTCAGATTTGGGATGTTTAGCACGAAATGTCCAACTAAGACATAATATCAAAAATACCCATCCATGTGTCTTTATGAAATACTACTGCAAATGGAGCAGAGACTGTGGGTATGATGAATTGTGCGCATTGCATCATCTTGAGTTAGTCTATATGTGCTTTGTGTGCATTTAAGAAAGAACGCATGTAAATTGTCACAGTGCCCACTCTGCACCAAAAATCCGCTCCTCAACAGGTCTTTACCTGAGCTGCATCTCATTGTGCATAGATGTATATATGGGAAAATTAAGTAAAGGAATTGTGTGCATGTATGCTTGCACTAATAGACTTTTTTTCAGGCATAACATAGGGGGGGAAAAAAGCCAGAGGTGAAAATGCAAGACAGAAAGAAGCCTTTTGAAAGCCGTTACTCTACCAGCTTACGGCTTTGCATCCAAGCAGTTTTGTTTGATATTTGGAATTCAGTTGCATTTGTGGCTTTTTTTTGGCATCTTCAGATTGAGCAGTGTTATATTGCTATTTCATGACAGTTTTGGGTATTTGTGCATTGTCTGAAGACCCCTAACACAGGCAGTTTATCTGCCAAAACATGGACTATATTGGGTCTGTCCAATAAACTTGAGAGATGCTCCCTAACTTGAAGGCTCCTTGTGCTTTGGTTCTCTGCTTTGACGCAAGTGTACCTTGGTTTCCCTCTCCTGCATCCACGTTTGTAACATACTGCCAGAACTGAGCACCTCCTTGACTGGCCAGTTCTGATTTGTCTGTTCTAATTAAAATGGATCTTTGCATGTTCTAAAATAAATTAAGGTGAAATGTGTGATGTGACTTAATTTTCTCAAATATAACTAATTAATCAAGTAGTATGAGTACAGAACACATATATAAACATCAATCTTGCAATAATAAATAGAAGGTCTTGAGATTGTTACCCGAGTCCATGATTTCCATATGCCATTATACTAACTCATTGAAAAAAGAACTAATTAGATCAAGACACTTCACACTAAAATTTCTTGCACTATATAAATCAGTTCATAGCTGTGTGTATGGAGGGGGGGCATTTTTGATATGACGTCTAAAATCCAATGTTGGACATTTTGGTAAAAATGTCCACAAAGAAAAACGTCCAAGTTTTTCTTTAAAAAATGGTCATTTGTTAGACATTTTTGTGTTCAGTGCATGTATAGTTTATGACCATTAAAAAAAAACATCCACGGGAAAAACGCACCCCCATATAATAGCCTGGACAAAATAGCACTGACAAAATAGACCCTAACAAAATAGCCCTTGACAAAATGGCCCCTCCCACAAAATAACCCTTGACAAAAATAAAAAGTGCATATATTCACACCTGCTTTTTTTCACACACAGTTTCCTAGATTAATTTATGTGCGTAGATGCTGTGTGTGTACAAGCTTATGTGCACATCTGGAAGGAAACTTTTTAATAGCTTATTCCATATCATCAAGCTGATCAATCCATAGACTGGTGGGTTGTGTCCATCTACCAGCAGGTGGAGATAGAGAGCAAACTTTTGCCTCCCTATATGTGGTCATGTGCTGCCGGAAACTCCTCAGTATGTTCTCTATCTCAGCAGGTGGTGGTCACACACAGCAGCAGCTCTGGCTAGGCCTCCAAGCCTAATTTTTAGGTTGTGTTGAGTGCCTGGGGTTGAGGGCTCTTTTGAGCAAGTGCAAACCTGGTGGTGCCAGGTCCCTCCTTTTCTCCCCCCTCCCGCTGGCTCCGTTAAAAAAAAAAAAAAAAAAAAATTTTGAACGGCCTTAAAGGCGTTTATTTCGACGTTTATTTAAGCGTCTATTGCAGCTACTCACTGAGACACCAGGTCGTTACAACTCGGAGCGGACAGCAGGTAATTTTACCTTTTTATAGCGGGCGGGGGTTCCCCGATTCTTCTCCTCGTGGCACATGGCGTCGGAGGGCGAGGGCGCAAAGGGTCGCTCCCCGGGTCGCTCGAGCGCTTCTAGAGGGGATGCGGGGGTCTTCAAGCCTGATTCGCCCTTGGTGGGTGACAGTTTCGCGACCGATGCATGTCCCGGTCCTTCCTCCGGCGTGGCGGTTTTTCCCGCCATAAACGCCCATCCCCCGCTCCTCGCCTCCGCCATCTTGGCCGGCCACGCGGCTCGGACGGCTTCTTCTTGGGCCGCCCTTGAGGTTGGAGACATTAATGCCATGAACGCCCTTAATTTGGGCGACGGCACAGAAGCGGCTAAAGTTAAGAGCCGTTCTTCCCGCGCGGCTCCTTCGCGGAGTTTCGCGCCGGACGCCATTTTGGATGCGCAGCATGTCTCTCCCCCGCTGTTGCGAGCGCCGGTTGAGAGCGCGCCTAGGGCTGTTGCCCAGGCTGCGGAAGTGCACAGTCTGGGGGGTTTCTCCCCCGAGTTTGTTTTGCTGCTGCATCGGGCCTTCCTCATGCACAACACTGCCCTCGCTCCCTCCTCTGGTAAAGAGGTTGAGGTTCCCAGAGGTAAACGCCCTCGGGTTGATTCCCAGGCCTTGGAGGAATTTGTCTCCTCCGATGTAGATGAGGGCAGCGTGTCTGAGGTCTCCCAACGGTCCTTTGCGGATTCCTTGGAGGAGACGGATCCCCGCTCGGATGGAGCGGATGACCCCTCTGCAGCGCGGCTTTTTTCGCCCAGAGGATTTGCCCAACCTGTTGTTACAGGCCATGGACACTTTGAAGATATCCTCTCCGGAGGACGTCTCTCCCTCAGCCCCTGTTGGCTCTGCCATTATGCTGGGGACGAAGCGCCCGCCTAGAACCTTCCACGTGCATGATGCCATGCACACCTTAATTTCGGCTCAATGGGATGTCCCAGAAGCGAGCCTTAAAGTGGCTAGGGCTATGTCCCGCCTCTATCCTTTGGCTGTGAGTGAACGTGAGGCCTATCTGTGGCCTACCGTGGATTCTTTAATCACTGCGGTGACTAAGAAAACGGCATTGCCGGTGGAAGGTGGCACGGCCCTAAAGGACGCCCAAGACAGGAGATTGGAGGCGGCCTTAAGGTCGTCCTTTGAGGCGGCTGCTTTAAGTTTGCAGGCCTCAGTTTGCGGCTCCTATGTGGCCAGGGCGTGCCTGACTATGGTGCAGCGGGCTTCCCCCTCGGATCATTCCTTGAGGGATGATTGGCCAGCCCTGGAATCGGGCTTAGCCTATTTGGCAGACTTGCTGTATGATGTCTTGAGAGCCTCAGCTAAAGGCATGGCTCAGACTGTCTCTGCGCGGCGGTGGCTTTGGCTGAAACATTGGTCTGCTGACCACGCCTCAAAATCCCGCCTGGCTAGATTGCCTTTTAAAGGCAAGCTGCTCTTTGGGGTCGAGCTGGACAAAATCGTGACCGACCTCGGCACGTCTAAGGGCAAGAAGTTACCGGAGGTCAGGGCTCGGGCTAGTGCTCGTCCTGGTACCTCCAGAGGACGGTTTCAGGAAGCCCGTCGGTACCGCCCGGGCAGGTCGGGTGCTTCTGCCCCCTCTTCCTTTAAGAGGAATTTCTCCCCCAAGCAGCATTCCTTTCGCAGAGACCGCCGTCCCGGAGGTGCTCCCTCCGGTCCTCCCCCAGGGTCTCGTACCCAATGACGGGGTATTGGTCCACGCCCCAGGGCAGATTGGAGGACGGCTGTCCTCGTTTCTGGGCGAGTGGACCACAATAACTTCAGATGCTTGGGTGCTGGAAGTCATCAGAGACGGCTACAAGCTAGAGTTCTGCCGACCCTTAAGAGACGGGTTTGTACTCTCTCCCTGCAAGTCTCCGGTCAAAGCTGTGGCAGTGCAGCAGACTTTGGACAATCTGATCCGCCTGGGTGCGGTCGTTCCAGTGCCAGAAAGTCAGCTTGGCAAGAGGCGTTACTCCATTTACTTTGTGGTACCAAAGAAAGGAGGTTCTGTCCGGCCTATCCTCGACCTCAAAGGGGTCAATCGGGCCTTGAAAGTGCGGCACTTTCGCATGGAGACTCTCCGCTCTGTTATAGCGGCAGTGAAGGCAGGGGAGTACCTGGCATCCTTGGACATCAAGGAAGCGTACCTGCATATTCCCATCTGGCCTCCTCATCAACGCTTTCTGCGTTTTGCAGTCCTGGGCCGACACTTCCAGTTCAGAGCCCTCCCGTTCGGGTTGGCTACTGCTCCGCGGACCTTTTCCAAGGTAATGGTGGTCATAGCGGCCTTCCTGCGAAAGGAAGGAGTACAAGTCCATCCTTATCTGGACGACTGGTTGATCCGAGCCCCCTCTTATGCAGAGTGCGGCAAAGCTGTGGACCGGGTAGTTGCTCTTTTGAGCTCCCTGGGATGGATCATCAACTGGGAGAAGAGCCAGCTGCGCCCGACTCAGTCCCTGGAGTATCTGGGAGTTCGATTCGACACCCAAGTGGGCACAGTATTCCTGCCAGACAATCGGATTGTCAAGCTTCAGGCTCAGGTGGACCAGTTCCTAGTAGCCTCTCCTCTTCGGGCTTGGGACTATGTGCAGCTGTTGGGCTCTATGACGGCCACGATGGAAGTAGTGCCCTGGGCCAGGGCTCATATGAGACCACTACAACACTCTCTGCTGCAGCGCTGGACTCCGATGTCGGAGGATTATGCGGTGCGTCTTCCCTTGGACCCAGCAGTGCGCAAGGCGCTGAGCTGGTGGATGCAGACAGGCAAGTTGTCTGCGGGAATGCCTCTGGTGTCCCCAGAGTGGATTGTCGTCACGACGGACGCCTCGTTATCGGGCTGGGGAGCCCACTGCTTGGGAAGGACAGCGCAGGGGCTCTGGTCTCCTGCAGAGGCAAAGTGGTCTATCAACCTCCTGGAACTCAGAGCCATTCGGTTGGCGCTTTTGGAGTTCATCCCGGTACTGGTGTTGAAGCCTGTACGGGTCCTGTCGGACAATGCCACGGCTGTGGCCTATGTCAACCGCCAGGGAGGTACCAAGAGCGCCCCTCTAGCCAAGGAAGCTATGAGTCTATGCCAGTGGGCGGAAGCGAACCTGGAACAGCTGTCAGCGGCCCACATTGCCGGAGTCATGAATGTCAAGGCGGACTTTCTCAGTCGCCATACCTTGGAGCCCGGAGAGTGGCAGCTATCTGCTCAGGCGTTCTTGGACATCACAAAGCGCTGGGGCCAGCCGAGCCTAGATCTGATGGCGTCATCGGCCAATTGCCAAGTGCCGCGCTTCTTCAGCAGAGGACGGGACCCTCGATCCCTGGGAGTAGATGCTCTTCTCCAACAATGGCCGACACAAGAGCTTCTCTATGTGTTCCCGCCCTGGCCCATGTTGGGCAGGGTACTAGACCGGGTGGCAAAGCATCCCGGCAGGATAATCCTGGTGGGTCCGGATTGGCCCAGGCGTCCCTGGTATGCGGACTTGATCAGGCTCTCAGTCGACGATCCTCTGCGGCTGCCAGTGGAGCAGGGCCTGTTACATCAGGGTCCCGTGGTGATGGAGGATCCCTCCCCCTTTGGTCTTACGGCCTGGCTATTGAGCGGCAGCGTCTGAGGAAGAAGGGCTTCTCAGACAAGGTCATCGCCACTATGCTGAGAGCGAGGAAACGCTCTACTTCTACTGCTTACGCCAGGGTTTGGCGTATCTTTGCAGCGTGGTGTGAAGCAGGCTCTCTTTCTCCTTTCACTGCTCCAATTTCTTCAGTGTTGGCGTTCCTGCAAGAAGGTCTGGACAAAGGCCTGTCGCTCAGTTCCCTTAAGGTCCAGGTAGCGGCTCTGGCTTGCTTCAGGGGCCGCCTGAAGGGTGCTTCCCTGGCTTCGCAGCCAGATGTGGTGCGCTTTCTCAAGGGGGTTAATCACCTGCGCCCTCCTCTGCACTCAGTGGTGCCTGCGTGGAATCTCAACCTGGTGCTAAGAGCATTGCAGAAGCCGCCGTTTGAACCCTTGTCAAGGGCATCTCTGAAAGACCTGACGTTGAAAGCAGTCTTTTTGGTGGCTATCTCTTCAGCCAGAAGAGTTTCCGAGCTCCAGGCGCTCTCATGTCGAGAGCCTTTTCTACAGTTCACTGAGGCAGGAGTGACTATTCGCACAGTGCCTTCCTTCCTGCCCAAGATTGTTTCTCGCTTCCATGTGAATCAGCAGCTATGTCTCCCTTCCTTTCGTAGGGAGGACTACCCAGAGGAGTACTCTGCTCTTAAATATCTGGATGTGAGACGAGTCATCATCAGATACTTGGAAGTGACCAATGATTTCCGGAAATCGGATCATCTGTTTGTCCTGTTTGCAGGTCCTCGTAAGGGTCTGCAGGCTGCTAAGCCTACAGTGGCAAGATGGGTCAAGGAAGCCATTGCAGCGGCTTATGTGGCCGCAGGGAAGGTGCCGCCTATCCAGCTGAAGGCTCACTCCACGAGAGCTCAGGCGACCTCGATGGCAGAGGCCGGATCCGTCTCCTTGGAAGAGATATGCAAGGCGGCAACTTGGGCTTCGGCTCATACATTCTCCAAGCATTACCGTTTGACTGTGGCTGCACGGGCGGAGGCCCGGTTTGGAGCTTCAGTGTTGAGGTCAGGGATTTCTATGTCCCGCCCTGGGTGAGTACTGCTTCGGTACATCCCACCAGTCTATGGATTGATCAGCTTGATGATATGGAAGGTAAAATTATGTATAATCATACCTGATAATTTTCTTTCCATTAATCATAGCTGATCAATCCATAGCCCCTCCCAGATATCTGTACTGTTTTTATTCTGGTTGCATTTCAGGTTCAAGTTTAGTCTTCAGTTACTTCAGAAAGACTTCGTGTTCAAGTTTTTTCACTTGGATTCTTCAAGAGTTAAGACGAGTTTGTGTTACAGTGAGCTGCTGCATTCCTCTCCCCTCCGTTTTACGGGGCTGGATTGAGACTTAAAATTCTGCCGGCACTCCCTCCCGCTTCGTGCGGCTGTAGGGCAGCTTTGTACCCCTCCCGCTTCGGCGGTGTTAGGGTCAGTCAGCTCCTCCCGCGGTTGCGGTTGCAGGATAAGCCAGATCCCCCCGCATCGGCGGGTGTGGTGTCCCTCCCCCGCTCCGCGGGGATGAGCTGGACGGATTCCCCTCCCCCACTTGTGTGGGGATGAGCTGGGTTAATTCCCCTCCCCCGTTTCGGCGGTGGTGAGCTGGGCAGAGTGTCCCTTCGTGGGTGTAATTCTCTAAGTGCTGAGTCCTGTGGATGGAGCTTTGATATCGACATACTGAGGAGTTTCCGGCAGCACATGACCACATATAGGGAGGCAAAAGTTTGCTCTCTATCTCCACCTGCTGGTAGATGGACACAACCCACCAGTCTATGGATTGATCAGCTATGATTAATGGAAAGAAAATTATCAGGTATGATTATACATAATTTTACCTTTCTGAACTTAATATACTGCTCCACATATAGAAATGCCTTTTAAAATTACCCTAATAGAGGATTGACAGGGGTGCATCTGTGATGTCCTTGAACAATAAAATTCAACAGATGGTGAGAAAACTATCAGGTAATCTGAGAAGCAGAGAAATGACCCATTAGGACAAGAAAGGGGATTAAAAAAATTCAGAAAGGACATGCTTTGCAGAGAAGAAAGTTTGGAAAACCGGGTAACCTTACAAAAAGACAGCAAGGAAACAGTGAATTGAAAGTCATTCTGCCCCCTCCCTCCAAAAAAGTAATGTTTGACTAAATAAATAAAACCTGTACTTGATAGGTCATAGAACAGAACTAGAATCTCATGGCACTTTTGTTAGCTGAGATACTCTTCGTGTGACTCCAGAGTCAGGAGGAGCCCTAACATTCCAAGGGTAAAGCTTCTACTACACTCCTTGTTTGTGAAATGGTATATAGCAGGGTACTAGACAGGGGGAGAACTTACATTGCGGCACGCTGGGTGAAAATTTAGCCTGACTTAGTTGTTGAGGATCCCTGTATTTGAGGAAAATGTATCCCCAGCCAATCCCAGAACTCTTTTCTCTGCTGCTACTTCCTGTTACCGCATATGTGGGACGTGGCAGAGACAAGGCAGACACAAGACTTCTGGGGTCGGCTGGTGATCAGTTTTCCTTGAATACAGGGATATCCTTTACAAGTAAAAGTTGGGCAGATCCTCCTGCAGTGTGCCACAAGGTAAGTTCTCCCCCTGTCTGGTACGGTTCAGGGTACTTTGTCAGAGGCCATATTCTGGGCAATCTGATCTGGCCCTTTTGTTGGGGGCCTAATTTGTCAGGGGCTAAATTGTGAGCAGGCCATATTGACAGTGGCTGTCATGTTGGGTGCTTTTATGACAGGAGCTTTTTTGTTTGTTTTTTTGGTGGGTCTATTTTCTGTGGGGGCTTTTTTTAATCGGGGCCATTTTGGTTGAGGCTTTTTTTGGCCAGGTACCATCCTTATGCCTGCAGGTGTCATCTGTATGGGGGTACAGTAGGTTTTTGGTGGGTTTTGGAGGGCTCACACTTTCCACCAAAAGTGTATCAGTTATAGTGGGATGTGGTCCACTGTACCAACCACTAGGCTACACCTGCTTGCTCCTATATTAGGCTTGGCCATAACATCTGAAGCAGTAGCATAGCCAGGGGGGGCCTTGGGGATCTGAGCCCCCCAATTGTGTTTGGGCCCCACAAAGTCTGCTGGTTTGACTGGTGGGGGTCCCCAAGCTCTGCCAACAGAAGCTTTCTTGTGGCAATATTCACTGCTATGCTTCCCCCTCCCTCGCTTCCATGTTCAGTTTTAGTGAAACTGAGCATGCACAAAGCATCTGCATTCTCAATTTCACGGCACTGAGTAGCACCACATGAAAGCTTCTACTGGCGGGACTTGGGTACCCCCGACACCCAGGTATGTGGGGTTCTGGTAGGGGCGGAGAGCCTGAGGACAACTTTTGCCCCCCCCCCCCCCCCCACTTTGTACTCAGCCCCCCCCCCCCCCCCCAAAAAATTGAAGTCTGGCTACGCTTCTGATCTGAAGGTGTCATAGAGGCTGGTATGTACTATTTCTTTCACATCTTTGGCGGGTGGTAGAGGCTCAGTGACCTCTGGGGGGGTAAAGGTGTCATGTCTTCATCCCTCCAGTGGTCATCTGGTCATTTACAGCACCTTTTTGTGACTTGGGCATGATTGGAACAGTTCTAGACCAAAACATCTTAACTTTTATCCCTGCTTTGTTCCATTATGGCAAAAAAAAAAAAAAAAGGACACAATTTGGGAATGCCCAAATCCCATCCCAACTTATCCTATTGTGATTTGCACGCAGTGCAGAGAAAAATGTCTCAAATCCAAGTTTCAAAAATCATGATTTCAATTTTTTTTGTGAATTTTGAGAAAAACATCCAAATGCCACATTATGCTGTTTTTGAAACTTTTTATATTTTGAAAATGAGCCCCTATCGGGCATTTTCGAAAGAGAAGGGCGCCCATCTTCCGACACAAACCGGGAGATGGGTGTCCTTCTCTCAGGGTCACCGAAATCGGCATAATCAAAAGCCGATTTTGGGCGTCCTCAACTGCTTTCCGTCACGGGGATGAGCAAAGTTCCTGGGGGCGGCAGCGTACCGAAGGTGGGATGAGGGCGTGCTTAAGAGATGGGCGTCCTTAGCCGATAATGGAAAAAAGAAGGGTGTCCCTGACAAGCATTTGGCCAACTTTACTTGGTCCATTTTTTTTCACGACCAAGCCTCAAAAAGGTGCGCGAACTGACCAGATGACCACTGAAGAGAATCGGGGGTGACCTCCCCTGACTCCCCCAGTGGTGACTAACCCTGAAAAAAACAACTTTAAAACCTTTTTTTGCCAGCCTGAAATGTCATACTCAGGTCCATCGCAGCAGTATGCAGGTCCCTGGGAGGGGAGGTATGTGTGTGTCAGCGGAGGCATAGCGAAGACGTGGACGTCCTGAACTGCCTCCCCCCCCACACAGGGACAGCCAAATTTCAAAGGCGTGGAGTGGAGGAGTGGTCTAGTGGTTAGAGCACTGGTCTTGTAATCCAGAGGTGGTTGGTTCAAATTCCACTGCTGCTACTTGTGATCCAAAATCCAAATAAATAAAGGGGGTGTTGGAGGCATAGCAGGCATGAACATGCTTCTCAAAGAAACATCACATTTTGGATGTCCTCAACTGCCGTTGCAGGGACAGAGGCATAGCAAAGGACATCCTTCACCCATAATCTAAAAAAAAAAAAAAACGTCCCTGACGAGCACTTGGACGTTTTCACCTGGACTTGTATTTTTCTAAGGTTGTAGATGGCAATTTATTTAAGGTTGTAGACAGCTATTATATACACAGCTTGTGTGCATGTATGAAGCCGTCTTTGGCATGTGCAGAGCAGCCACGCATAATGCTTGGCTGCTCTGCACTGGCTTCCCCTCCTTAGGAAGGAAATTGTGTGCAAATGAGCTAACAGTGAGCAGCTCATTTGCGTGCAATTTCCTTCATGCATGCTCGTTCCTTTCTGAATTGCTAAGGGATTGGTAAGGGAAGGGCTTTTTCCGTTCAGTTAGTGCATCAGTTATTCCACTGCAGTGCCCCCTAGGGTGCCCGGTTGGTGTCCTGGCATGTCAGGGGGACCAGTGCACTAAGAATGCTGGCTCCTCCCACAACCAAAGGGCTTGCATTTGGTCATTTCTAAGATGGGCTTCCTAGTTTCCATTATCGCCGAAAATCAGAAATGACCAAGTCTAAGGATGACCATTTCTAGTTTCGATAATACGGATCTCCACGCCCCTTCACCGGGACATCCATAGAGATGGGCGCCCTTAGAGATGGTCGTCCCCGTTCCATTGTGCACCTCCACATCTCTTTAGTACAGACTTTATTGACAGTATAAATGATAGGGCCATGACTTTACATATCATGGTAGGTGACTTGCAAATTCTCATGTGCTTTATAATGCAGTGACTTTTGGATAAATCATAGGATATCAGTGGAAGATAATGATTTTACTTTACCTCTGGGATGTTTCTGATTGTCTGTAATAGTTACTTTCACAGCAGTATGATAATTTATATGTAATCCGGACCCCCTGCTCCGGGAAGCTTGATCTTCAGCTTTTAGGTGACAGAATTCCCCTTTTTCCTGTAGTCGAGCCAGGGGAATGTCACCCACCCTGGAGCAAAGGGACAGGACACAGTTCACTATCCTCGTCCCAAGTCTATGCTAGAGATGGGAGGAAAAAAAACTAATTTGTTAGGCTCGGTCAGATTTGAAAGAAGCAAGCCTTGGTGTTTACAATAAATTGGTTTTATTCAAGTTAAAAGTTAAATAAAACAATGAAATATAACTCTTTCAAACTCTAAATTAAGACCCCTTATTTATGCTACAATATTCAACTACTATGCTACAGCAATGTCAGGTTTATTTTAACTGGTGTTTTTGTTATCAACAGGTTAACCTTTCACCTCCCAGCTACAAGATATCAGATAAGTATTTTCAGAATAATTATTACTTTCTAAAAGAAATGTGAAATAATGTTTTCTCAATTTTCCCAAACTTCCAAGAATTGATACTTTGTGTTGACTTCCTTTTGTTTTTCAGAATCACCCTTCCTCCCGTCAGATCCAGGTAAGTACCTCTCTTTTCTACCCTCTTTCTTTCCTATTTGAAAGTCACTTTCCTTTCAGTGCGTCTCTCAGTCCCACTTCTTTCTTCACACCAAAGGTCTTTCTTGCGTGGGGGCCCGTTGTTTTTTTCTTAGATGATGCAGCGTCCTCTGTATCTTCTTCCTAAACCTATCTTAAATAACTTAAATAGGAGAAAAACCCTAGCTTCTTACATATATTTTAGGATGTTCCTTACTAAAGGGATCTTTATTTAGAAAGACTGGGCCAACTAGCTTTAAAATCAAAATAATTAAATTTTCCTGTGCTAGATCCCCTATGCTAATGTTTTTCTTTATGTCCTATACTACTGAAGGAGTGACGCAAGATTTCAGGATCATAGATTCTTTTCAATCACACTCCAATGCAATCAATCACTTCTTAATTTATAAACTTATTAGATAACACTTAACCTATATAATATCATTCAAAACATTCAAAATATAAATTCCAACACTTTAAATCACACATTCAATTAATTCCCAATAATCTCCACCCCAACAATTATATTTCCAATTCTAACTTAAATCCTAACTTTCCTAAAATTTCCCCTAAGCTATTAAATGATAACACAATCACTCCTTTACTTAATATAATATTCCACTGAACTCCCTTTTTACTGATCACCACCCTTCCCAAATCCAATTTACTCTAACTATCTTTCCTCTACCTCACACAAAATCCACTCCACCAACACACATCTGCTCTCCTCGCTGTCCCAACTCCTTCTGCCAACCGCCAATGACTCCGTAACCAGGGATACGGAGCTTTCAGTCACATTCCAAGCCCTTCCCAACCAATCAGCCATCTCCCTCAACATTCCGAGCTTCACTGCTGACCGGCGGAATTTTGGCCAGCAGTGCTAAATCTCCATTTTAATTACTGATTTCCCATAGAAAATAATGGGAAATCAATAATTAAAATAAAAATCCAATTAAACATTTTCCAATCTACCCCAAAATTCCCATATTCACTAACCCTTTCATTCCCTATCTAGCTGTAATTTCAAAATTTAAATTTAACCCTTTTTAACCCATACCTCACTATTTTCCCCCAAAACCCCTTTTAAAAATCCCCCAAAAATTCAAAAAATATCCCAAAAATTCAAACTTCCCCCTCTAAACCTACCCTGTCGAATAAAAAAATTAACTCTTTCAGAACCCCTTTAAACAGCACCCTACCAAAAACCCCCACTAAAAATATTCAAATTCAAAATCTAACCCGCCACAAAAATCCCCAAAAATTCCCCGACCCCAAAACTGAAAACCAAATTTAAAAAAACTCAAAACCCCGAATTTTTAAAAATAAAAAACGCAATTTACACAAATTTAAAATCAACCAATTAACATTTTGGGTCAAGTGACCCCTTACCTGATCCAGGATTTTTCCCTCACCAAATGCCTGCCATCGGTTCCTGTCCCGGACGTCCTGACGCGAAAACGGAGCCAAAACAAAAAAAGCTCCGAAGCCGGCCCAAAATTTAGGCCCCGGCTTCGGCCTACATGCGAAGACGCGCGTTCGCGATCTGTGCATGAGGCTCGCCGCCTCATGCACACGCGCGCCCATCGCGTCGGCCATCTTCTTTTCATCTTCGGCCTTGGAACAGGCCTCCCTCGTCCTTCGGCGCTCCCGGGCAAGGAAAACAGCGGCGCCCCCCGGGAAAAGAAAAGCCCGCTGGCCCCATCTGACCCGGGGACGTGCCCAAACGTCCCCGGGAGCTAAAAAAATGATGGCGCCTTCTCTGCAGCGCTCCCATAACGCGCCCCTTCTTCTTTCGGGCCCAACCGGCCCCAAAGAAACGCAATGCCATCGGGGACCCGACGGACCCCAAAAACAAACAGGCCCATCACAACCCCTCTGGCCTTCACAGCGCTCTTATCAAGAGCCCCTAGCACCCCAGAACTGGTCCAGCAGCGCCCCCCCAGGCCCTTCCAGGTAAGTATATAAACAAAAAAAACACTCTAACGTTGTTTTCTTTTTTTTTTTTCCTATATTTAACCCCTTAACCCCTTATTACATATAAACAATTACATTAACCATGTGTCACCTCTGCACTTATTACTATCCAAGAAATATCCCTTCAGAACCAATAATCTATACTTTGGACATCTAAATTAAATGCCACTGTGTACTAACTGTAGGATATTCATTTTAGACCAAACTCTTGAAAGGATAGCATGCTCTCAGTTGTCATAAGGATTTATAATCTTGAAGTGCTACAAAGCTAATATAGCTAAACTACAAGTATTACAGAAATATATCATAAGCAAAAATAAACATTTATCCTACTGACACAGGTAAGGAAATAATCAAAGCTGTTTGTGGGAGTAAAATAGTACTTTCTCATAAAAATGGGCTCATTGATTATTGCACACACTCAATGAAGATAAAAATGTGTGTTTCTCAAGCAATCTAAAGGGTATATTGGTCAGGATTAGAAACAATGGCATTACATTTTATCTGGTAACTCATTGGCTTAAGTTAAACACTGGCACCAGCAATGCTTTTGACATGGTACCATATAGGTGATATTTTAAAAAGACTAGGGGGTCCTTTTACAAAGGTGCGCTGAAAATGGCTTGTGGGTAGTGTAGAGGTTTTGGGTGCACGCCGATCCATTTTTTAGCACACCTGAAAAAAGGGCTTTTTAAAAATGTTTGCTGAAAATGGACGTACGGCAAAATGAAAATTGTCGTGCGTCCATTTTGGGTCTGAGACCTTACCGCCATCCATTGACCTAGCGGTAAAGACTCACACGGTAACCGGGTGGTAATGGCCTATGCGTGCCAAATGCCACTTGGCGAACGTCC
The DNA here is from genome assembly GCF_901765095.1 of Microcaecilia unicolor. Lineage (NCBI taxonomy): Eukaryota > Metazoa > Chordata > Amphibia > Gymnophiona > Siphonopidae > Microcaecilia > Microcaecilia unicolor. Next base: position 136,661,476 of record NC_044038.1, read on the forward strand.
GTTACGCGTTCCCGAAAATAAAAAAATTTTTTCGTACATGCGTATCGGACACGTGTCAAAAATGAAATTACCGCATGAGCCATGCGGTAGTCGGGCGGTAACTCCATTTTGACATGCGTAGATGCTTATGCGGCTTAGTAAAAGGACCCCTAGGTGCCTTCAGTATGGGCCCTAAAATGACTGAGTGGGCTAGAAACCAGTTGAGTAGAAGGTGACAAAGAATAGTGGTAAATGAAGCTCATTCTGAGGAAAGGGATGTTACCGGTGGTGAGCTGCAGGGATTTATTCCTGGACCAGTTCTTTTTTACATTTTTGTAAGTGATGTAGCATATTTAGATTTTAACAAAGCCTTTGTCACAGTTCTGCAAAGATTACTTATACTGTAAATAAACTGAGTACCCTTGGTATGGACGCTGAATTCACTGACTGGGTTAGGAACTGGTTGAGTGGAAGGTAACAGAGGGTAGTGGTAAATGGAGCCCACTTTGAGGAAAGGGAGGTTACCAGTGGTGTCCCACATGGTTCGGTTCTTGGGCCAGTTGTTTTTAACAGTTTTGTAAGATATGACTGAAGGGCTGTCTGGTAAGGTTTGCCTCTTTGTGGATGATATCAAAAACTGCAATAGCATAGACACCCCTGATGGAGTGAATAACATGAGGAAGGACCCAGTGAAGCTTAAATAATGGTCTGGAATTTGGAAGATAAGATTTAATGCTAAAAAATGCAGGGTCATGCATTTGGACTATAAAAACCTGAGGGAGTGGTACAGTTTAGGGGGTGAAGTACTTTTGTGCATGAAAGAGCAGGACTTGATCTTAAGATGGCCAAACTGGTAGAAAAAGTGATGGTAAAAGCTAGTGAGATGCTTTGGAGAACAGGGAGAGGAACAGCCAGCAGGAAAAAGGTGATAGTGCCTCTGTATAAGTCTCTGCTGAGACCTCATTTAGAATAATTGGTGCAGTTCTGGAGATCACATCTTAAAAAAAAAAGATATAAACAAGACAGAGTTTGTCCACCCGGTGACTACTAAAATGCTTTGGTGGTCTTCATCATGAAATATATGGAGACAGATTTAAAGATCTCAATATATACTGTACCTTGGAGACATGAGAGGGAAGATATGATACAGACATTTGAATATCTCTGTGGCATAAATGCACAGAAGGCAAGACTCTTTCAATTGAAAAGATGCTCTGGAATAAGGTGGCATAGGATGAAGGTGAAAGCAGATAAGATTCAGGAGTAATCTAAGGAATTATTTCTTTTTTGGAAAGGGTGGTGGAAGTGTACAATGGACTCTCGGTGTCACAGGCCAGTAAGTGTGAGCCCTTGGGATATCACAGAGTTGACGCTGCCTAACTAACCCAGAAGCTAGAGATGGAAGTAACTAGTGAGGTAATTAAATTTGCTGATCACACAAAGTTATTCAAAGTTGTTAAATCATGGGAGGATTGTGAAAAATTACAAGCGAACCTTACGAGACTGGGAGACTGGGTGTCTAAATGGCAGATGACGTTTAATGTGAGCAAGTGCAAAGTGATGCATGTGGGAAAGAGGAACCCGAATTATAGCTATGTCATGCAAGGTTCTATGTTAGGAGTCACGGACCAAGAAAGGGATCTAGGTGTCGTCGTTGATGATACGTTGAAACCTTCTGCTCAGTGTGCTGCTACGGCTAAGAAAGCAAATACAATGTTAGGTATTATTAGGAAAGGAATGGAAAACAAAAATGAGGATGTTATAATGCCTTTGTATAGCTCCATGGTGCGACCGCACCTCGAATATTGTGTTCAATTCTGGTCGCCGCATCTCAAAAAAGATATAGTGGAATTAGAAAAGGTGCAGATCAGGGCGACGAAAATGATAAAGGGGATGGGACGACTTCCCTATGAGGAAAGGCTAAAGCGGCTAGGGCTCTTCAGCTTGGAGAAAAGGCGGCTGAGGGGATATATCATAGAGGTCTATAAAATAATGAGTGGAGTTGAACAGGTAAATGTGAAGCGTCTGTTCACACTTTCCAAAAATACTAGGACTAGGGGGAATGTGATGAAACTACAATGTAGTAAATTTAAAACGAATCGGAGAAAATGTTTCTTCACTCAACGTGTAATTAAACTCTGGAATTCGTTGCCGGAGAATGTGGTAAAGGCAGTTAGCTTAGCAAAGTTTAAAAAAGGTTTTGACAGCTTCTTAAAGGAAAAGTCCATAGACCATTATTAAATGGACTTGGGGAAAATCCACTATTTCTGGGATAAGCAGTATAAAATGTTTTGTACGTTTGTGGGATCTTTCCAGGTATCTGTCACCTGGATTGGCCACTGTTGGAAACAGGATGCTGGGCTCGGTGGACCTTTGGTCTTTCCCAGTATGGCAATACTTATGTAAGCTAGATAGGCCCTGACTGGTGGCAGGCGAGTCATGCCCAGGCTAAGATCAGGTTGGCCAAGACTAGAGGTGTTCCAGGGGTGAAGTGATTATTGAACAGAGGCCAACAGCAGGCAGGCTGGTCCAGATGCCAGTAGTACAGGAGGCTCCTCATATGAATTCTCCAATTACTGCAGTATCTGTAGCTTCTCTTACTGGAGAAATTATTAAACTGTAGGGAACAATACTGGATTTATTGTTTGAAATCTGTAAACCCTGGAGGGTTGAATTGTGAAGTTGAGTGGATGTCCTTACTGTGAATGTATGCCTCGACCTAAGACAATTGGATGAGGAAATCAGTTCTGAGTATGCGATTGGTGCCTGCCTTTTGAACAACTGATGAGGCTTTAATGCTGAGTATATAAAGAGTGAGACGCAGGGTATGAAGATGTTACCTTTTGATATAGTGGTACGTGGAACATTGAGGTATGCTTTTATAAAGAATGATTAGTGTTGAGTCTGATGAAGAATTGTCATTTGACTTTGTTTCAGGAGACAATCCTTGACACAGCAGTTTGTGCAAAACATGAGTTCATGTCGGCTTAAGAAGTCTCCTTAATGTAAAACGGAAAAATCGAGAAGGGAGTAGCAGTAAAGACAAAAAGCCTTTGAGCTAAGTATTTGAAATATGCTGTTTTGAAACTTGAATATTGAAGTTTGTTATTAGAAAGATTTATTATTAAAGAAAAACTTTTTTTTAAAGAAATTGATAAAAAAAATGGATCAATGACGAATACATGTCCACTATAAACATTGCTTGGCTTGATACAGTGAGCCAGAATAGTGGAGACATGCGCATCCGATAGATCCAGTACTACTAACATAAATGTTATATTTAAGATGAACTGAGTATTCATTTGGAGCTGGGTATTGCTATTGGTGGAAATAGTACAGGAGAGGCACAAGAAAGTCCAAAACAGTTTTGGAGGTCAGGGCAGGCTGTAATCAAGACATGGTCAGGCAAGCATAAGTCAGAACACGCGGCAGTCCAGAGGAGTTGAGAAGACAAACCGAGGTCAAGGCTGAGAAGTGTCACGGCCGTGGCCATGCCCAGTCTGTGCACTAACCTCGGGGGAAGGTGGGGTGTGGGTCCACGGTGGTCTCTGGAGCATCGGGGATTCTCCTCTGTGCGGTGGACCATCTATGCCACTGCCTTCAGCACTCTGGAGTGTATCCTTATCAGTGCAGGCCACACACATTCGGGCTACAGGGCACCTGCTACTGACATCAGAATCTGGGGCCCTTTTAAGAAGATAGCACTCTTTCTCCTACTGCCTTCACAACCGGTTGCCTTGTCTCCAGTTCTGCCTCCACATGGTCCTGCCTTATTTCCAGCCCTGCCTCCATCTGCTCCTGCCTTGTCTCCAGTCCTGCCTCTATCTGCACCTGCTTCTACCCCAGGCCCTGTTCCCTAGGCCTTCCCCCAAGGGCTCTTTTCAGAGTCACCCCATGTCCTGGTCTCCAGGCCTGCCCCCCAAAGTCTCTTCCCAGAGCCTTCCCAGGTCTTGTTCCTCAGGCCTACCCCCAAGGGCTCTTTTCAGTGCTGTACCAGGCCCCGGTCTCCAGGCCTACCCTTGAGGGCTCTTTTCAAAGACACCTGCTGACCTAGCTCCTTTATAGGTGTGATTCATCTGCCAGCAGCTGGGTATTCCGTGCCTTCAGGCTAGAAGGGTAGTGCTATCCTAACTGCAGCTCAAGTGTTCACCTCCCGGAATCTTGACAGAAGTCAGTCCAAGGAAGGGAGCAGAAATGAGGATAGGCTGAAGACGAAGGCTGGAACAAAGGCAGGCTGGCTGAAGATGAAGGTTGGAACAAGGGCAGGCTGAAGACCTGGAGACTGGGTCTTCAGCAGTGTAGGAGAGGCCCAAGATCCCTTATACAGATCCTTCTCATGATGTCATCAATGAATTCCCACTGCTGGCCCTATAAATTTAGTTCTCCAGTGTGAGAGTGCACCTAAGAGAGCTGGTGTCAGCTAGCACCAGGGACACCAGCAAGGGGGTGGGTTGCCAGAGACAGCCACACAGGTGGCCCGCCACATTGGGAAGACCACCGTAAACCCCAGGGGAAGCCGCGGAGCCCAACCACTGGTGGAAAAAGGTGAGTCGGGGACCAGGGCATGGCCGCAGCCGTGACTGTATCCCCCTCTCCTCCACCCAGGTTTAGGTCTATGGAGAAACATACGATGGAACCTTCTGATGAGCACTGAAGTGTGGACCTGGATCGCTGGTTCCCAAGAGTTTTCCAGACAACAACAAGGCAAATGATCTGCAAAATCCAACGTGGAGAAAAGAGCCAGCAGATCAGCGTAATGTCCAAAATATTTATTAAAAATACCGTATATTCAATAGTTGCCCAACACAGGCCGTGTTTCGCCCACGAAGGGCTGCGTCAGGGGCTATAATGAACAAAAATAACAAATTATACGATTTAAACATTATAAAAACAAACAACAATATGAAATATAAAACCAAACCTAAAACGATATATGTATGCATATGTAGAATACACAATATGCACATAAAACAGCAATATAAATATAAAATGAATATGAACGTGTGAAACATAGACATTAAATATTAACATTGAGAGTCTCTTTCGATATAAAAATAAATATGACCTACATTTAAAAAGAATATATAAATATACAACAAATAAATTGGATAAAATTATCTTATAAAAATATATAACATAAAAACATATGTGCATATATAGATATACAAAATAAAAAATATATAACATTATTTTTTGTTATTCATTATTTTTCATTTGCATATATTTTGTCATTTTTTCAACTCATTTTTTTAACTCATTTGTTTTTTGCTTTCTTTTTTCAATGTTTTATTTTTTTTATTTTTTATTTGATCATTTTCCACTCATTATTTTTAAATTCATCATGTGATAGATGAATCAATATATTACATATGAAAATATTTATATATTTTTACATATTTGTTCTCTTTTTAGTTGTTCTTATTTAAAAAGATACAGACTAGGTATGTGTCCCTACTTATTCTTATGGTGTTCTATGATTTTATATTTGATTGTTATGTTCGCGCCTGTACCCTTTCATGCTTCTGGAATCAACTATGTTTTGGACCTCATACTCTTTTTCCGGATCTGTAGCCAAGGTAGATGGTACAGGGTGTTTGTTTCTTTTCCAATTCAGTACAAGAGGTTTGAGGAGAGATACATGGAACATGTTATAGATCCGCAGAGTGGGGTCCAACTTGACAAATAATAGGATATGTTCCAATAAGCTGAAGAGCAAACTTAGTAGATGAAAGCTTGAGCCATAAGTTCTGGGTAGATAGCCAGATCAGCAGGTTGTCTCTTATCTGCCTGCCTCTTATATTTTTCAGTATCCTGGACCAGAAATTCTCAGTGGCTAACAAGAGATATAGCTGTGGCCTCAGTGGCAGGTACAGTGGCAGTTTGGGGAATGGGCAAAGGTACTCTGGGATGCTGCCCAAACAGGTCTTTAGGGTCTGGTTGACTCTTTCAGTATGACCATTGGTTTGAGGGTGATAGCAAGACAAGTAGTCTAAGCTAATTCATAAGGTCCCACATAAACTCCGACAGAATCTTGAAGCAAACTGAACACCCTGGTCTAAGGCAATGATTTTGGGTAGTCCATAAAACAAAAAACTTATTTGAAGAAATGTCAGGCCAAGGCTGGTGTGGAGGATAACCCTTATAAAGGGATAAAGTGGGCCATCTTGGAAAATCAGTCTTTTATCACACATATGGCGGTGAATCCATCAGAAACAGGGGGATCTGTCATGAAATCCATGGCTATGTGGGCCCATGGAGCCTCCGGTACTGGGAGAGGTTGAAGTAGTCCCCATGGGCGTGAATGGGATGGCAAGAAGTCACAAAGTCTCATACATCCTTCATCTGCAGCTACCAGTATGTGCAGGACATAAGTTCCAACATTCTGCAAACTCTAGGGTGTCTGGCGAGCTTGGAATCATGACCCCATTTTAATATAGTTTTGCCCTAAGGTACCGGCAGGGATGTGGCAGCAAGGATCTTAGCTGAGTCCAAGATAGGTTGGAGGTTAGGACTTTCATCAGTAGGTTAGAAAGCGACAGTCTTCTTGCAGGATGGCCCGTTTGGCACCCGGATTCCAGTGGGCAGTACATCCTCCAAACAAAGTCTTTGGGCCTCTCATAAATATAGGAGGTCGTTGTAGTCAGTGGTTACCATGAATGGATGCTTGGCACCCTCAAGGAGATGGTACCATTCTTCCAATGCCATCTCAGTCTATGATGATGTAATTCTTCTCCACTGTCAAAAACTTCTTGGAGAAGAAGGCACAAGGTAACAGTTTACCATCGGTATTGGATTGGGACAAGGACGGCCCTGGTCCCGATGGAGGACAAAGAAAGGCTTTTCAGGATCGGGATGTCAGAGCAATGGGTTGGAAGTGAAAACTTGTTTGAGGAGATCAAAAGCTTGTATTGCTTCCTTAGGCCGCTCCCGTGTGTTAGCTTCCTTCTGAGTTATGGCTGTAAGTAGAGCAGCAATGATTGAGTAGCCATGAATGAACTGATGACAATTCACCAATCCTAGGAAACACTGCAATGTTTGTCATACTAGGGAATGAGGCCACTCTCAGATAGTGGATAACTTAGCAAGGTCCATTTTAAGGCCCTGATTCAATATAATGTAACCAAGAAAGGCAATTCATTCTGTTCAAAGGTGCACTTCTCAAATTTAGCATAGAGTTGGTTATCGTGGAGGCATTGAGGAACCTGTTTTACTTGATGTCGGTGTTGGAATATACCAGTATGTTGTCAAGGTATACCAAAAGGCAGCTATGTAGAAGGTCTCGGAAGAAGTCATTCACAAAATTCTGGAAGACAGCTGGGACAATCGAGAGCCCGAAAGGCATAACCAGATACTCATAATGTCTATCTCTCATGTTGAAAGCCATCTTCCATTCATCTCCCTCGCAGATGTGAACCAGGTTTTCTCCGAGGACAAGCAGGCTGCTTGTTCTCACGACTGGGTGACGTCCGCGGCAGCCCCCACCAACCGGAAATAAGCTTCGCGGGACGGTCAGCACGCAGGGCACGCCCACCGCGCATGCGCGGCCGTCTTCCCGCCCGTGCGCGACCGCTCCCGCCAGTTACTTTTTTTCCGCGACTGAGAGAGTTGTGTTTTCCCCTCTCTCTCGTTTCAGCCGCCGGATTTTTTCGACCGCGTTTACGCGGATCGTCGCTTTTGGCCTGTTCGGCCTCTTCTTTTTCTTCTTTCTCTTTTATAAAAAAAAAAAAAAAAAAGAATTTTGCGCGTGTGGAGCACGCGCTCCTTCTTTTCCCTCGCTTTCTAGCGGGGACGCCTCGTTGCGGCCTAGTGGCCGCTCGGTCGGTTACAATTTTCGTGGTGTGATTTTAGCCACCATTGCCGACTTTGACTTCGCCGACGCGATTTTTCCGTCGATGTCCTCGAAGGTCCCGAGTGGATTTAAAAAGTGTGGTCGCTGCGGCCGGCCGATCTCGCAGACCGACACCCACGCTTGGTGCCTCCAGTGCCTCGGGCCGGAGCACAATCTCAAGTCGTGCGTTTTGTGTCTCGGTCTCCGGAAACGGACTCAGGTTGCGAGGCAAGTTCTGCGGGACCGTCTTTTTGGAACTTGCGCCGGCCCCTCGACGTCGACCTCGACGGCATCGGTATCGAAGGCCGGTTCTTCGGTACCGGTATCGATGCCCGAGACATCGGCACCGATGGCAGCGACCCCAGGAGAACAGGTCCCGTCGGCCCGCCGGTCCGCCGGCGAGAGTGGGGTAGAGAGACCGCGTGGGCAGTCGGCCCCGGTCACTCCCTCAACTCGTGAGCCACGGGACCGAACCCTGTCGGACCCGGTACCCCGAGACCGAGGGGGATCGACCTCCTCCTCCTCCATGCCCTCCGGCACCGGTGACGTGCACCGGAAAAAAGACAAGAAGCGCCGTCACCGGGAGCCCTCGGTGCACCCTGAAGAGGAGTCGACGCTGAAGCGTCATCGCAGAGAGGAGAGATCTCCGTCGGTGGTGGAGGTACCGACGCGTCGGGGTTCCGGCACCTCGGTGCCATCTCCTGGCCCCCAGCAGCTTCCGGCACCGACACCCTTACCGGCCCCACCGCCTTTCCCGGCAGCGGGCCTGGACGAGTGCCTCAGAGCCATCCTTCCGGGGATCCTGGAAGGGCTGATGCGCCAGGCTGTGCCGGCGCCGGGGGTGCTTGCGCCCTCTGCGCCGATGACTGTGGCGCCGGCGAGCTCTAGCCCGGCGCCGGGGCAGTCGACACCGCCGCCGCTTGCGGTGCCGGTCTCGACAGCCACGCAGGTGGAGTCCCCGTCGACGTCGATGGAGGGAGCTCCGTCCCCGCCGGCGCGGGAGTCCACCGCTCGACGACACCGAGACCTTGGTGCCTCGACGTCGAGCCGGGCCCGGTACCGGACTCAGCTACATGAGCTAATGTCCGATACCGAGGACGAGGACTCGTGGGGGGAAGAGGAGGACCCGAGATATTTCTCCTCCGAGGAGTCTACAGGCCTTCCCTCGGACCCCACGCCGTCACCGGAGAGGAAGCTCTCACCTCCTGAGAGTCTCTCCTTTGCCTCCTTTGTGCGGGATATGTCTATAAGCATTCCCTTTCCCGTGGTCTCTGTGGAAGAGCCGAGGGCCGAGATGCTCGAGGTCCTCGACTATCCATCACCACCTAGAGAGTCCTCCACGGTACCGCTGCACAATGTCCTGAAGGAGACGCTGCTCCGGAACTGGGTGCGACCACTAACTAATCCCACCATTCCCAAGAAAGCAGAGTCCCAGTACAGGATCCACTCTGACCCAGAGCTCATGCGGCCCCAGTTGCCCCATGACTCAGCGGTCGTGGATTCTGCTCTCAAGAGGGCACGGAGTTCGAGGGATACCGCCTCGGCGCCCCCGGGGCGGGAGTCTCGCACTCTGGACTCATTTGGGAGGAAGGCCTACCAATCCTCCATGCTCGTGACCCGCATCCAATCTTACCTGCTCTATATGAGCATCCACATGCGGACCAATGTGCAACAGCTGGCGGACCTGGTCGATAAGCTCCCGCCGGAGCAGTCCAGGCCTTATCAGGAGGTGGTCAGGCAGCTGAAGGCGTGCAGAAAGTTCCTGTCCAGGGGGATTTTTGACACCTGTGACGTGGCTTCTCGTGCTGCGGCCCAAGGTATAGTGATGCGCAGGCTCTCATGGCTGCGTGCCTCTGACCTGGACAACCGCACCCAGCAGAGACTGGCTGACGTCCCTTGCCGGGGGGATAACATTTTCGGTGAGAAGGTCGAGCAGATGGTGGACCAACTGCATCAGCGGGAAACCGCTCTCGACAAGCTCTCCCACCGGGCGCCTTCAGCACCCGCCCCCACGGGTGGGCGTTTTTCCCGGGCACGGCAGGCTGCACCCTATTCTTTTGCAAAGCGTAGGTACAACCAGCCGGCCCGAAGGCCTCGTCAGGCACAGGGACAGCCCCAGCGCGCTCGTTCTCGTCAACAGCGTGCGCCTAAGCAGCCCCCTGCGCCTCCACAGCAAAAGCCGGGGACGGGCTTTTGACTGGATCCACGGGAACATAGCCGCCCTACAAGTGTCCGTACCGGACGATCTGCCGGTCGGAGGGAGGTTAAAAATTTTTCACCAAAGGTGGCCTCTCATAACCTCCGACCAGTGGGTTCTCCAAATAGTGCGGTGCGGATACGCCCTGAATTTGGCATCCCTGCCTCCAAATTGTCCTCCGGGAGCTCAGTCTTTCAGCTCCCATCACAAGCAGGTACTTGCAGAGGAACTCTCCGCCCTTCTCAGCGCCAATGCGGTCGAGCCCGTACCACCCGGGCAGGAAGGGCAGGGATTCTATTCCAGGTACTTCCTTGTGGAAAAGAAAACAGGGGGGATGCGTCCCATCCTAGACCTGAGAGGCCTGAACAAATTCCTGGTCAAAGAAAAGTTCAGGATGCTTTCCTTGGGCACCCTTCTGCCAATGATTCAGAAAAACGATTGGCTATGTTCCCTGGATTTAAAGGACGCATACACTCACATCCCGATACTGCCAGCTCACAGGCAGTATCTCAGATTCCGACTGGGCGCACGGCACTTTCAGTATTGTGTGCTGCCCTTTGGGCTCGCCTCTGCCCCACGAGTGTTTACCAAGTGCCTCGTGGTGGTAGCGGCCTATCTACGCAAGCTGGGAGTGCACGTGTTCCCATATCTCGACGATTGGCTGGTCAAGAACACCTCGGAGGCAGGAGCCCTCCGGTCCATGCAGTGCACTATCCAACTTCTGGAGCTGCTGGGGTTTGTGATAAATTACCCAAAGTCCCATCTCCAGCCAACTCAGTCTCTGGAATTCATAGGAGCGCTGCTGAATTCCCAGACAGCTCAGGCCTACCTTCCCGAAGCGAGGGCCACCAATCTCTTGACCCTGGCTTCGCAGACCAGAGCGTCTCAGCAGATCACAGCTCGGCAGATGTTGAGACTTCTGGGTCATATGGCCTCCACAGTTCATGTGACTCCCATGGCTCGTCTTCACATGAGATCTGCTCAATGGACCCTAGCTTCCCAGTGGTTCCAGGCCACCGGGAATCTAGAAGATGTCATCCGCCTCTCCACCAGTTGCCGCACTTCACTGCTCTGGTGGACCATCCGGACCAATTTGATCCTGGGACGCCCATTCCAAATTCCGCAGCCCACGAAAGTGCTGACGACGGATGCATCTCGCCTGGGGTGGGGAGCCCATGTCGATGGGCTCCACACTCAGGGTCTGTGGTCCCTCCAGGAAAAGGATCTGCAGATCAACCTCCTGGAGCTCCGAGCGATCTGGAACGCACTGAAGGCTTTCAGAGATCGGCTGTCCTGTCAAATTATCCAAATTCGGACAGACAATCAGGTTGCAATGTATTACGTCAACAAGCAGGGGGGCACCGGATCTCGCCCCCTGTGCCAGGAGGCCGTCGGGATGTGGCGTTGGGCGTGTCGGTTCGGCATGCTCCTCCAAGCCACGTACCTGGCAGGCGTAAACAACAGTCTGGCCGACAGACTGAGCAGAGTCATGCAACCGCACGAGTGGTCGCTCCATGCCAGAGTGGTACGCAAGATCTTCCGAGCGTGGGGCACCCCCTCGGTGGACCTTTTCGCCTCTCAGACCAACCACAAGCTGCCTCTGTTCTGTTCCAGACTTCAGGCACACGGCAGGCTAGCGTCGGATGCCTTTCTCCTCCATTGGGGGACCGGCCTCCTGTATGCTTATCCTCCCATACCTTTGGTGGGGAAGACCTTACTGAAGCTCAAGCAAGACCGCGGCACCATGATTCTGATCGCGCCCTTTTGGCCCCGTCAGATCTGGTTCCCTCTTCTTCTGGAGTTGTCCTCCGAAGAACCGTGGAGATTGGAGTGTTTTCCGACTCTCATTTCGCAGAACGACGGAGCGTTGCTGCACCCCAACCTTCAGTCTCTGGCTCTCACGGCCTGGATGTTGAGGGCGTAGACTTCACTGCGTTGGGTCTGTCTGAGGGTGTCTCCCGGGTCTTGCTTGCCTCTAGGAAGGATTCCACTAAAAAGAGTTACTTTTTCAAGTGGAGGAGGTTTGTCGTGTGGTGTGAGAGCATGGCCCTAGAACCTCGTTCTTGCCCTGCACAGAACCTGCTTGAATACCTTCTGCACTTATCAGAGTCTGGCCTCAAGACCAACTCAGTAAGGAATCACCTTAGTGCGATTAGTGCTTACCATTATCGTGTGGAAGGAAAAGCCATCTCTGGAGAGCCTTTAGTCGTTCGATTCATGAGAGGCTTGCTTTTGTCAAAGCCCCCTATCAAGCCTCCTGTTGTGTCATGGGATCTCAACGTCGTCCTCACCCAGCTGATGAAACCTCCTTTTGAGCCACTGAATACCTGCCATCTGAAGTACTTGACCTGGAAGGTCATTTTCTTGGTGGCAGTTACTTCAGCTCGTAGGGTCAGTGAGCTTCAAGCCCTAGTAGCTCATGCTCCATATACCAAATTTCATCACAACAGAGTAGTGCTCCGCACCCACCCAAAGTTCCTGCCGAAGGTGGTGTCGGAGTTCCATCTTAACCAGTCAATTGTCTTGCCAACATTCTTCCCCAGGCCGCATACCCGCCCTGCTGAACGTCAGTTGCACACATTGGACTGCAAGAGAGCATTGGCCTTCTACTTGGAGCGGACACAGCCCAACAGACAGTCCGCCCAATTGTTTGTTTCTTTCGACCCTAACAGGCTAGGGGTCGCTGTCGGGAAACGCACCATCTCTAATTGGCTAGCAGATTGCATTTCCTTCACTTACGCCCAGGCTGGGCTGACTCTTGAGGGTCATGTCACGGCTCATAGTGTCAGAGCCATGGCAGCGTCAGTGGCCCACTTGAAGTCAGCCACTATTGAAGAGATCTGCAAGGCTGCGACGTGGTCATCTGTCCACACATTCACATCTCATTACTGCCTCCAGCAGGATACCCGACGCGACAGTCGGTTCGGGCAGTCGGTGCTGCAGAATCTGTTTGGGGTGTAAATCCAACTCCACCCTCCAGGACCCGAATTTATTCTGGTCAGGCTGCACTCTCAGTTAGTTGTTCTTCGTAGGTCAATTTCTGTTATACCCTCGCCGTTGCGAGGTTTAATTGACCTGGGTTCTTGTTTTGAGTGAGCCTGAGAGCTAGGGATACCCCAGTCGTGAGAACAAGCAGCCTGCTTGTCCTCGGAGAAAGGGTATGATACATACCTGTAGCAGTTGTTCTCCGAGGACAGCAGGCTGATTGTTCTCACCTTCCCTCCCTCCTCCCCTTTGGAGTTGTGTGTTTCATATTTTTTGCTAGTCATTCAACTGGCGGGAGCGGTCGCGCACGGGCGGGAAGACGGCCGCGCATGCGCGGTGGGCGTGCCCTGCGTGCTGACCGTCCCGCGAAGCTTATTTCCGGTTGGTGGGGGCTGCCGCGGACGTCACCCAGTCGTGAGAACAATCAGCCTGCTGTCCTCGGAGAACAACTGCTACAGGTATGTATCATACCCTGTAGGGTACCCTGAGGTCCAACTTGGTGAATACACGGGCTCGGTCAAAAAATCTCTGATATCAGTGGGGGTGGATATATATATTTTTTTACAGTGATAGCATTCAATCCTTTGTGGTCAATACAAGGGTGTAGAGTGCTGTCTTTCTTTCCCACAAAGAAGCCTGCACCCGCTGGGAAAGTAGAAGAATGGATGAAGTCTCTCTGCAGATTTTCTGTGATGCATTTTGATATATTCTGGGTCTCAGGTATCGATAGTGATTATACTATTCTCCTCGGTAGCATCTTGCCCATCAGAAGATCGATGGGGCAGTCATATTCCCGGTAAGGGAGCTGTGTCTCTGCTTGCTTCTTAGAGAATACATTGACAGAAGTCATATAGGCCAGAGGCAAGCTGTCAGGAATACTCATGTCAGCAGTGGTTAGGACAACAACTGGTGTTACAGGAGCCAAACAACTGTAACCAAGTACCTCTATGTGCAGCCAAGGAAAGAACAATCTCCTCCCGGTACAGTCAAGAAATAAATGTCCACCAGCAACTTCAATCTTAAGGACTTTATTCCATGCAGGTTTCTAGTAGACCTGATACACAGTTCCAACAGCAGCATTCACCTTCCATCTTAAGCACATATAAGCCACCTGAAAGTGTGTGGCAAATTGTCCCCTTTAAGAAGTAGGCTATCAGCACATACCAGGATTCAATACAGGCTCACAGTCAGCTCCAGTCTGGGCTCTTTGTCCAGTGCACAATAAACAGTAGTTCAATTCCAAATAGAAGCAGTTCGTTCAGTTCATCATCACAGTTAAATCACAAAGCAGCAGTTTCTACCTTTTACTCTCTTTACCTTCAGGAGGGGTTCCATACTTTACGGATTTCTCATACCCCAAGGGATTCCCCTTTACATCGGCTTCACTGGTAGATTCAATACTTTAGGGACCTCTATTACCCAAGGGTTTTCAGCCTGCAAATACTCTTGGGACTTTCTCACACCCAAGGGATTTCACCCTGCATCTGCTTCACTCTACCCTCTTCTCTCCTTCTGCTTCTCTCTCCCCTGGGACTCCTTCCCACCTGCCTAATCAATCCCTGGCTTCTGCTACCACAACCAATCATTCTCCTTCCTTTAGCTTCCCCCACACCCATACCAGCTGAGTTAAGCATTAGACTAATGATGAGCTCCTGCACACAGGGCTTCCTATCTCTCTTTCCCCCTAGTGACAGCCAATCTACACGTCTTGCCAGCTTACACCCATGTCTTCCCTTATTGCAACTAGGAGTCCAGTCTGGGTTCTTCATCTCACCGCCTGGCTCCTTGCCTGCAATGCCTTCTGGGACTTGTATTTCAGACTGAAACTGCCTTAACCCAACTATCCTGGATGTGACTCTATCACACAGCGTCGGTGGAAAGGTTACTCCAATTGAGGATTTCACCACTATCCCAGTCTAATACCAGATTATGCTTCTGGAGCCAAATCCAAAATTGGATTTACAGCTGTCTGAAGAACATAGACATAAATAGCTTCCCTATGAAGGGCACCTATTTTTAAACATAGGGGTATGATCCTGACCTTAAGAAGCCCTTGAATGATCCCACACACAGAGGAAACAGAATTGGTTTTAGAAAGATACTTGATGGGAATTTTATAATGGTCAGACGAGAGCTACAACAATGACATTTCCCCCTGCTCCAGAGTGAACTCTGTTAGCTTTATAACATGGGTCAAGGTCAAGTAAAGCTCAAACTAAAAACTGAGCATGGGGAATCCTGGAAGATGCTAGCACTGTTTCCCCAGCCAAAGCTAGGCCCGAAAGTTTCCCCGACTTGTTTGGGCATTTGAGGGCATAATGTCCTTTCTCACCACAGTAAAGACAAAAGTTCTGAGTCCAACATCTCTGCTTCTCCTGCTCAGAAATAGAAGAATGGTCCACTTACATGGATTCCCTGGTGTCTGGAGGTGAAGCCTCTTTGTTTGGAGGATGTATTGTCCACTGGAAGCTGGGTGCCAAACGAATCATTCTGCAAGAAGACCATCGCTCCTGAGCTCATTCCTGGAACCGGGTATCAATCCAGTTACAGAGGCAGATAAGGTCATCCAGTGCAGTGGGGTGCTAACCCCTGCCAGTAGATTGCTACTAAACTTTTGTTGTTCCAGTTGAGTTCTGATGCCGAGTCTGGAACTGGATGGTGAAGTTCCCAAAGGTCTGTGACCCCTCCCTCAAACTAAGGAATTCAGATGCTGTGGAGGTAGCCTACCCAGGCTCCTTGAAGACTGTCTTAAATTGCCCAAGGAAGCAGTCAAGGTTATTAAGTACTGGGTCATTCTGCTCCCAAAGTGGGGAGGCCCAAGCCAGGGCTTGACCAGACAGTAGGGAAATGATGTAAGCCACATAAGTCCAATTCGAAGAAAAGTCCCTTGCTTGCAGTTCAAATATTATGAAACATTGATTAATAAACCCTCTACAGGTTTTGGGGTTCCTCTTGTACTGTGGAGGGGCCACTAGGCAGATTCCAGATGATGTATAAGCAGCTGCCGTGACTGGGCTTGCCAAAGGCATAGCTGGGTCTGGTGCTGGAGGCATCAAGGCCTGGGGCTCCGCAGAGCTTAGTAGTCAGAATAGATTGGCAGACTGCACAGGTCATATGCCCTCCCGATATTCAGCACTATTTAACTGGCCAGAATGGCTGCTGACCAGTTAAATAGCGCTTAACCGTTTATCCACCAATATTCAGTAGGGGATAACTGGCTATCCTCAACTGAATATCACCGGTTAGCGGCTAGCAGATAGCCTGTTACATTGGCCAATATAACCGGCTATCTGCTGATTTTTAGACCCAGTTTAGCAACTGTATTTGGTCTTGTGAAAACGTGGGATATCTTTCTCTGGTTTAAAGATAACCGGCTAAGTCTGTAGCATTAGCTCCCCCAATGCTTACCTACCCTTACTCACACCTCTCCTATTCCCTTCACTCTTGCCCACTCCCCTCTGCCTCATCTACCCTCCAATTGCTCACTTACCCTTGCTCATACTTCTCCTACTCCCCCCATCCCTGCATTCCTACATTCCTATTTCTTTTATTACTCTGATAATACTCTACTTAGTTCTCTCCACCAATACTTTGTAATCCCAATTACTATGTAAGCCGCATTGAACCTGCTTTGAGTGGGAAAGTGCGGGGTACAAATGAAATAAATAAATAAATAAATGTATATTGACTTAGCAGGGTATCTTTAAACCAATAAAAAATAAACTGGATATTCAGTGCCGGTCATCGGAAACGGCCCGGCATTAAATATCTGGATTCAGTGCCAACTGTGGGAGTTAGCCGGTCTAACTCCTGTGGTCTGAATATCGGCCCCATGGTCTTTATTTACAGTCATGTTTCATATATTCAGCACCTCCATCTGTATATGTAGTTGCCCTGTTATAAGTATAGCACAGTCACCAGTGAACATACAATTGGCTTTCAATATCACCTCTAATATGCTTAGTTTGGAATAGAGTTTCCAAAATAACCACCAAAATATATTTTCATGCTGCTTAACCCAGGAATAGGCAGTGGGTTCTCCCAAATCTACCTTAATAATGGTCTATGGACTTTTCAGGAAACCTTTTTTAAACCCTATGTGAGGAAGTGGGTGGTACAAGGCAGGGTTTCCTTAGGAACATTCCCTCACTTTAAGAATTAGCATGTAAGCCTGTCTGGCCATGAGTGCAGGACTCAAGTAGAAATCAGGAAGTTAAAAGCCTTCTGGCAGAACAGAACATGGAGGCTCTAAGCAAGGATCCTCCCAGGGTGTTCTGGCTTAGCTGTAGTACCCGAGGGGCATAAGAAACCTCAAGTTTATGCCCTAGTGAATCCATGTGAAACATCCCCTTTCAAGCATTTCCTTATGCCCGGAGTCCGAACGGGCAGACTCCTTTGGACTCTTGCACTTCAGTTGACGTGTGGTTCCTCCACCTGGGACAAAGAAGTGGTTAATTTGTTCAAAGACCCTCTTCTCCTCTCAAGAACTCAGTCTTCGGCTCAAGCTGGCTATTAGTTAAAATGGCCCCTGAGAGCCCCTGGTCCCCAAGGCACTTTCCAAGATCAAATAACTCCACAGTCCGGTAAAAACTAACTGGAACTTTTATTAACTTCTACAACCAGCAGCTCAGACAATTCAAACCAATGAAATAACAGTCCGATATCTTGACTTGATTTTGGCAGAATATTTACAGGAATGCAGATCAGAAATATATGCACTTTGTACGCCTCTCCTTGTCCATCCCTTCCAATCGGCAATCAACCCCACACAGGCTTTGTGCCTCCTGCGCATGGGTTCCAGACTCTGATGTCCCGGCTCCCCTATGAGATGGACCTCTCTCCCCAGCTCCCATCTCCAGCTCCTGGAAGTGATCCCTCTTGATCCACTCTCCAGATCTCACTAACAATCTCTGTCCATCTGGACTATGACTTATCTCCTTCTCCAAACCCACGGGTTGCCAGTTCTTAATCAGGGACTCCCCTTTCTCCACTTTGGACTCCTGGCAGGGGAATTCTGAACAGCCAAAAGACCCCATGCAAGCACATGGTAAACTTTTTTATCACCTCTTAACCCCTCACAATATGTCACTCATCCCCTTTGCTGCACTATTTTGCTGCATTTATTTCCTTCAGGATACACCCTCCCAGTGACCTTCTACCAGGGTTCTATCCTCTCAGTAACCCCATACAACCGGGGGGGGGGGGGGGGGGGGGGGTTACACATGGATTGTGTGCGAGGTAACTGAAGACTGCCAAGGTAGGCCAATTAACTTTTGGCTGTTTGAACTATATATATCAATCAATGGCAAAGAGCCTTCCATAAAAAAAAACATGGATAGGCTAGATTCACTTATCACTAAAATTATTTTTTTGGAAAGAAAACAGCCTCAGATAACGCATAAACCTTATGTCTAGACAATCAGGCTGAACTCTCAGGTCTCGCCATTGCCTTTCAATCATGGGTCAAAAAACCCTCCTTAATTTCACATTTCAATATTGTGCAAAACATGCAAATGTGCAACAACTCAAAAATCGAAAAACAGATTCAAAACTTTTATTTGTATATATTCTTTATCCAATACTACCGATGGTAGGACAGATTATTAGAGCCGTGATTATGTTAGAGAAGTTTATTGCATATTGAAATGTGCAGACAATTCAGGGAAAGGCTACTGAAATTGGGACTATGCTTGAAGAGACTTGAAGACACAGGGTTGATTATTCCCTTGTGTGCATAAAAAAGTACTTTGACTTTTACCTGCAACCTACGTGTGCCCCATTTTGTGAGGTCCTGTAGCCATCCACTAAATCCAAGCTACCATACCCTACAATGCTAACCATTTTTACCACACTCACCGCAGGAAGTTACCACCCAGTTATTGCGACAGTCCTTATCGCCACCTCATTGAGAGGTGGTAAGTGCTTCCCACACATGGACACACGGTAAGAGCAACCTTACCACATAGCCATGTCTTTTTTCAGCCTTTTTACCTGCTGCGGTAAAATGGGCCTTGTCCCATGTTTTTTGGCACTAAAAAGTGGCAAAAATGGCCCTTGTCGCTAGTGCGGGTCCCTTTTTACCGCAGCTTAGTAAAAGGGTCCCTGAGTGAAGAAATATTTTTTACAATTTCTTAAGTATATTGCTTAGTAGCTTCATTTCATGCTCCCTAGTCTTTGTTCATTTGGAAAGAGTTAATAAGCGGTTCACATCCATTCCACTCATGATTTTATAGACCTCTGTCATATCTCCCTTCAGTCATCTCTTATCCAAGTTGAAAGTGCCGTGGAGGGGCATAATCGAACGGAAACGACTATCTCCATGGGCGTTTATCTCCGAGCACGGGTCCGTGAAGGGGCGGGCCGAACCGTATTTTCGAAAAAAAATGGACGTTTTTGAGCTGGGCGTTTGTTTTTTTTAGCGATAATGGAAACTAAAAACGCCCAGCTCAAAAACGTCCTAATCCGAGCCATTTGGTCGTGGGAGTGGCCACGATTCGGATTACACTCGCCCCCCTGATATGCCAGGACACCAACTGGGCACCCTAGATCAGTGCGGTGGACTTCAGAAAAAGCTCCCACATGCATAGCTCCCTTACCACGGGTGCTGAGCTCTCAACCCCCCTCCCCCAAAACCCACTACCCACAAATGTACAACACTACCATAGCTCTTAGGTGTGAAGGGGGCACCTACATGTGGGTACAGTGGGTTTTGGAGGCCTCCCATTTACCAGCACAAGTGTTACAGGTGGGGGGGGGGGGCTATGGGCCTGGGGCCACCTGGCTGAAGTGCACTGCGGGACCCACTAAAAGTGCTCCAGGGACCTGCATACACGCAGGCCTCTAGGACTGGTTGCTGCTATATAACATTGGCACACCAGTTGACACCTGAAGACTAATCTCTCCAAAAACGTCCTTTATTGGAATAACCGCCTTTACTCATAGTTAACTGCAGATCAGAGGTTGTGCCCCACTGGCAATGAGTCTCCCTGGTACTGAGATGAGCAGTAGGTCAGAGCTGGCAGAATGCTGTACAATGCCCTCTTTCAGCCACATTCAAGGGAAGAACTAAGTTCTGTAACGTGGCTAACACAGGAAAGGGAACTAAAACTGGCTTACAAAAATGGCCACTACCGCATGGACTACAACAGGAAACACAACAGGGCACACTCTGACCGAGTAGGCAGGGGGAAAAGCACCATGGGAGAAGAGCCTACCAACTACCAACATCTTGAGACTGTAACACAAGCTAATGAAATCACGGAGCCCAATACCTTACACCCACCACAATGCAATGCTGATGTGACCCTGTACTGCATCCGAGAGCCTCATCTGACCCAGGGAAAGGCTGTGACAGGATCAAACACATTCTGCTGTCATGGAGGTGGGTACGGCATTTGAGGCTGGCATAGAGGCTGGAAAAAAAGTTTTTAAAGTGGGTTTTTTTTTGGTGGGAGGGGGTTAGTGACCACTGGGGGAGTCCGGGGAGGTCATCCCTGATTCCCTCCAGTGGTCATCTGGGCAGTTGGAGCACTTTTTTGGGACTTGTTCGTGAAAAAAAAGGGTCCAAAAAAAGTGACCCAAAATCGCAGTCAAAATGCCTTTTTTTTTCGATTATCAGCTAAAGACGCCCATCTCTCCTCGGCTGATAACCACGCCCCAGTTCCTCCTCCACCACGCCTCCGACACGCCCCCGTCAACTTTATTCGTTTCCGCGACGGAGTGCAGTTGGAAACGACCAAAATCAGCTTTCGATTATACCGATTTGGGCGCCTTTGTGAGACAAACGTCTATCTCCCGATTTAGGTCGCACTATAGGCGTTTTTCTCTTTCGAAAATAAGCTGGCTAGCCTCTTTAGCCTTTCCTCATAGGGAAGTCATCCCATCCCCTTTATCTTTTTTGCTGCCCTTCTCTGTACCTTTACTAATTACGCTATATCTTTTTTGAGATGTGGTGACTGGAACTGCACACAATATTTAAGGTGCAATTGCACCATAGAACAATACAAAGGTATTGTAATATTCTGTTTTATTCTCTATTCCTTTACTAATAATTTCCAAAAAATTCCTAATAATTCTATTTGCTGTCTTGGCTGCCACTGCACACTGAGCAGAGGACTTTAATTCATCATCAATGCTGACTCTGTTTTGCTAGGTAGTGACTCCTAATTATTTAATAGAAATATCATCACGTAAAGCCTTCATTGATGCCAAGAACCCTCTCATACTTTGCCTACCAAACTTCAAAAATGTTGTTTTTAAATCAGTCCTGTCCACTAATTTCATCTATATTGGGACAAAAGTTGAAACGCTCTCCCAAAAGCTATTAGATCTAATCCCAAATACCTACAATTCCAAAAATTGTTAAAAACTCATTTTTTTACAAATTCATTTCAGAACTCATTGCATTAATTTATATAGCAATATTCAGTGACAATCCTCTCTTTTCTACCTTCTGAATTATGTGATCTGCAGTTTATTTGATAATGTTTTTCTCAGCCGCTCCTTCATACTACTACAATATTGATGTAACTCATACTATGTGTTTATAACTATAAGCCACACTGAACTCAAGTTTATTTTCAGGACAATGCAGGATATAAATGTAATAAAATAAATAAATAAATAAACCTTGCATCACGCAGCTATAGTTTGGGTTCCTCTTCCCTACATGCTTCACTTTGCACTTGTTCACATTAAGGGGGGAAGTTATCAATATGAGCTACAGTTAAGATGGGTCATTTTATCACAGAATGCTAGGAATTATTAGGAAAGGGATGCAAAATAAGACCAAGAATATTATAATGCCTCTGTATCGCTCCATGTTATGACCTCACCTTGAGTACTGCATTCAATTCGTGTCACCATATCTAAAAAAAGATATAGCGGAATTAGAAAGGTTCAAAGAAGAGTGACCAAAATGATAAAGGTGATGGAACTCCTCCTACATGAGGAAAGGCTAAAGATTTTAGGGCTCTTCAGCTTGGAAAAGAGACCGCTGAAGGGGATATGATTGAGGTCTATAAAATCCTGAGTGGTGTAGAATGCATAAAGTGAATCAATTTTTTACTCTTTCAAAAAGTACAAAGACCAGGGGACACTCAATGAAATTACATGGAAATACTTAAAACAAATGGGAAGAAATATTGTTTTTACTCTAAGAATAGTTAAGCTCTGGAACTCATTGCCGGAGGACTTGGTAACAGCGGTTATCATATCTGGGTTTAAAAGAGGTTTGGACAATTTCCTGGAGGAAAAGTCCATGGTCTGTTGTAGAGAGGGTGGGTGGTATTGAATAGGGTTGACTATGAACAAGAAGCAAGGAGACAGTTATCGGACAATCTGTTTTTTCATGAACTTAGTGAAGACCCCACTGGGGTCTATCAACATCAAGTGCATGATTTGCTTACAATCGCTCATAGCAAAGGTGCAATATCTAGGCAGGAGCTTAGATATTTATATAACAAGTTTCCTAAAATTCCCGCTATATATTTTACCCCAAAAATTCACAAAAGTTTAGTTAATCCTCCGGGACGGCCGATTGTGTCCAGTCGTGGCTCCTTATTTGAACCTGTATCCCAGTTTGTGGATTTTCATCTAAGACCTAGTGTGTCACAAATCCCCTCGGATGTTAAAGATTCGGGTCATCTTTTGCAAATTTAGGAGCAGGTTCATATTGGTGGTGACCAACGACTTACGTTGGCCACCTTAGATGTTAGAGCCTTGTATACGAATATACCTCAGCAGGGAGCAGTCGATATGATTGATCATTTGATCAGTACTCTATCGGTATCAGTATGCAAGAAGCATCTACTGTTGGAGATGGCTAAGTTGGTAATTTATAATAATTGTTTTGTGTTTGGCCATCAAGTGAAGGGGGTTGCCATGGGGGCTACAGTAGCCCCTACGGTAGCCTGCCTATATATGGCACAATTTGAATGTTTGCATGTGTATCCCTCAGTATTTTTTTGAAGATGTGGTAGGGTGGTATAGATACATAGATGATATTTTTTTAATATGGAAAGGCACGAGATCAAAGTTAGAAGACTTTTTTCAGTTTTTAAATCAGAAGGATAGCAACATACAGTTTGAACATCATATAGGTGATTCTGAGGTAAACTTTCTTGATGTCCATATTTCCTGGTCTGAGTCTGGATTCAGCACTGAATCTTTTCGCAAGCAAACCGATGGTAATTCTATTCTGCATTATTGTAGTCACCATCCAATGGCTTTAAAAAATAGCATTCCAAGTAGTCAACTATTAAGAGTGCGGAGATTGTGCAGTTCTCGTAGAGTGTACCAACATCAAGCAGAGCAGATGTTGGCACGCTTTCAATAAAGCGGGTATCCTTCGAAAATCTTACGTAGGGCGCCAAAAAAAGCGTTTAATGTTCAGCCAGAATGGTATGATTCACCTACTATGTTGGTCGTAACATCAAGTTTGACCTGTGTATTACCGTACACACAGGCTTCAACCTTGATTATCCAGATTATTAAAAATCATTGGTCCACTTTAACTATACACCCAAATTCCAAAAACTCCCTCGGTTTGTGTTCACCAGAGGATATAATTTAGGAGAAGGATTAATGCCTCACATTAAAGAATTTAATTCGCGTGCAGAGGATGATAAGGAGAGAGGGCATTACAGATGCGAGCATTGCATTTATTACACATATGTCATGCAGGTTAAGAACGTGAAAATTCCACGCACACAGGGACGAGTATTCCAGTTAAGAAATTATACAGATTGCAACACATTGAGATGTGTTTATGGGATTACTTGCCCCTGTGGGTTGTGGTACATCGGCCAGACCACACACAAGGTTAAGGTCCGGATTGCTGAACATTTAAGCAATATTCGATTGCTCCGAGAGGAGGCTCCTTTGGTCTCTCATTGGCAACAGTTAGGCCATTGTATACAGGATTTGAAGTTTGTGGTATTACAGACAATTCTTGCACCGAGGGGAGGCAATGTTCCATTGATATTGATAAGAAAAGAGTAACGTCTGATCTTTCAGTGGAACACAGTGGCCCCCATACGGGTCGAATAAAGAAATAGAATGGGTAAGTCTATGATGGGAAAGGGTATTTAAATGCAAGTTCCCGCCACACAGCTAAATGCATGCGTTGGTGTTTTTGTGAATGCTGTGCTGTGCAGTGTGCTCAGATTGGATATCCCAGTTACCCACTAAGGTTGATAGGAGATTGAGTGTTTTTGGATAAAATGTATGTGTTTATTGTGAGAGTGGTCAGATAGTTTGGCCACTAGTAGAAGTAGGTATGTGTGTATGACTGAAAGAGGTTTTATAATAATTGTATGTCAACTACACAAATGTCTGATGACGCTCGGTAAGAGCGACCAGAGACCCCTGATGACGCTCATGTAGAGTGAAACAAGGCACCGTGTAGGGTCGTTAACATTGAGAGAAGCGATATGGGACACATGAATTGATAAGAATTATAAAAGTTTGTTGATGGGTTGATCTTTCCAAGAGCTGTGATTGGTGAACAGCGAACAAGGACATATATGAATCCAATCTTGGACTTGGAATATACATGTTTGAGTAGACTTTGTGAGTCAGCATACCTACACCAATTTCAGGATTATTATGTCGGTGATATGGACATGGACATGAACCAATAAGGAGAAACGATATTTATGACTATCCTATGTTTGGTGGGGTTAGGGAGTATACAAGCATGTGATTTAAAATTGTTCACAGTGGCTTGGTACAGCCCTGAGATTGATTAATGAGTGTACAGTTGAATAACGATTCGAGAGAAATCTGTATAAGTGGATGAATGGATAGGTGAGAATGTGTGTTGAGTAAGTGAGACACGTTTGAGAGTTCTAGTCTTGTGACAATGATATGTATATGACTTGAAAAGCAGTTGAATAAACAAATTAATATTTGCATAGTTGTGTTGGATAAGTATACTGTTATAGAGATAGACATGGTGAAGCCACTACTTGCCCAGGACATGGAACCACTGCTGCCTCAGGATTGGTAGCATGGAATGTTGCTACTAATTTGAGTTTCTGGCAGGTACGTGTGACCTGTATTGACCACTGTTGGAAACAGGATACTGGGCAAGATGGACCACTGGCTATTCTTATGTTCTTACTTATTTTTGTACACAGTGTAATTGCATAAAATTGGATCCTTGCTAAAATAACATGACTTTTGCTAAATAACTTATTAGTGCTAATTAATACCACGTTTGATTGCCGTGACACTATCTGGTTAGTGCCGGGGCAGTGCAGAGGTGGACCCGATATTCAATGCCAGTTCACAGATAACTATCCTGACAAGTAGGTCTGTATACATAGGAGTCCTAACTTGCACGGATAGCTACCCGGGTACCAGCCTTCAGTATCAGCAGTACTGGAAAAGTTCTGGGAGCTGGTAAAGACCTAGATTTTCAGTGTGAGTACACAGGAGTAATCCAGCACTCTAATTCAACCTGCACTGGCTAGTGTTCTAAAAAATGCTGACCACTGTGGACTGAATATGTTTTAACAAATAAATCATCTTGTTCTATCCCAGTTTTTTAAAATTATTTCATGCCTGGTTGTGATATCTACACTTCCTGTGACAGACAGTTTTAATAGATCAGTAAGGAATCTTCCTTTGAAGCCCCAGAACTTTTCTCAGCCTACTGCTGTCTTCCAATGGCCACTTAGATACTTTTTCAAGTATGCCTCCGAGACAGTCTAAGGAAATACTTCTTTACGGAGGGTGCTGGATGTATGCAACAACCTCCTGGTGGAGATGAGGACTGTGTCTGAATTCAAAAATGCATGAGACAAGAATGTGGGATCCCTTAGGGAGAGAAAGAGATAATAGATGGTGTGGATGGACAGATTGGATAGGCCATATGGAGGGGCATAATCGAACAGAAACGCCTATCTCCATGGGCGTTTATCTCCGAGAACGGGTCCGTGAAGGGGCGGACCCAAGCGTATTTTCGAAAAAATTAGACGTCCATGTTTTATTCGCCAAGTTATGAGCTGGGCGTTTTTGCTTTTCAGCGATAATGGACAATGAAATCGCCCAGCTCAAAAACGAATAAATCCAAGGCATTTGTTCGTGGGAGGGGCCAGGAGTCGTAGTGCACTGGTCCCCCTAACATGCCAGGACACCAACCAGGCACCCTAGGGGGCACTTTTACAAAAACAGAACAAAAGGTAAAAGAGCTCCCAGGTGCATAGCACCCTTCCCTTGTGTGTAGAGCCCCCCAAATCCCCCTCAAAACCCACTGCCCACAAGTCTACACCATTACTATAGCCCTAAGGAGTGAAGGGGGGCACCTACATGTGGGTACAGTGGGTTCGGGGGGGGTTGGACGACTAAGCATTAAGCAGCACAATTGTAACAGGTAGGGGGGGGATGGGCCTGGGTCCACCTGCCTGAAGTCCACTGCACCCCCTAACAACTGCTCCAGGGACCTACATACTGCTGCCAGGGAGGTGGGTATGACATTTGAGGGTCAAAATAAAAAGTTGTGAAACATCATTTTTTGAGGTGGGAGGGGGTTTATGACCACTGGGGGAGTCAGGGGAGGTCATCCCCGATTCCCTCCAGTGGTCATCTGGTCATTTAGGGCACTTTTTGGGGCCTTATTCGTGAAAAAACAGGGTCCAGGAAAAGTGCCCTAAATTCTAGCTAAAAACGCATACTTTTGTCCCATTATCTGTGAAATGCGCCCATCTCTGTTCGGCAGATAACCATGCCCCAGTTCCGCCTTCGCCACACCTCTGACACGCCCCCATAAACTTTGTCCGCATCCGCGACGGAGTGCAGTTGAAAACGCCCAAAAATCGGCTTTCGATTATACCGCTTTATTCGTTTTTGTGAGATAAACGTCCATCTCCCGATTTAGGTCGGAACTTGGGCGTTTTTCTCGTTCGATTATAAGCTGGATGGCCTTGATCTGCCATCATTTTCTCTGTTTCTATGTTTAATAGATCATCAACTTTGCTTTGAGCTTTCCAGTCAGTGTTACAATGTGGTAGCTGGTAGGCGTTGCTTTCTCTTCCATCAGCCATGGCAGTGTTAAACTTTAATCTTTTAAGAGAACTTGAAGAACAGAGATTTGAATGTGGAATAAAACTTTGATCTCTTACATATTGTGTGGATCATATTATAGGTTATATTGTCTATAAAGTGCATGAATGCAGAGTTTAACCATACCTTTCATTTTCCACAGCACTGACCTTAGGAAATTCATAAATACATGTAATCACCAAAATGTCATTTTCATTAGTAATAATTCCACTGAATTCAATATTTTGTATTCATAGGCTCTAAGAAAGCAATTGTGAAAATAGAACATAAGAATGTAAGAACATAAGTATTGCCATGCTGGGACAGATTGAAGGTCCATCAAGCCTAACATCATGTTTCCAACAGTAGCCAGTCAAGGTTACAAGTACCTGGCAAGATCCCAAAACGAATACAGGAACTTCCATGTGGAATAAATCGGTTTCAGCTATCTCAACATTAGCATTAATTATTGAATATAACCTTCAACTTAGTTTAAATATCTAGGTGCAGGGGGTACCTGCACCTGGATATTTAAGCTAAGTTGAAGTTTATATTCAGTAATGAATGCTAATGTTGAGATAGCTGAACCCGATTTATTCCACACGGAAGTTCCCTGTATTCGTATGTTAAGCGCTTGAAGATAGTACAGATATAAAAACCTCCATGCTCTTATATTAAGAGTAAGAAGAAAAATTATCTAAAAAAGTAAAAATTAAATGGGAGGAAGGTTGGAAACGTCGATGATGAGAATGGTCGCAAAATAGAGGGACACCGATAGCAGTGAATGTGAACAATATCCCTGGTGACTGGTTGAGACGTTCCCTCAATTTAAGGCGCACTCCTTTGCTTTTCTTCTAGCTTATGTATTGCTATTAAAAAGAGTCCTAGTAGATAATTGCCTCAAGAAATTAGCAGTTATCCTAGAAATAAGCAGTGGATTTTCCCCAAGTCCATTTTAATAATGGCTTACGAACTTTTAACCCTATTCTTTGTTTTCTTTTAACCAGTTTTTAATCCACAATAGAACACTACCTCCTATCCCATGACTCTCCAATTTCCTCTGGAGTCTTTCATGAGGTATGTTGTCAAATGCCTTTTGAAAATGCAGATACCCAATATCGACTGGCTCACCTTTATCCACATGTTTGCTCACCCCTTCAAAGAAATGTAGTAGATTGGTGAGGCAAGATTTTCCGTTCCTAAATCCATGTTGGCTTTGTCTCATTAATCCTGCTTTTTGAGTATGCTTTGTAATTTTGTTCTTTATAATAGTCTTTACCATTTTGCCTGGCACTGATGTCTATAATTTTCCAAATCACCTCTGGAACCTTTTTGAAAAATCGGCGTTACATTGGCCACCCTCCAATCTTCCAGTACCATACTTGGTTTTAAAGATAAATTACATATTACTAACAGTAGTTCCACAAGTTCATTTTTCAATTCTATCAATACTCTGGGATGAATGCCATCCAGTCCAGATAATTTGCTACTCTTCAATTTGTCCAATTGCGCCATTACATCTTCCAGGTTTATAGAGATTTCATTCAGTTTCTCTGACTCGTCAGTTTTGAATACCATTTCTACCATTTCTCTCCCAAATCTTCCTCTGTGAAAACCGAAGCAAAGAATTAATTTAATTTCTCCACTATGGCTATGTCTTCCCGGAGTGCCCCTTTTACCCCTTGGTCATCTAGCGGTCCAGCTGATTCTTTTGCTGGCTTCTTGCTTTTAATATAGCTTAAAAAAAATTACTATGTGTTTTTGTCTCCAACACAATCTTTTTTCAAAGTGTCTTTGCCTTCCTTATCGTCATTTGCTTTTCAGGGTTGAAGGCACCAGAAACCTTCAATCTCTTTACTGCTTATATAGGGGGATTTATTATACTGTTTTTAAACCCAATTGGGCCAATATTAGGGCTCCTAACTGCTTCTCTCCCACTGACTTGATTGATTTCCAGATTTTTAGCACTACTACATCACTATCCATGTAGTGTAGGGGTGGTCCATGGTTGGAGTCATGGAAGAGCTGGAGATAATTCAGCTAGTGGTCATTTTGAGCAAAGACTGTCCTAACTTTATCTGAATTTCATTTGGTATGTGGATAACTTCCGGTGGCCAGATTAGGCTCAGCATTGAATATCTGGGTCTAGTTCTGGTCATGGTGGTGAGCATTGTGAAAACCACTGACCAACGCAAGCTGAATATTGGCCTGAATGTTTCTCTGTTATCTAAATCCTTATCATTGGAGGAGGTAGATACAAATCCATATCTACTCCTCTCATGCTTTCTATAGAAGTAGATATGTTCCTCCCCATGAGAAGGATTCCTGTACATAGGGAACTATAGAGTGCAACTGTGATCTCTCTGCGCAGCTGTTCTGTTTGCTAAATTAAGCTTCCCCAGTGAAGTCTTTCCACCTTCCCTTTTGCTCTCTTCGTCATGTTTTTTTGTTAGTTTGCTGAGGACACTCGGAGAGGAACAGAGGTGAAATTCTGAATTGTTAGAACACTCACATTCCATCTGATGTTGCCATAGTTACCAGCTTCAAAAGAAATTATAAGACATCATTTAGCCTCTTTTTTTTACACTGAGTGTTTTCTATTTTTTTCTCAGTGAATCTCTGTCTCATTCTCTCCTCTCTGAGTCATACATTATTCTTTGCATCCCACATATTACGTAGGCTACACCTCACTTTTGCACTTTCCCTTTGCTACCATGTTTTTGTAAGCATAAATGCCCAGGAGGCTTCATTTTGGCAAACCTTTCATCAACATTTTGAAAACTCTTCTTGATTTGATTACTTTCTCCTTGGCTCACTATCTTTTCTTTTTTATTATGTGCTATTAGCACTCATTTTGTGTTTCTTGTTATAGTGTGCCAAATACTTTCTGAAGGCTAGAAAAGCAGTTAAACTTTAAGCAGATTAGATCTCAGCTCTTTTTCATCTTACAGCTGGCACTGTGCTTATTACTGATTCTGCAAATAGGGGACCACGTACACTAAACTGTATTAACATTAGCTTTTAACAAGTGATACAGTGGTGTTGAGCAGAAGTATTAACGGCAGATGTTAATGAGATATACATTAATATAGACAGTAAAATATGTATGTGGATGGTAGCACAAAGTCTTAACTAAGTCTTCTAAAAGCGTAATGATGTTTGTTGAAGGTTTGGTATGGAGTGGAGTGGCTTAATGGTTAGTGTACCAGATTGCAGATCTGGGGAATAGGGTTCAATTCCTGCTGCTGCCGCCTGATGGTCAGTAGTGGGTTGAGATCCTGGGGAACCAGGCTTAATTCCCTATGCAGCTCAATTTGACTTTGGACAAGTCACTTAGCTTTCCATTGCCCCAGGTACAAAATATAACTTAGATTGTGAGCCCATTAGGGGCACTGCAAAGTACCTGTAATAGAAATTATAAACCGTGTGAGTCACCTCAGAGATCAAATGCAGTAAAACAAGTGCTTAAAATAAATATTTTATCAAACATGTTTTCACTTCTCTCATAAGTAGTAAATTGTTTAGCATACTTTGCATCTCAGTGGCTAATTAGTATAGTATTGCATTAATATTAATAAAAGTTAGCTTATATGTGTTAACTATGTTAACTGCTTGTTAGATAATGCAGGCACTGAACACATTAACATATGCATTACCATTGACCTAGAGGCATATTTTCAAAGCACTTTGGGAGGCTAAGTTCCATAGGTTTCTATGGAACTTTGGGAGGCTAAGTGCTTTGAAAATGAGCCTCCTAGTGTAATACATTAGTACCACGGTTATTAATCAGCTGTACTAGATTACCCTTGCCAGTGACAGATTTCCACAAGATGCCAGCAGCCAGAGATAAATAAAGAAGTGGGTGTGTATGTGTGTGCAAATATTAAGTTGAAAAATGCACTCATGGGGTAATTCTGTTACAAGTCCCTTTGGTGCCTAATCTATTGTGCCTACTTTTCCTTATAAAATACTAGACCATGTGACTGAAAATACAGTTATATATATTCTGCTGGTTAGTGTTCTATAAGAGGTCATTTAAGTGGTACCTTCCATGCATAAATGACTGCAATACCACTATCTGTGTGCCTTCTTGTTGACTAGAACTAGGCCATTCATTGGGAGAACTTCCAGCCAAGGAAAGAAGTACATAAGTACGTAAGTATTGCCATACTGGGACTTCACAAGTAAGTTAATTGCTGGGAAATTGCTTTTAAACTTGAGGAAAGGTAGACTTAGAGTTAAATAGGTAATCTCAGTGTCTTTATTTTTAAGTTACTCTGCTTATTTAGCAAAAGCAGTTTAAGGAATAGTTTTGGTTTTTTGTTTGTTTAGCATTTAAATAGGGGCATTTTTGATATGACGTCTAAGTCCAACTTTGGACATTTTGCACAAAACTTCTGCTCAACACCACTGTATCACTTGTTAACAGCTAATGTTAATACAGTTTATTTATTTATTTATTTGTAGCATTTGTATCCCACATTTTCCCACCTATTTGCAGGCTCAATGTGGCTTACATTATGCCGTGATAGCGATCGCCATTTCCGGGTACAGAGTTTCAGCTGGTAATACATTTAGTTGTATACATACATGGTAAAGAGGAATACATTGTGGTATTGCATACAAATGATTTTGCACCAAGGTGCATACATACATGGTGCAAAAGAGTGCATTATGGCATTACATAAAGGTTTATAAGTGATAAAATGATTTGTAGCGTAAGTTATGTCATCGACAATAGAGATGTCATCTTCAATTTCGAAATAGATTGGTAGTTCGTATTGTATGTCTTTCTTTAATAGCAGTAAGGTTAAACAGTTACGTGACAAGAGTTCGGTTTTGTCTAGTTCGTATTAAGTCTATTTATTTTGTATATAAGATGGAACATTATGGTAAGCCTTCTTGAACAGGTTCGTTTTCAGTAGTCTACAGAAGATTGTTAGGTCATGTATTCATTTTATGGCCTTCGGCAGTGCGTTCCATAGTTGCGTGCATACATAGGAGAAACTGGATGCGTATGTGGATTTATATTTCAGTACTTTGCAACTGGGGTAATGGAGATTGAGGAATGTTCGAGAGTGTACTTGGTCCCCTATTTGCAGAATCAGAGATAAGCACAGTGCCAGCTGTAAGATGAAAAAGAGCTGAGATCTAATCTGCTTAAAGTTTAACTACTTTTCTAGCCTTCAGAAAGTATTTGGCACACTATAACAAGAAACACAAAATGAGTGCTAATGGCACATAATAAAAAAGAAAAGATAGTGAGCCAAGGAGAAAGTAATCAAATCAAGAAGAGTTTTCAAAATGTTGATGAAAGGTTTGCCAAAATGAAGCCTCCTGGGCATTTATGCTTACAAAAACATGGTAGCAAAGGGAGAGTGCAAAAGTGAGGTGATTAGTTAGAAACATGGAGATGAGATAAGAGTACATACGCACTAGGTATAAGACATACAGACCTGCCAAGTCTCTCGCTTTCAGCGGGAGACTCCCGCTTTTGCGAGTCATTTCCCACCAGAGTGCGGGCATCTCCCGCTCAACAGTTCCGTTTCCACTTTCCAGGGACAGCAGGAAATGCCTCCATTAAATGTCATCGCAGCAGCAGGAAATGATGTTTTACAAGGTGTCTCCTGCTGTTGCTGGAAAGGGAGACTGTACCGGGGCAGAACTGTGGTGGTTGTGGACGGTTCCAGGCAGAGCTGTGGACAGGCTGGGCAGAGCTATGGCTGGGTTGGGGTGGAGCTATCGGCGGGCCCTAAATGGCAGCTCTGGACATAGGTATCACCTATGTGATAAAATAGCTGAGAACAAACAAGAAACAGAAATCATTAGGAAATCTGCAGTTCATAAGAAATGACAGTGATAACTTGTTAGCTCTCTAAGCAGCCAAGCAACTTCCCATAGTGTTCTATATATTTAAAGTACTGGTCAAAAGTGAGCTTACCAAACAGAAAAAAAAAACCCATATATAGAAGCCATACCTCATGAATCAGAACTATGTAGTACTACCAGGGCCGTGCCAAGGGTCTCTGGTGCCCCCCTGCAGACTATCAGTTGGCGCCCCCCCCCCCCCCCCCCCCCGGTTTGGCAAAAGATGCAAAGGAAATAGGAGCTGAAAGATGGAGTGCATCTTTGTGGGATTGCTGAACAAATAAAGGGTTTATAACCACTTAGCAGTGCAGCATGCATATTTCTCAAGCACTATCATTGTGGATATCATAAAAATCAGAGTGGCTTGGTAGCAAAAACAGAATACTAGTGCAGACTGTTGGCTTACATAGTAATAGGGGTTACAAGGTATAGAGAGTACAGAGAGAGTACAAGCTGTGGTATAACAGAATAATGATGGAGATATGCAGATAGATGGGATGGGCAAATAAGAAGGGGGTAGGAGAGGCAGGAGGGGGAAGGTTGAAATGAGCAAAGGATAAGGGGTGGGAGTGGCTGGAGGATGGAATAGTTTAAAGGATAGCATAGGGGGAGTTGATGGAAGATGTGGTCTAAGTCATAGTCGTTGTCGAGTGATTAGGTGTAGGGTAAAGGGTTATGCTGGGGACAGTGGCAGCACAAGGCTCAGTATAGTAGACTGTTACTATAACTGGAGCTTTCAGCAACCATGCATTTGAACCCAGAAGTTGGGGACCCAGAGTACTGCTGTCAGTCATGGTCAGAAGAAGCAGCAGATAATTTGGGGAGGTTATAGCCAGCAGTAGAAGCCTTGGGAAAGCTCCCATCGCTACTATGATGTTATTGGAAGTTTCAGGTCAAATGAGGATGAGGTCTCTAGGACATGTGTAGAAGAGAACCAAGTAGTGGAGACAGGCTGCGTGACAAGTAGCAGGGAGCCTTAAGAAAAGTCTACTCATTTTGCCCATGAGCTTAAGGGGGCCTGAATTAGGCCATGTGGCTATGAGAGTGACATGTCCCCTAGACCTCCCAGCTGCTCTTCTAGACATAAGCGCTCAGTTGGAGGAGGAAAGAGAAAGCTGGGGGTTGAATCTGATCATGGGAAGAAACTGCTACTGAGTTAGTCTGGGGGGGGGGGGAGATTGGGACTTGAACCACCTTGGAATTTCTCTGTGTTTAGCTAGCATGGGTCTGAGGTAGAAGAGTCGACAGAATGAGTGTTGGGGGAAAGGGGGTTAATGGAACTTTATGAGAGAAATGGATACATACACTGCTGGGAACAGGAAGGAGACAATGGGAGAGAAGGTGATAGGGACAGAAAAGAGGCTATGACAATCTCAGTGTCATGACCCTGTACAGGCCCTTCCACCAAGTTTCAGCAGGTCCCTGCTAGTTACTTTAAAACTATAAAATATAAAATTCCTCGGCAGAGATAAACACAAGTTTTCCTCACAACTCACCCCTCCGTCGCTACACCAGCAGCAGGCTAGCTTGCTGACCTCCTCAGAGGATCCAAGGCAGCAGCGGCTCTCAGCCTCTCAGTCTCAGCAGTCAGCACTCCAACAGCGGTCCAAATAACCAACGTGTCACGTACAGTACGTACTCCGCATCTGCGCCGCCGCGCATGGGAACAGCTGGGCGGTGGTGGTGCCAAAGAGCCGTGCACGCAGGAAGGCAGCACCAGCGCATGCGCATAGGCGCCTCCGCCGACGCGGTAAATTTTATTTTTTTTAATTTAGATTTTGAAAAAGAACTGGACAGCAGCGCCGGGCGTGGCGCCCTTGTACGCAGGCGCCCCCCTGCCGTGCTTACCCCGCTTACCGGGTTGGCACGGCCCTGAGTACTACTACTACTACTACTTATCATTTCTATAGCGCTACTAGACGTATGCAGCGCTGTACACTTGAATATGAAGAGAGTCCCTGCTCGACATAAAGAAGATAAGAACTCTAAAGTCAGCATTTAAAACAGCAGCACATCTCTCTATATAAAAGGCAACACCAACGTTCTATGAAGCCTCCAGCCGGAAGTGTAAAGGGGGCGAGATATCCGGTTTCCCTATGAGTGTCTGCCCCGCCCTCTCTGTAACACAGTCAGTGAAGGAAAACAGCAGAGCACGAAATCAAATCGCTGGCTCTGTAACAGTGAAGGACTCAGAGGGGGGAGGGGAGAGAGGCCAGAGGGCAGGGACACACACACTCCCACATGCACACAGAAGAAAACATTGCTAGCCCCCGTTTCATTTGCATCAGAAACGGGGCTTTTTTACTAGTAAGGAATAAAAAGCTTACTTACTAACTCTCTCTCCAGCACACTCTGCAGCACAAGTTTCTGCTTTGGTGAATCTGACAGGACCTTTCCCATAATGCCTTTTTATGCTTAGAGCACAGGTCAAAAGTAACTTAACCAAACAATTAGGGAATCTCCTACAGTTCATAAGATGTGATTGTGCCACCGATGCTGGCACTGCCTGAGCATGATCGGGAAGTGAAAGCATTGGTGGCTGGAGACACCCTGTTGACTTCCTCGCTCCTGAGGCAATACAAGGAGGAAGGGGGTGATTCATGTAGTGGATTTCTTGAGCTGATGGGGCTTCAGCTACCCCTCCAGACATTGAACAGGTACTGCAGCTTTGGAGAGGCCTGAGCCCATTCTCTCCCTCTCTCATATGTGCCCCTATGCCTTCACCCATTCTCTCTCATGTGCCCCCCCCTCGTGACTTCACCCATTCTCTCTCTCTCCTCTCTCATGTGCCCCCAGTGCCTTCACCCATTCTGCCTGTCTGTCTGTCTGTCTCTCTCTCTCTCTCTCATGTGCCCCCGTGCCTTCACCCATTCTGTCTCTCTCTCTCTCCTCTCTCATGTGCCCCCAGTGCCTTCACCCATTCTGTCTCTCTCTCTCATGTGCCCCTATGCCTTCACCCATTCTCTCTCTCATGTGCCCCGTGCCTTCACCCATTCTCTCTCTCATGCTCCCCTATGCCCTCACCCGTTCTCTCTCATGTGCCCCCGTGCCTTCACCCATTCTGTCTCTCTCTCTCTCCTCTCTCATGTGCCCCTATGCCTTCACCCATTCTGTCTCTCTCTCTCATGTGCCCCTATGCCTTCACCCATTCTCTCTCTCATGTGCCCCGTGCCTTCACCCATTCTCTCTCTCATGCTCCCCTATGCCCTCACCCGTTCTCTCTCATGTGCCCCCGTGCCTTCACCCATTCTGTCTCTCTCTCCTCTCTCATGTGCCCCCAGTGCCTTCACCCATTCTGTCTCTCTCTCTCATGTGCCCCTATGCCTTCACCCATTCTCTCTCTCATGTGCCCCGTGCCTTCACCCATTCTCTCTCATGCACCCCTATGCCCTCACCCGTTCTCTCTCATGTGCCCCGTGTCTTCACCCATTCTCTCTCTCTCATATGCCCTATGTACCTTCAGCCATTCCCTCTCTCTCTCTCTCTCTCTCATGCGTTCCATGTGCCTTCACCTATTCTCTCTTTTTCAGTGTCCCCTGTGCCTTTAACCATTATCTCTCTCTCTCTCATGCACCCCCATCATGCCTTTATCCATTCTCTCTATTTCTCTCTCTCTAATGTGCTGTGCCTCCCCTACCCTTATATATATTTTTTACCCTCCCCCCTTTCAGAGAAGCAGTAAGCTCTGTAGAGTAAGAAAAGATCATTAATAAGCCTCTTTCAAATCATGAGATGATTGTAATTGCTTTCTGTTTGTAATCTGGAACAAAACAGTACAGAATTAGTGATGAATATGAACCTGATATTGCAAATAACCAGTACATTTTAATCCCAAGATCAATGACTTCTGTTGGGAAATCCCATCCTAAAGTCTGCTTGGTCCTGAGAAATAAATGATATGCTGAAAGTCCTGAATTGGTTGGTAACCAGAAAAAGGGGACAAATTAGGTTACAGGGAACAAGAACAAAGCAACTTAGATCTGGTTCACAAAATTATCTACAGTGAAGCTCTGGGATACATGACAGACTTGATTGACCTACCAACTAGAAACACATTCGAATCAACACGAACGTACCTAAATATGCACTACCCAAGCTGCAAAGAACTCAAATACAAATCAACTTACGCGTCCAGTTTTTCCTACATAAGCACACAACTGTGGAACGCATTACCAAAAGCCTTTAAAACTACGAACGACCACCTAAACTTGGAAAACACTAAAAACTAACCTGTTTAAAAAGGCATACCCTACCAATTGAACAGTGCCGTAGCGAGGGCGGCTGACACCCGGGGAGGGTCGCCGCTCTGCACCCCCCCCCCCCGGTGCAGCACGGCGCACCCCCCCTTGACGCGCACCCCCCTTGACGCGCATAGGAAAGCGGGGAGCGGGCGGGAGGGCCGATCCGCCCCGACTGCACGTCGCTGGGAGCTGCTTCGGCTCCGCTGGTTCCCTGCTCTGTCTGCCCCGGAACAGGAAGTAACCTGTTCTGGGGCAGAGGGAGCAGGGAACCAGTGGAGCCGACACCCCCCCCCCCCCCCCAGTGGCATGCACCCGGGTCGGACCGCCCCACCGCTCCCCCTTTCTACGCCACTGCGATTCAACATAAATGCCTGATCTTTCCAACACAACAAAACTAAAGAACGTAATGGACATAACACAATTCTTCCGTTGTACGATTCCCTAGTGTGGCTGTGCCACATGAACTTTATCTTACCACAACATCACTTTGTATCTGTTTACACCGGAGTCTGTAACGCCTCTCCGGTACTATGTAAGCCACATTGAGCCTATAAATAGGTGGGGAAATGTGGGATATAAATGTAACAAATAAATAGTAGTAGTAGCTATTTAGTAACATGGGTCATACAAATTATACAGCTAAAGTTTGTTGTTATAGAGTGAGTCCACATGATGGCTGCAGGGCCTGTGATAATCTTGAAATCTGATGTCCCTGAGAGGCCACAAAAAACTGAAGTCCAGAGGCTGGTAGAGAAAGGAATCACAAAAATGGTTAGCAAGTTGTCAATCAAAACAACATGATCATATGCATTTTAGTGATACTCCATCACTTCTGCTTTCTCTGAATTAACAGAGTATGATAGTCCTTGTGATTCAAGAGGTCAGGTAGCTCTTGAATGGAGTTTAAGTAGTGACTACAAGGTAGGTCCTATATTTCCACCTCAGTATGATCCAGCTCCAAGTGAGACAACGGGACCACCCCTGTACTGACAACAGAATGTTTTGGCTCAGAAACATAACACCTATTACTTGACAATGGTATTTGATTATCAATGTCATGTATGTTCATGGTACCTGCAAGTTCTGTTACAGTAACCTTGCATTTCTCAGTTGCCTGAACAGAGGATATACTACAAAAGCTTCA
This sequence comes from Microcaecilia unicolor, assembly GCF_901765095.1. NCBI lineage: Eukaryota > Metazoa > Chordata > Amphibia > Gymnophiona > Siphonopidae > Microcaecilia > Microcaecilia unicolor. The sequence continues at coordinate 136,699,764 of NC_044038.1, forward strand.
GTGGCATCCTTTGGAAAAGGTACCAGATATAGCTGTGGGTTATCTTGGTGGTATGCCACATACTCAGGTGTGAACCTTATCCCAAGATTCTAAATTAAGCATCTTCTTCAGCTGACTGAGAATATTCTGAACATGCATTTTGGAGGACAGTCTATCAGTAACAGTAAAATGTTTCAGAATCACATGCTGTGGGTCTAATTACATGTACAGTTTTTGTGTAACCACCTGGTATGTTTCAGGTACCACACCTGATTTCAGACCTGGTTTCACCAGCACAGGTTTCATTACCTCAGACACACAAATGACAAACAGTAGAAGCATGAGAAATAAAGCTTTTAACTTTCTCTAGCTGCTTGAGTCAGGGGCGTAGCCACGGGCGGGCTTCCGGGTTAGCACTTAGTAGTGCAAGGAGATTGTTGAGCGGCAGCCGGCAGGCAGCGTGTGGGAATTGCTGCGAGCCGAGCCTGCGACCGGAATCGCTGCTGGGTGGGCCTGCAAGGAGGGTGAGGGAAGATGGGGTGAAAGTTGCTGCACGGGGGAAGGGATGATGGGGAAAAGATGTTGCACGGGGGAGGGAAGACGGGGACAGCAGCTGCACAGGGGGGGGGGGGGAAGATGGAAGGAAAGATGCTGCACAGGGAGGAGGGAAGATGGAAAGATGAGGCATGGTGGGTGGGAGAAGATGCTGCACGGGGAAGAAAGGAGAGATGCAGCAAAGGGGTGGAGGGGTGAGGAAGGACAAAGTCTTGGCTGCATATGAGGTGGAGGGGAGGGAGACATGCTGTATAGCGAGGGGATAGGTGGTGAGAGAGGGAGAAATTTTGAACATAGGGGTGGAGAGGAGGGAGAAATGGTGGGCATAGGGGTGGAGGGAAGAGAGAAATGTTAGAAATGATGGTAGAGGGGAGGAAGGGAGAGATGCTGCATGGGAAGGGGGAGAGATGTTGGACCAGAACACAAAGGAGAGAGAGAGAGAAATGTTGGACATGATGGTAGAGGGGAGGAAGGTAGAGATGCTGTATGGGAAGGGGAGAGAGATGTTGGACCCAGAACACAAAGGAGAGGGAGAGAGAGATGGTGGACAGTGGGAATGAGAGGGGGAGATAGACATGGGGGTGGGTGGATGAAAGGAAGGGAGAGATACACAGTAGGTGGTGAGGGGGGGAAATGCTGGGCCATGGGGGAGAGGACAAGAATGAAGAGAGATGGGGCAGGAAAATATAAGGCTACCAGGGTGGGGTGGGGAGGGGATCAGATGCTGGTTAGAAGGGTGGAGGGAGGAAGATGATGGGAATGGTGGAACCCTGTGGGAGAGGCCAAGAGGGGGAGGAGGGGGTGGCAAGGAAATAAATGAGATATAGTGATTACAGAGGGTAGAAATATGGTAATGGGAAGTAGATTAAAGATAAAAGAGAAAGTAGAGATGGGGAGGAGTAAGATGGGGAATGGGAGAGGTAGTGGGTGAAAGAAGAAGATGGAAATTTGATAGGTAGTTGAAAAGTAAAAAGGAGACGAAGAAGGGTGAGAGAGAGGCAGAAAAGAGCTACAAAGGAATGATCAATATGTCAGAGGCAGGAACAGTGAGGGAACAGACAGGAGAGAGGAGAAAAGACAAATGGACTGCAGCCTCTTGAAGAAGAATTAGGAGACGACAGAGAGGAAAGCAGAAAAGAGAAATTGGAACCAGCAAGATGGAAAAATAAAATGTCCAGACTACAAAGGTAGAAACAAAGCATTTTATTTTGAATGTTTTAAATGGAATATGTTAGCTTTTGGAAATGTGCATAGCAAATGTCTTTGTATTGTGCTCTGTAGAAAAGGAAATGCATCTCTGTTTTATGTCTCCAGTGTTGCAGTAATGCTATGTTTAACTTCCTGGGGTTCCTTTTCAATTTTTGTCTAAATATTTTTATTTCTAATTTGTGATCCCTTGTTCTGTATTTGGTGAGGGTCTGTTGGTGTGATAGTAATGGCAGGTGGTAAATTGGAGAAGAGGCAAAGAGGAGTGGGAATCAGGGAGGGGAGCCCTCCTTTATTTTCTGACCTGGGCCCAAGCAGGTCTAACACCAGTCCTAACCCTTGCTGTATAGCTGGTGAGGATTCCCAGACATCCCCAGCTAAGGACCTCCTCCAAAGGCGGCCAGAACTCCCTTCTACCAAGCTCTGGCAACAGCATCCTTGAGCCATCGACAGCTAAGCATGTGTGGGGTGCTGGCATCAGTGGCTTAGGGTCATTGCTGCTGCCTGCCAAGCTTGGTAAAAGAGAGTTCTGGCCACCTTCAGAGAAAGTCTTCAGCTGACTGAGCTTGAGGATCCTCATTAGTTAAAGTATTTATATTTTGAGGTGGCGGTAGGGCAGAGCAGAGAAAATTTTGTGCCCACCCACTTTGGGCTCAGGCCCACCCAAAACTGGCTGTTTGGCTACGCCACTGGCTTGAGTCCAAGTTGCAGGTCTTCTAATCCCACCCCCTCTGTCTAGAGTGGTTGGTCTATCCTTTTTTTCTGGCGTACTGCAACCAGTTTCTGAATTTTTCATGTCTGTGACCTTTCTTCAGTACCTCTGGTATGTGTGGTCTTTTCAGTGGCGTTCCTAGGCTGCCTGACACCCGGGGCGGATCCCCAATGCGTACCCCCCCCCCCCCCAGCGAAATTACACCCTCCCCCCCGGGTGCATTTTTACCTGCTGGAGGGGGGGGGGGGTGCCTCGTGCCTGTTGGCCGAGTCCGCTCGTTCCCTCCCTGCTGCTCCCTCTGCCCCGGAACAGGAAGTAACCTGTTCTGCACAGAGGGAGCATCAGGGACGGAACAAGCGGACTCGGCCAACAGGCACGCGGCACCCCCCCCAGCGGCATGCACCCGGGGCGGACCGCCCCCCGCCCCCCCTTGGTACGCCACTGGGTCTTTTGTAACCTTTCTCTGCCTACCTTTTCTGACCTGTCCATCTGAGGAACACTTGTTGACTTGTATGACCAGGGGGTTTACTCTGAATGTCTTGTACTTTTACCTTAGAAGAAAGTGATACAGAGTTATGATGCAATACATTCTGCTTTAGGGATCCATAGCTACTTACAACAGACAGGCTCTCATCATCATTCCCTGAAGGGACAGCACTAGAATTTCTCTCTACAACAGAAACAACTTTTAACACAGGAAGAAATTTGTTAGTATTTACAAAAGGATGTGGACTAACAACAGAATTCTCCTCTTCAGAATTTATATCACTGTCTGTCAGAATCACTATCATGCTCAGTGTTGCCAGGTGGAAAATTTTTTTCCCACCCAATCCAGCACAAAAAACGCCCAAAACCCGCCCAAACTCAAACCCCGCCCCTGACACCCCCACCCCCGCGTCATCACCCCGCCCCCGCCGTCATTAACCCCGCCCCCGCCGTCACCGGCCCCGCCTCCCCCGTCATCGGCCCCACCTCCCACGTCATCGGCCCCGCCTCCTACGTCACTAACCCCACCCAAAAATGTCACTAACCCCGCCCCCCGCGGCCGAAAAAGCCGCACAAAAAACCGCCCTGAAGCCCAAAAAACAGCCCAAAAAACCGCAACCCGCCGCGGGCAAAAATTTCCCGCAGCGGGTCGCGGAAAACCGCCCAATTGGGCGGTAAAACCGCCCACCTGGCAACACTGATCAAGCTGGTTATCATTTCCTACCTCACTGGGCAGAAGAGGCACTGGCTTAGCCCCTCCTCCCTCTAACTCCTGTTGTGTTATAGCTGGGCTCAGCCAGACTAATAATAGTACTCTCTTCAAGAGGGAGAACAGTGGTGGTCATTTCCTCACTGTTTTTAATTGAGGAACAGACTGGGACAATTAAATCACATTCTGATAAGAGCACAGAAGCAGCATCAGGCTCTTGCCGACTCATGACATTGAAAGAATGGGGGTCATGAATTAGGTTTTCTCTTGCAGCACTGTCAGATAATAACAAAGTTTGTTTTAACATTATATTAGAGCTTCCCTGTCCTGAAATGCTATTGGTCCACAGTGGAGGTAAATTAACACTGCTGTTATCACAAGTGGAGACTGTGTCCACTAAAAGAGAACCAGGCTCCAAAGCACTGTTTCCTGGCTGGGGAACAGAAGCTAACACAATATGCTGCCCTGGTTCATGAAACTCCTCTGGCTCCATGTCCCCTGTGAGATCACACACAGTATTTCCCTCCTTAAAGGGAGAGTCTAAATGTAAATCTTGCTCTATCTCCTTGTTAATACAGATGTCTGACTCAGGGAGAGATTCCAGTGTCTTTATCAAGGGGTCTGATTCTAAGACTGCTTATTCACCAGAGAATGGCTGAAATATTTGTGTCTCAGGGCCAAATGCACTAAACTTAATGAGCCAGCAATGTGGTTTTTAAACCAGTTCTAGCCAGTCTAGCGATCAAGTAATAAAACAAGACATGCACAAAAGGGTTCTCCAAGCCATTTTCCTGTCACTGTAGCAGCTAACGAAAACGGAATGCAAATGAGCTAATTAGTATTATAATGCACATGCAAGGCAGATGCACAGCCATTTTCCGACCCTATGCACCGTGGAAAACCTAACGGGAGGTCTGCACCTCTCATTGGGGCTGCTGTGAGCGGGACCCATGCAAAGGAGGATGCCCATCGCAGAAATCGGAAGAAGTAAAAACCATCCAAGTGCTCGACAGGGACATCCTTTCAAGTGCCTAACACTTGGACGTCCTTCACTCAAAAAAAAAGGACGTCCCCGATGAGCACTTGGACGTTTTTTTCTTCAGATTTTGTGATGGGCGTCCTTCTCTTGGATGCGTTTTTCTTATGACTAAGGTGCCCGAAATTACCACTGCCGGAGAAAATTGGGGATTGGGACGTGCGAGGACGTCCAAATCAAAACTATTTGGACGTCCCTTTCGATTATGCCCCTCCAGGTCTCTCTCAGCCAATCACAGTGCATTTAGCTGTCACTGGTGTCAGCTAAATGCGCTGTGATTGGTTGAGAGAGACCTGGAGGGGCATAATCGAAAGGGACATCCAAATAGTTTTGATTTGGGCGTCCTTGCACGTCCCGATCCCCAATTCTCTCTCCCGCTCTCTCCCTCTGTTGCACAAAATGCCCGGCAATTTATTGACGGCTATTATACATGCAGCTTGTCTGCTTGTATGAAGCCGTCTTTGGCATGCGCAGAGCAGCCAGCATAACGCTTGGCTGCTCTGCGCATGCTCAGCTGGCCGACTGGCTTCCCCTCCTTAGGAAGGAAATCACGTGCAAATGAGCTAACAGCGAGCAGCTCATTTGCATGCGATTTCCTTCATGCATGCCCGTTTTTTACCGATTCGCTAAGGGATCAGTAAGGGAAGGGCTCTTTCCATGGAGTTAGTGCATCTGGCTCTCAGTTATTTATCCTGCGGGAACCTGAAGTTCTGTTAGCAAATGGGAGCTGTCTCCTCCATGGTTTACAGGAGTGGGACTAATGACACCCTCTCACAATGACAGCTCTTGTAAAACTTCTGACTGGCCATGTATAATGCATTTAAATATAAAGTTCCTGACTTCTGGAAGCAGGCCATAATTCACCCCATGTTAAAAAAGCCCTCCCTTGACCCTGCTATTCTTAGTCATTATCGTCTGGTTTCCAAATCTTTGTTACGTGTCAAAAGTACTAGAACAAATAGTGTTTGCCCAACTCACATCTTATGCTGAGAAAATTCTAGCTCTATGTCCTTACCAATCTAGCTTCAGGACTCACTATATTATAGAAACTATCATGGCAGCGCTTATCAGTGAACTTCACTTTCACTTTGACCAACATAGAATGGTACTGGAGGTTTCTTTAGATCTTTCCGTCACTTTTGATCTGGTTAACCGTTCCCTCCTACTTTCACATTTATCTTCCTTGGGCATCACTGGTACAGTTCTCTCTTGGTTCACTTCTTTTCTATCTAATCGCACATTTCAGGTAATTCTCTCTGATACAACATCTGGATGGAGTGAAGTACATTGTGGAGTGCCCTAAGGGTCAATACTCCCTCCTCTTATTTTTAATCTCTTCCTGAGTCCTCTTGTTGCTCTTATAAAATCTTTCAGATTCTTATGCTGAAGACATTTCTACCCCATCTTCTTCTCCCTCCCTTATTCCTTTACAGACTTGCCTCAATACAGTTGTTAGCTGGCTAAAAGATCATCAATTAGTGCTGAAACCAGATAAAACTGTTGTTTGTTGGTTTTCTGGTACATCTTTCCCACTCCATCCCCCATTACTCAAAAAAGTAGTACATATGAGTTTATCTTGTTGGGCAGACTGGATGGACCATTCAGGTCTTTTTCTGCCGTCATCTACTATGTTACTATCCAGCTTATAATTGAAAGTGATCACTGGCCATCTTCCGACACAAATCGGGAGATGGCCGGCGATTTCTTAAAAGCGGCAAAATCGGTATAATCGAAAGCGGCATTTTTGACAGCATCACCGCTTTCCCGTCGCTTCACCGGCGAATGTTCAAGGGGACGTGTCAGTAGATTAGCGATGGCGGGACATGGGCGGGCATGGGTGTGGCTACCAGATGGCCGGCTTTTGCCGATAATGGAAAAAAAAAGCAGCATTAAGCAGTATTTCGCCGGCTTTACTTGGTCCTTTTATTTTCACGACCAAGCCTCCAAAAGTTGCCCCAACTGACCAGATGACCACTGGAGGGAATGGGGGATGACCTCCCCATACTCCCCCAGTGGTCACCAACCCCCTTCCATTCTAAAAACCTTTTTTGCCATCCTGTATGCCGGCCTCAATGCCGTACCCACCTCCATGACAGCAGAATGTGTTGTATCCTCCGACAGCCTTTCCCTGGTTGTGATGTGGCTCTTGGGTGAGTGTGACACCTTTTCTGTTAGGTGCCCTGCAGAGTCACATTAGCAATGCATTGTGGTGGGTGTAGGGTACTGGGCTCTACTCCCATGGTGCTTTCCCCCCCTGCTAACTGGGTCAGAGTGTGCCCTGTTTTGTTTCCTGTTGTAGTCCATGTGGTAGTGGCCATTTTTATAAGCCAGTTTTAGTTCCCTTTCCTGTGTTACCCACGTTAGAGAACGTAGTTCTTACCTTGAATGGTGCTGAAAGAGGGCATTGTACACCATTGTGCCAGCTCTGACCTACTGCTAATCTTAGTACCAGGGGACTCTTTGCCAGTGGGGCACAACCTCTGATCTGCAGTTAACTGTGAGTAAACGTGGTTATTTTATGAAAGGACTTTTTCAGAGAGATTAGTCTTCAGGTGTGAACTGGTGTGCCAAAGTTATACAGCAGCAATAAGTCCTAGAGGCTGTATGCAGGTCCCTGGAGCAATTTTAGTGGGTGCAGCACATTTGTGGGTTGTGGGTTTGGGGGGCTCAGCTCCCAAAGTAAGGGAGCTATGCACATGGGAGCTTTTCTGAAGTCCACCGCAGTGACCCTTAGGGTGGCTGGTTGGTGTCCTGGCATGTCAGGGGGGGCCAGTGCACTAAAAATGCTGGCTCCTCCCACGGCCAAATGCCTTGAATTTGGCCGAGGTTTGAGATGGCCAACATAACTTTCTATTATCGCTGAAAAACAAACCTGGCCATCTCAAACCCAGCAAACTCCACGGCATTTGGCCGGGCTAAACCATATTATCGACAAAAAAGATGGCCGGCCATCTTTTTCGATAATACGGTTCCGGCCAGCTGTAGCACCGCCGCCAACATAGATCACCGGCGACGTTTGATTATGCCCCTCCATGTTACTCTGTTTGGCACTTCTTTTAAACCAGTATCTAGCTTTTGCTATTTAGGTATTATCCCCGATTCCTCTCTTTCCTTTCTGCCACAAATCTCACACTTAACTAAAGTTAGTTTTCTAGTCTTCTGCCAACTACGAGCAATTCATCATCTCTTTAACACTGCACAATTTCATGCTTTAATCCTTTCTTTTTTTTACCACTCATCTTGACTATTGCAATGTTGTTTACGCAGGTTTTCCCTGTCATTCATTAAAGAAACATCAACCACTCCAGAACACTGCCATCAGGTTACTCTGCAGCGCCCAGTACTCTGATCATACTTCACCCCTGTTGAAACAATATCATTGGCTCCCCGTCGAACAAAGGGTTACTAACAAAATTGCCTTTCTTTTAAGGCCTTCAGGTTTGGTATCCCTGACTATCTTTCCTGTCTTATTCCTTACTGCCCCTGCAGAACCCTCTGTTCTTTAAACGATTACTGTGTAGTTCTGCCCTGTCCAAAACATGAACAATTGGAATCAACATGTAACAGCACATTCTTCTTCCTTGCTCCTCACACCTGGAACAATTCCCCCCCCCCCCCCCTCTCCATAGCAATTCCTCTCAAGGACTTTAGAAATGAGCTGAAAACCTGGCTCTTCTGATTAGATTTTGGGGAAAGAGTCTGATTGAAACTACCAGTGTTACCTACCCAACCATGCCATCCTTTTGTGTGTTTGATTTTGCCTCTTTTAGCTATGCCTGTCTTTTAAATTTAACTACTCTGCTTTCCTATATATTGATAGAGTTCCTTTCCTGTTTTCTATGTTAGCCTGTACACCACTTTGTTCTGTTCATTAGCTAGAGCAGTATAGAAAGTTTTGCAAACAAATAAATAAAAATAAATACATCCTACTAGCAGTGTATGTAGCCAATACTATCGATGTATACACAGAAGAGACAAATCTCCACAGGATACACAATATGCAGCAAAACTGCGAAAATGACACAAGGATGAGTGGACAATGTTCCAATCAGTAAAAACAGTTTATTACAGATTGTTCTGGACTCAACACAGCTGTGTTTTAGCCGGCTAGGCCTGCATCATGAGTAGAGAATGACACGGGGACAAAGTTTGTCCCCGTCCCTGCCCCGTCCCCACGAACTCTATCCCTGTCCCCGCCCCTGCGAACTCCGTCCCCATCCCCGCCCCGTCCCCGCGAACTGTCCCTATCCACAGAAGCCTCGCTGTTTAACCACACTTAAGATTTACCTTTGGGTTTAAAAAGCAAAATCATGTGCATGTAAGGACTGCATACATGAATTAAAACAAATGCCCTTAAAATGTAATAATACTGGACTGGTCTGGCAAGCAATAATGAAACAGTGATGGAATATTCATTCATATAACAAGCAATAATGAGCACTAATTTTTCTAATCATTCTACAACTCCAAGCACATTTAATTATTTTCTCACTATACAAAACATGGATCCACAGAAAAATGGAAATAGAGATCTCCCTCAAGAAAGCCAGGTAAACACTGGTAAAAGAGAAACAGAAATGTATTTTCTCCTGCACTCTGCAAAATACAAAAATAGAAAAGATGTACATTTCACAAAGCAGGCATATCTCAGTCCTTAAAAAGTATTAAATAAAAATATTTCTTTTTCTACCTTTGTTGTCCGAGCACTTTATTTTTCTAATTGGGCTGGGCCCAGTCTCTTTTCCACTTTCCACGTGTCTGTCTTCTCTAAATTCTTTTCCACGTTGGCGTTTCCATTTCTTCTCTCTCCTCTTGGCTTTGTCCTTTCCTTCTGTACATGTGTCTGGCAGTGACCTTTCATTTCATGTCCCCCCCCCCCTTATTTGTGTTTATCCCCCTTTCTCTCACCTTAGTCTCTGTTTCACTTCTCATCTACCTACTAGCTTTTATCATTGCTCCCTCTGTCTCTAACTTAATATCCAGCCTCCTAATCCCCTATCTTTTTTCACCCACTTTCTTAGCCCTCATTCCCACCCTATTAGCCCTCATCTACCCTCCACTGGATCTCATCACCCTATCAGTACCTAGCGCCATCTGTTTTTTTCTTTCATTCCCTTGCTTCACCTATACCCCATGCCCTTCTTTCCTCTTTCCCCTTGCAAGGTCGTGTCACTCTCCCTCCCTCCCTTCTTCCTTCCCTCCAAGGTCCGGTGTCACTTTCCCTCCCTCTCCCCATCCACAAAGTCTGGTGTTGCTTTCCCTCCATACCACCCTGCCCCCCCACAATGTCTTGTGTCACTTTCCCTCCCTCCCCTCCCTAGTTCGGTGTCACTCTCCCAATCTTCCTGCCTCCCCCCCCCCCCCCAGGGTCGGTGTCACTCTCCCTCTGTTCCCGTGCACCGGGAAGCCTTCTCTCTGCAGCAAGTGGAAACAGGAAGTCGCAATAGAGAGAAGGCTTCCAGGCTGCGTGAAGGCAGCATGCTTACATTTCTAACGCTGCTGGCAGCCCGGAAGATGCAGCGGGAGCACAGCGGAGAGGTGCAGGAGTGACACCGGAGCTTGCAGAGGGAGAGGGAGAGTATGATACAAGACCAGACGGCAGCGGTGCGGGGGGAGGGCAGGGAGAGCAAGCGAATGACAGCGGACTTGGAAGGAAGGGAGGGAGGACGATAAAAAGGTAGGTGTCTGTTGTATAGTGGGTGCAGCGGTTATTACTGCTCCTGCAGGGCTGGAAATAACCTCTTTTTGGACCCGCGGTAAAACTTTGAAAATTTTCCCCATTTTTGCAGTTGTACTTCAGATTACTGCAGTTTACCGCGATTACCCGTTCCCGTGTCATTCTCTAATCAGGAGTCTATTAAAATAAACATATAAAAAACAAATATAAGACAACAATACAATATAAAAAGATGTAATAAAATTAAAATTCAAAATAAAAATTACTTTGACACAGTCTTTACATTTAGCAATCCATTATAACAAAATGATAAAAAATGATACACGTATATAAAAAAAAACATATAACTACCTCATATCAAATAAGGTCATCCACTTGTTGAATCTAATGAGAACATTGACAATGTGTGAGTAACTAATGGTTAGCAAAATGTCATACACTTATAAGGTTCAATGGAACAATGTGAAAATTAATGTTAATATGGGGACAATATCATATAAAGCCAATTCTGAATAGCAAATTTTTGGTTATTTAGAGATACAACAAAACAGAAAACATATAATATGAACACAACCCTGGGTAAGAATGAATTATATAATAGACTATTGCCGAGAAACACTCTATGTAAAAAAGGAAAAATTAACTTTAATGCATCCAAATACCCTGTGAGATCAAAAACCAAAAACAAAAGAGGTTGATCTCATAAATCGTCATGATGTAAGAAAACAATGCAGCGTATGTTCAATTATTACAAAAACCATATACAAATAAAATCAGTATAAATATGTAATTAATGAATTGAACTTACTCTCCGTCACAGTGTGAAGGAGTAATGTAGCGTATGCTCCAGTCTAGAGAAACCTGTTTATAAATGTAGCCAATTTGTAAATGTGGTCAATGAATTAAACACAGTGACTGTAAGTGGACGTTTAAGCCGTGATTGAAACGATCAATCCCCGTGACACCAAACATTATAATATATTTATGTTGATCGAGTAGACAGAAGGTGGATATCGGTAAAGTGGTGTCACAGAATGAAGTAGAATGCTATTGTAAAAATGGTAAAAAATTCAAATCAAGTTAAACAAGGGCTGAATTTAGGGAAAATGCGAGGTGACCGCAAAGTGAACACCATCAATGAAATAGTACCTAGGAACCTGAGAAATAAGAAATAGAGATGTGCGTCTTACCTTGGTTAGCATTTTATTACATCTTTTTATATATATTCTTGTATTTGTTTTTTATATGTTTATTTTAATAGACTCCTGATTCAGGCCTAGCCTGCCGAAACACAGCTGTGTCAAGACCAGAACAATCTGTAATAAACTGTTTTTACTGATTGGAACACTGACCACTCATGCTTGTGTCATCTTCACTGTTTTGTAGCCAGTACTACCCATATCAATGTGCCAGTATTATTCTTCTGACCAGGGTTCTTAGTAGTGGGTTGCACAATCACAACCGCAATAATCCTAGGGCCATCTCTCAGTAGTTTGGCATGGTGAGCAGTGCAGATGGGCCTTACCCAAGACCAGCACCTCCTCAAATGCTATGTTAGCCTTTATATAGAGAGAGTACCACAAATAATAAAACTTAACAGGGTCAGAGAACTCTAGATACTGTTTGCAAAGTTTTATTGCCTCATAAGGCTTTTCTCTTATCTCCGGTGTTAATCAGTCTCTCGCAGCCCTGAACACAGAACACACCTCCTGATAGTAAGGATAATATATTTTCCTGCTCACCTCAACATACAGGGGAAGTGCTGCTAATGGTAAATAATGGACATGTGCCTCGACTTTTGCCATCCTGACTTCTGGCTTGTTTAAAGTTACGTTAAACAAATATGCTGCTACTTGGAAATAACTGTTATTGTGTTTTTGCTCTGCTTACAGAAATGAAGCATTTTATTTTCTCTTTTACTGCTGTTATTCAGTATTTCTGGTTCACAATAAAATTAATTAGTGATAATTTAGTCGCTATAATCAATTACTCTTCTAGGGGACAGTTTTAACACTTTCAATGTATTGTGCACATTTCTGATATAGTGAATAGACACCCGTGCTTATGGACACCTAAAACTGGGCTATCTCAGAGTTTTAAACCCAGCTATCACTTAAAAGTAGTCCCTTATGAGTGTTCATTACTTAGCAGTAAAAATAAAAAAAAGGAGGGACAAAAAAGTTCCCCCTGCCTGTGGTGGGTTAAGATTGTACATCTGTTTGAACAAACATTGAAGAATAAAGAGGGTTTTTTTTAGACACTTGGACTTAATTTTTTGTCTGATTCACTTCTACCCTTCTTGTTTGTCTCCTGAAACTCTGTCTTCAAGGACTTCTTTCTGGGAAAACAGCCAAAGTAGGGATATTTATAAAATATGTTCACAGTGAACTATAAACAAAGATGACATACTCCGGAAAGCAATCCAAACATACAGCAGCTTGTGCAAACACTGCCTAAATAGAGAAGGAAAAGTGAGTAAATCTTCAAACCCTAAGAACTTAATATGGGGTACAGGTTAGTTCTTATCATACCTATCTAGATCTAATCTTATCTTTGATCTTTGTGGAACCTCCAGTCTGTGGGTTATACAAAGATAGCACTCTTTGTGTGTGTGTGTGTGTGTGGGGGGGGGGGGGGGGGGCTGTTTGCTGGAAATAAGACATTCAGTATGGATCACAAAAGAACTTGGCTGTGCTCCATTCTAGTACTAGACAAGTTAGTGTCAGGAGCAAATGTGTTCCCTTTAATATACAGATCTGAACTCATAAGGCCCAAATAATAAACAGAACTAACTCCACACCAAGGTTATTATAAAAATAGTGTGCTTATTTATTTATAATAGCAGCAAAAACAATATGAAAATAGCACTTATAAAACATCTGTATATAACAACTATACAACTGTAGATGTCCAGCAGATGGCAGTTCCTCAGATGATCAGTCAGATGCAATGCAATGTGGCACTTTGAATGGAATCTATAAATAGTCAGCCTTTGCCTCAGATAAGAGCTGCTTTTATAGAGAGAAATCACGAGCTGTAGCTAGTTAGTGACATACATTCTGGCCATGTTTATGACGCACACATTACTTTGTTTATCCTAGATGTTGTGACTTCAGAAGCCCCAATATTGTCTCTCTGACACTACATTGAAGGGGTCGCCTTGATAAGGAGCCAGCATTTCATAAACAATGTGCAGTTTTGCCAGCTGCAGCACCTCTCTGGCTGTAATGGAAATTCCAAGAGCCCTTGACTGGTCTGCCCATGACACAGGTGCTGATAACAGAACAAAAAAAAACACAAAAGAGCCTTCAGGTACCGATAACAACAGTGTTATTCTGGTACATTGGCACCCTTGGCAGCATTCTCTTGTCAGTATGCAAGGCTGAGGGTCATTAAGCAACAAGCTTTAGCAGTGAAAGATAAAATAAGTCTGAGTCTGTATTTCAATTGAGGCATTTGCAGATGCCAAGCTACAGAGTAATATTTCAGCTGTGTTAGTGTTTGTTTACAGCACTAAGCTCACTATTAGTATATAGTTCCCATTGCACAAAATGAGACAGGCAGTAAGTACCACATTTATGGGCTCTTTTGCTAAAGTGCACTGAAATCTGGGTTTAGCATGGGATTTTAGCATATGCTAAGTCCAGATTTAATGAGGCATTCTTTTAGTGCATTTTCTGTTTTTTATTTCTAAATTGCGTGCTAATGTTTGCATTAGCATGTGTTTCCCTGAAAAAGTTAATTTGGGAGCAATTTAGGAGGCTCTAAGTGCCCCCGTGTTAACAGAATTATCCAGTTGTGCCATACTAATCAGAATGCACTAGCTGGATAATGCTTCCACACCCATTCTCCAGCTCTGACAGGCCCCCTCCAAAAATATTATTTTAAAAATAGTTAACATGCTTTACTACATGCTAACAGACAAAATACAAAAAAAAAAGTACTCTAATGCATTTTGTGGTGAACTTTTTTCACATGCTAAATGCACATTAGGGCTTAACACCCTTTAATAAAAGGACCTTTGAGTGTTAGCATGCTCATAGGCAACAGAATGGGGTGGGACACTAGGGCTATGGCCTGGTTAATATTTTGGTCAACACAGCATCAGCAACTAGAGAGCATGGGCAGAAAAAACAAATATTGGTTTGTTTAGCCCCTCCAAGAAAAAAGAGTCCCACTTTCCCTTATTGTACAGTAACACAGTATCACCTTTTAGTAAATATAGCCCCAAAGCCAAAAAAGCACAAGGAGCCTTAAAGAACAGGGAGCATCAAATCAGTGCTTCATTTATATGGACCTGACACAGTCCGTGTTTTGGTGAAACCACCTGCGTCAGGGGTCTAGGAAAAAGAACATTCATAATATAAAAATACACAAACATACATGGGTGTAATAAAAGAAACTGAAGAAAAACTCTAATGTGTGTGATCCAGTGGTAAAAAATATACAAATGTAATGCTAAATAACAAACAGAATCTAATCTAATAACTTGCTCCTCCAACATTCCAATAGGACCCTGGAACTGGGAGGGAGGGACGGGGGGACAGAGGGAGGGGGACCCTGGAAATGGGAGGGAGGGAGGGGGACATTGGAACTCGGAGGGGGGAGGAAGGGAGGGGGGCCTGGAACTCGGAGGGAGGTGGAGGGGGCAGGGGAGAGATGCTGCACATGCATGGATGGAGGTGACAGGGCACAGAAGACGTTGTCTGCATATGGATGAATGCAGGGGAGACAGCATAATGCAGGAGGGGACCCTGAAACTCAGAGGGAGGCAGGGAGGGGATGACCCTGGAACTCAGAGGCAGGGAGGGGATGACCCTGGAACTCGGAGGCAGGGAGGGAGGGAGGGGACGACCCTGGAACTCGGAGGGAGGGAGGGGGGGATGACCCTGGAACTCGGAGGGCGGGAGGGAGGGGGGACCCTGGCACACACACTCTCTCTCTCACAGACACACTCACACCCATTCTCACTCTCTGTCACACACACACTCACACATTCACTCTCTCTCACACAGTCACTCTCACACACACACTCTCTCAAACATACACACTCCGAGGAAAACCTTGCTAGCGCCTGTTTCATTTGTGTCAGAAATGGGCCTTTTTTACTACTGTTATATAAACTCAATTATTAGAGCATAATGAATGAATAAATAAATGAATAATAAATAGTAGACATAAAGGATAGCAAGAATCTGTTAAAGGAACAATTAAAGGAACTGTAGAATTCTGGGCAGACTTCTGCAGTCAACACCCTGATCATGAGTGAATAAATATGGATGGACTGGAGTGTAAATTTTAAGGGGCTTCAACATTAGCTTCAGAACGTTTAGTACAAGAACAGTGCTGAACAGACTTTTACGGTCTGTGCCCTTAGAATGGCAAGGACAAATCAAACTCGGGTGTACATATAAAGTATCACATACCGTGTAAAATGAGTTTATCTTGTTGGGCAGACTGGATGGACCATACCAGTCTTTATCTGCCGTCATTTACTATGTTACTGTGTAAATACATTGTATAAAAATCAGATAAACTGAATAAAAAAGGGGGACAAATGGAAGCTGCATATTGCACATACCTTGTCCAGAAACTATCATCAAGTGTATCGGTCAGTCAGTGGAAAGCTACAATCTTACTATAAAAACAAAGGAGTCTGATGGTCGTTTATTACATCTTAGAAGAGTGGTACATAATTATTTCTAGTGAGAGTATACTCTGCTTGTTTTCAGTCTTAGGTCCCTGTTTACTAAGCAGCGTTATAGGTGCGTTAACATTTTTAACGCGCGTTAACCATGTACGTACCTACAATATCCCTATAGGCGCCTACATGGTTATCACGCGCGCTAGGTGTAGGCGCACTAAAAACATTAACACACCTTAGTAAACAGGGCCCTTAGGTTTTTGAGTTTAAAGATACCAGCAACATAACTTGATGAAATATATGTTCTTTTGCAGGCACTTAGTCCCCTGAAGAAGCTCACTGGGAGAGTGAAACGGAGAGCCCCGTTGGGAGCATGAGTTTTAAGCTAAGTGCTGTAAATCAATTAAAAGTACAAATGAGGACTTAATGTTGATGTGTCTCATAAGTAAGGCAAAGCATATCAGTAATTTCAACCTTGAAGCAAAAAATTAAAGCCAAGTGCTGATATTTAGAATGGAAAATTTAAATATTTATGATAGCGGTGCAAGAGAGGCACAAAAAATATTTTAAAATACAGAAAAACACAAGATTAAAATGCAAATATATCACATTGGTTGCAGGAGGAACACAGGAGGCTTTTGACCAATGATATGACCATAGTCCAAGATGAGCTGTCATTAAAGTTTCTATGCTTGCCGCCTAGCAAGGACGTTTGCGGTCTTTTCCTCCTTCCCAGCAATAGGACACTGTTTGCAAATTAAAGGCAGAGGTACGTTTATTAATTTGTTTCCTCAGTTTTATATAGAGTCATAAATAGAACGTTTTGCTGAATAGAGTCTATTTAATTTATATATGGTCTTTTATTACATCCATGTATGTTTGTGATCTTTCATTACATCAATTTTAGTAAATATAGCCCAAAATATGCAGTTTTGTTGAGAAGACTAGAAACATTTTCAAACTAGGAAATACCTTTATTTCTGTTGTAATTTTCTTTTGTTGCATCACTAACAGAAAAACTAGTGAAAAAAATAGCCTGATATATTGTAGTTCTAAATTTGGATTGACAAAATGAAAAATAGCAAGTCAAAATGATGAAAATGTGTTTACAGGTTTCAGTATTTTGGGCCTTACAAGGTGAATGAATGAGATGAAGGTTATATGCACATCTATGAAAATATGACCTCCAGTTCTTATGCTTATGCAAGGATAGCCAAGAGATCTACCTAGACACACAGAGATTAAAAGACAAGATGATATCATTTATCTGTCCAAAAGCTATATATATCATGTCAAGAGACTAGTTTCACATACATAGAGAAGAGATGAAATGCATCTGACTCATAGACAACATTGTTCTTTTCAGAGACAAGTTAATTGACCTAGAAGGGTTGATAGAGAAGCTCAGTTATGAAAGCCAGAATCAGTCAGTTGTCATAAATCATCATAACCAAACGGGACATAAGCAATACAAGACCTTGCCATTTCACTCCTTTGTCTGCCAACTTTCTCCATGTCCTGATGAAATCAGAATTTAAAGTAAATGAGAACCAGAGCTAAATGTAGAGAATGCTAACTGGGCATGCAGAAGAAAGATTAGCAGGAGGCCCACCAGTGAGAAGTAATAATATATTGAACATGGTCTGATGCATGTTTCATATTCAATATGGAGGCAAAGCATTCATTCAATTCATCATATGCTGTCAGCACTAAAAGAACTAAATAAGAAAAAAACAAAACAAACAGTATAGATAACATTGTGAAAGTTGGAAAAGTCATAATCCACATTGGAAGGTACTTTATTGATGAGGGGTTTTGATTCACTCATTTACAGGCTAGATTGGAAAGTAGCAAATGGCAAATAACTCTTTTGGTGACCAAATGTCACTGTCTCTGGGAAAACATGACATGACCAGAGATGGTCACAACTATTTAAGATAGGATTATATGTTAGGGCAATGACTATTCGGGAAGTAAATGGCAGCAAATAGCCTGACAAAGATCCATATAGGGGTAAAATTGAATATGGGTCACTAAAAGTTAGGTACAATAAACCACTAAGCTAATATTCTATAACAGCAATCTTTTATAGAATACTAGTATAAGTCCGCAGTTAGGTGCCAAATTTTAGGCATGACTACTTATGCCATGTCTATGTCTGGCGTAAATGGTGGTGCTTAAATGCAGTGGTTGGATGCATAAATGCAACTATTCTATAAAGAGTGCGCAAGGTTAGTCAGAATGCCTGTGAGTTGCCCATTCCCTTCCCACATTAATGCCCCCTTTGTAGTGGCATGCAAAAGAAGTTAGGTGCTTACCCCCGGATTCTGTAAACATGACTGCCTAAATTTATGCCTCATGTGCAAATGTGTGTGTACAAGTTATAGAAAAGGAGCAGTTGCATGTGTACCTTAGTTTAATAATCATCTGCTAATTGGGGTTAATTGCCAATTATTGTTTAATTGGTGTTAATTGATGTTAATTGACACCGTTTAGCATGTGTTCATCCAATAGCCAATTCCATCGCATGCAACTTCTAGGAGGGCATGGATGTGGAAAGGGAATGGGCGGATCACAGACATGGCTTGTTTATAAAATACAAGGAGTTATGTGCCTAACTGCCAAGAGTTAGGCATGAACACTCACACTAGCCTTTGACATGGCATAAGTGCTTGCACCCAAGAAACAACAAGGCAGACGATCCGCAGACTCCAAAGTGGAAAATAATAGAGCAGATCAGTAGTAGATATACATAAACTTTATTGGTAGAGTTGCACACAAATAGGTTGCCCGACACAGGCCATGTTTCGCCCAGTAGGGCTGCATCATGGGCTTCTTCAGTTGTGGAATAATCCTGCTTGGGATCAGTGTTCTTCTTTGCTGCCTGCCCCAAACCAAGGCACCAATTTGCTGCTAGCTGCTGCACACAGGATTTCCTTCCTTTAGACTTTTTCTTGCTTTGCTGATTCTGTTTGTTGGTGACTCCTTGACTAGATCTTTCTTTGATCGGGTCACCCTGTTGGCCGAAACACAGTCTGTGTTGGGCAACCTATTTGTGTGCAACTCTACCAATAAAGTTTAAATAAGTGCTTGCACCTACATTTAGACGTGAAACTGCAGAATTACAATAGTATTCAAGAAATGACAGCTCCATGCAGAACTGCTGTTATAGTATTTGCACATCATTCCAGCACCAAATTTTTGGCGCTCTTTCTTTAATCTACTCAGTGTACAGAATAGGGGCATGTCTGTTACATGTGCGATTGCTAATTAGTGCCAATTATTGGTGCTTATCCCCAATTACACACCAATTTAGCATCAATTAGCTAATTCTCTGAGGACAAGCAGGCTGCTTGTTCTCACTGATGGGTGACGTCCACGGCACCCCCTCCAATCAGAATCTTCACTAGCAAAGACGTTTGCTAGCCATCGCGCGCCGATGCTAACCGCGCATGCGCGGTCATCTTCCCGCCTGAACCGGCTTGTGTTCGTCAGTCTTCTTTTGTCCGCGCTCGGGATGGTCGTGTTTTGCCGCCGTTTCATGCCCCTCAGAGGACCCTCGCGCGTCTTTCGTGTTTTCATTTAAAAAAAAAAAAACCAAACCTTTTTCCCGTATTTCTAGTTTTTTCCCAGCGTAGGTTTTCTTTCGCTTTTGGGAGCGGCCTCGTTGGCCACCCGCACGAGTTTTTTCCCCTTTTTGTTTTGGTGCCTCTTGTCATCATCGCGAATTTTGATTTCGCCGGCGCGATTTTTCCGCCCATGACATCGAAGCCTTCCAGCGGCTTCAAGAAGTGCACCCAGTGCGCCCAGATAATCTCGCTCACTGATAGGCACGCCTCATGTCTTCAGTGTCTGGGGGCTGGGCACCACCCGCAGGCTTATAGTCTTTGTGCTCTTTTGCAAAAGAGGACTCGGGTAGCGAGATTAGCCCAGTGGAACGTTCTGTTCTCCGGCGCTTTGACGGCATCGGCATCTAGAGATTCGTCGGGTGCATCGATGTCGGCAGCACCGAAGTCTTCGGGGACTGCATCGACGTCGACTGCATCGAGACGTCTTCCTCCTGCATCGTCGGTACTGAGGCTTCGGAAGAGTGCGTCGGCGTCGATGGTACTGGGACCCCCTCTGGTGCTGATGTCGTTGGACGGTGGTGCTTCGTCTGGAGTGCAGGTGAGGGCTGTCCATTCCCCTGCTGGTGGCGGTGAGCTTTCGGGTAGGTCTCCTCCTGCCCTGAGGGCTCCTGCGGTACAGCCCCCCCGGGATCGACCTTCTTCGGCCCCGGCCCCGAGGAAGCGACATCTGGATTCAATGTCCTCCTCATCGGTACCGGGGAGCTCCGGTGACATGCTTCGCTCAAGGAAGTCGAAGAAGCATCGTCACCGGTCACCTTCCCGACTTGGTACCGGGAGCTCTGGGTTGCCGAGGAAGTCGGCACCCAGCAGGCATCAGCACCGGGAGGACCGCTCACCCTCCATCTAGGAAGTGTCAGTGCGCTCTACCTCGGACAGCTCGGTACCGCCTCCATGCCCGGAACAGATTCTGACCTCGATGCCTGCACCGGCTTCTCAGTCTTTCTCTACAGCCGCTCTGCACGAGAGTCTCCAGGCCGTTCTTCCTGGCATTCTGGAAGAGCTGTTGCACCCTTCTCCCCTGGTACCGGGGGTGCTTGCGCCACCGGTGCCGTCGAGTGAGGTGACAGCTGGCCCTTTGCCCGGGGTGAGGTCCCCGGTACCGGTGCCGCTTGCGGTACCAGTTTCAGCTGCCTCCCAGGTGGACTCCCTGACGACGTCGGGGGAGGGAGCTTCACCGCTGCCGGCTAGGGAGTCCACCTCTCGACGCTCCCACCGTGGCCGTGGTTCCACGGAGTCGAGACGGACACGGCTTCAGACACAGGTCCGTGAACTTGTGTCTGATACCGATGATGAGGCCTCGTGGGAGGCAGAGGAGGACATCAGATATTTCTCTGACGAGGAGTCTGATGGCCTTCCTTCTGACCCCACTCCCTCCCCTGAAAGACAGCTTTCTCCTCCCGAGAGTCTGTTTTTCTCGGCCTTTGTCCAGGAGATGTCTACGGCCATCCCCTTCCCGGTGGTTGTGGAGGATGAGCCAAGGGCTGAAATGTTTGAGCTCTTGGACTATCCTTCTCCACCTAAGGAAGCGTCCACAGTACCCATGCATCATGTCCTGAAAAAGACATTGCTGGCGAACTGGACCAAGCCACTAACTAATCCCCACATTCCCAAAAAGATAGAATCCTAATATCTGATCCATGGGGACCCAGAGCCGATGCGCACTCAGTTGCCTCACGACTCTGGTGTGGTGGATCTGGCCCTGAAGAAGGCTAAGAGTTCTAGGGAGCATGCTTCGGCGCCCCCGGGCAAAGACTCTAGAACCTTAGACTCCTTTGGGAGGAAGGCCTACCATTCTTCCATGCTCGTGGCCAAGATTCAATCTTACCAGCTCTACACGAGCATCCATATGCGGAATAATGTGCGGAAGCTGGCGGACTTGGTGGACCAGCTCCCTTCTGAGCAAGCCAAGCCGTTTCAGGAGGTGGTCAGGCAGCTGAAGGCATGTAGGAAATTCCTGGCCAGAGGGGTATTTGATACCTTTGATGTTGCGTCCAGGGCCGCTGCTCAAGGTGTGGTGATGCGCAGACTCTCATGGCTGCGTGCCTCCGACCTGGAGAATAGGATCCAGCAGCGGATTGCGGACTCCCCTTGCCATGCGGATAACATTTTTGGGGAAAAAGTCGAACAGGTGGTAGAACAGCTCCACCAGCGGGATAACGCTTTCGACAAATTCTCCCGCCGGCAGCCTTCAGCATCTACCTCTTCAGGTAGATGTTTTATGGGGGAAGGAGGGCTGTTCCCTACTCTTCTGGTAAGCGTAGGTACAATCCTCCCTCTCGACAGCCTGCGGCCCAGGCTAAGCCCCAGCGTGCTCGCTCTCGTCAGCAGCATGCGCCTCAGCAAGGCTCCACAGCTCCTCAGCAAAAGCAGGGGGCGAGCTTTTGACTGGCTCCAGCAGAGCATAGCCGAGATCAAAGTGTCCGTGCCGGACGATCTGCCAGTCGGGGGGAGGTTGAAAGCTTTTCACCAAAGGTGGCCTCTTATAACCTCCGACCAGTGGGTTCTCCAAATAGTCCAGCAAGGATACGCCCTCAATTTGGCCTCCATGCCTCCAAATTGCCCACCGGGAGCTCAGTCCTTCAGCTTCCAGCACAAGCAGGTACTTGCAGAGGAACTATCTGCCCTTCTCAGCGCCAGTGCGGTCGAGCCCGTGCCACCCGGGCAAGAAGGGCTGGGATTCTATTCCAGGTACTTCCTTGTGGAAAAGAAAACAGAGGGGGGATGCGTCCCATCCTAGACCTAAGGGCCCTGAACAAATATCTGGTCAAAGAGAAGTTCAGGATGCTTTCCCTGGGCACCCTTCTTCCCATGATTCAGGGAAAAGATTGGCTATGCTCTCTGGACTTAAAGGATGCTTACATGCATATCCCGATTCTGCCAGCTCACAGACAGTATCTCCGATTCCGTCTGGGAACGCGTCACTTCCAGTACTGTGTGCTACCCTTTGGGCTCGCCTCTGCGCCCAGGGTGTTCACGAAGTGCCTGGCTGTGGTAGCAGCAGCGCTTCGCAGACTGGGAGTGCACGTGTTCCCTTATCTCGACGATTGGCTGGTGAAGAACACATCCGAGGCAGGAGCTCTACAGTCCATGCAGATGACTATTCGACTCCTGGAACTACTGGGGTTTGTGATAAATTATCCAAAGTCCCATCTTCTCCCAGTACAGAGACTCGAATTCATAGGAGCTCTGCTGGATTCTCGGACGGCTTGTGCTGATCTCCTGGAGACAAGGGCCAACAATCTGTTGTCCCTCGTCTCCTGGGTGCGAGCGTCCCAGCAGATCACAGCTCGGCAGATGTTGAGATTGCTCGGCCACATGGCCTCCACAGTACATGTGACTCCCATGGCTCGTCTTCGCATGCGATCTGCTCAATGGACCCTAGCTTCCCAGTGGTTTCAAGCTGCTGGGGATCTAGAGGACGTGATCCACCTGTCCACGAGTTTTCTCGAATCCCTGCACTGGTGGACGATTTGGTCCAATTTGACTCTGGGACGCCCTTTCCAAATTCCTCAGCCGCAAAAAGTGCTGACTACAGATGCGTCTCTCTTGGGGTGGGGAGCTCATGTCGATGGGCTTCACACCCAGGGAAGCTGGTCCCTCCAGGAACAAGGTCTACAGATCAATCTCCTGGAGTTACGAGCGGTCTGGAATGCTCTGAAGGCTTTCAGAGATCGGCTGTCCCACCAAATTATCCAAATTCAGACAGACAATCAGGTTGCCATGTATTACATCAACAAGCAGGGGGGCACCGGATCTCGCCCCCTGTGTCAGGAAGCCGTCAGCATGTGGCTGTGGGCTCGCCGTTACGGCATGTTTCTCCAAGCCACATATCTGGCAGGCGTAAACAACAGTCTGGCCGACAGGTTGAGCAGGATTATGCAACCTCACGAGTGGTCGCTCAACTCCAGAGTAGTGCGCCGGATCTTCCAAGTGTGGGGCACCCCCTTGGTAGATCTCTTCGCATATCGAGCCAACCACAAGGTCCCTCAGTTCTGTTCCAGACTTCAGGCCCACAGCCGACTGGCATCGGATGCCTTCCTCCTGGATTGGGGGGAAGGCCTGCTGTATGCTTATCCTCCCATACCTCTGGTAAGGAAGACTTTGTTGAAACTCAAGCAAGACCGAGGCACCATGATTCTGATTGCTCCTTTTTGGCCGCGTCAGATCTGGTTCCCTCTTCTTCTGGAGTTGTCCTCCGAAGAACCGTGGAGATTGGAGTGTTTTCCGACCCTCATCACCCAGAACGAAGGGGCACTTCTGCATCCCAACCTTCAGTCTCTGGCTCTCACGGCCTGGATGTTGAGATCGTAGATTTTGCCTCTTTAGGTCTGTCAGAGGGTGTCTCCCGTGTCTTGCTTGCTTCCAGGAAAGATTCCACTAAGAGGAGTTACTTCTTTTTATGGAAGAGGTTTGCCGTCTGGTGTGACAGCAAGGCCTTAGATCCTCGCTCTTGTCCTACACAGACCCTGCTTGATTACCTTCTGCACTTGTCTGAGTCTGGTCTCAAGACCAACTCTGTAAGGGTTCACTTTAGCGCAATCAGTGCATATCATTACTGTGTGGAAGGTAAGCCGATCTCGGGACAGCCTTTAGTTGTTCGCTTTATGAGAGGTTTGCTTCTGCCAAAGCCCCCCATCAAACCTCCTACAGTGTCATGGGATCTCAATGTCATTCTCACCCAGCTGATGAAACCTCCTTTTGAGCCACTGAATTCATGCCATCTGAAGTACTTGACCTGGAAGATCATTTTCTTGGTGGCAGTAACTTCAGCTCGTAGAGTCAGTGAGCTTCAAGCCCTAGTAGCTCATGCTCCTTATACCAAATTTCATCATAATAGAGTAGTCCTCCGCACTCACCCTAAGTTCTTGCCAAAGGTGGTGTCGGAGTTCCATCTGAACCAGTCAACATTCTTGCCAACATTCTTTCCCCATCCTCATTCCTGCCCTGCTGAACGTCAGCTGCACACATTGGACAGCAAAAGAGCATTGGCCTTATATCTGGAGCGGACACAGCCCAACAGACAGTCCGCCCAAATGTTTGTTTCTTTTGATCCCAACAGGAGGGGAGTGGCTGTGGGGAAACGCACCATATTCAATTGGCTAGCAGATTGCATTTCCTTCACTTACGCCCAGGCTGGGCTGGCTCTTGAGGGTCATGTCACGGCTCACAATGTTAGAGCCATGGCAGCGTCAGTGGCCCACTTGAAGTCAGCCACTATTGAAGAGATCTGCAAAGCTGCGACGTGGTCATCTGTCCACACATTCACATCTAATTACTGCCTGCAGCCCCCTAGGCCCATTTTTTATTCTGTTCCAGGCTACACTCTCAGTTAGTTGAATAAAATGTTAGGTCAATCTCAGTTATGTCCTCGCCGTTGCGAGGCCCAATTGACCATGTTTGTGGTTTTGAGTGAGCCTGGGGGCTAGGGATACCCCATCAGTGAGAACAAGCAGCCTCGGAGAAAGCGAATGATACATACCTGTAGAAGGTATTCTCCGAGGACAGCAGGCTGATTGTTCTCACAAACCCGCCCGCCTCCCCTTTGGAGTTGTGTCTTCCCTTGTCTTTGTCTTGCTATATACGGGACTGACGAACACGAGCCGGTTCGGGCGGGAAGACGACCGCGCATGCACGGTGCGCATCGGCGCGCGAGGGCTAGCAAACGTCTTTGCTAGTGAAGATTCTGATTGGAGGGGGTGCCGTGGACATCACCCATCAGTGAGAACAATCAGCCTGCTGTCCTCGGAGAATACCTTCTACAGGTATGTAGCATTCGCTTTATGTTATGTGTGTAACTGATGCTATTCTATAACTGGGTGCAAGATTGCTCACCTAACTTTTGGTTCCATTTATAGAATATGGGGATAATGCATTACAGTGAGGCTCATGTAAAGTTGCTTGAATAACATAAATATCTATGACTGAGGAAATGAACCACTTGGAGTTCATTTTGGGCATGTTAGCATGATCTAAGGGCAAGGAGCCAAAACCACTTTCCCACACTTAGCTATAAATCAGCATCATTTAAAAGGATTTGTAAAACACCAGATTCTATATATGGCACCCAGATTCGGACACTCAAATGTGGGGGTGCTTTCGAGATGCGTGCACATCCTAATTAGCTAATGAGCTGTTAACCATCAATAATTGGATGTTAACAGTCAATTGTTGATGTTAATTGGCACCAATTAGTGTTGGCACCAAATAGGGTTGCACACTATTACATAATATTGGGCACCTAAATCCCATGGCATACAAACCAAAAGAGGGTATGGCCATGGGACAGACATGAGCGGGTCATGGGTGTTCCAAAAAGTTACATTCAGTGTTATCATGGAGGAATATCCTAATTGTAAGTGCAGCAGCCTGAGTACCTGGGGAACCAGGTTCAATTCCCACTGCAGCTCCTTGAGACTCTGGATAAGTCACTTAACCCTCCATTGCCCAAGGAACAAAATAAGTACCTGTATAGAATATGTAAACCACTTTGGCTGTAACCACAGAAAGGCAGTATATCAAATCCCATCCTCTTTCCTTTCCATTTCAAATAATGTCTCCATGCCCAACTTGAGTGCCAGGAGTTACATCAGGTTTCAGCAGGCAAATGTCTGGTGCTCAGAGTTGGGCATGGGAATGGGCACTAACCCCCAGATTCTATATAGCACATGTGGAGGGGCATAATCGAAAGGGACACCCAAATTTTGTTGAGGATGTCCTCGCAAAACATCCCTGTGGAAGAGCGGGGAAACCCGTATTATCGAAACAAGATGGACGCCCATCTTTCGTTTCAATAATACGGTCGGGGTCTCCCAAATCTTGAAATTTAGGTCGTTCTTAGTGATGGTCGTCCCTAGACTTGGTCGTTTCTGATTTTCAGCGATAATGGAAACCAAGGATGTCCATCTCAGAAACGACCAAATGCAAGCCCTTTGGTCGTGGGAGGAGCCAGCATTTCTAGTGCACTGGGCCCCCTGACATGCTAGGACACCAACTGGGCAACCTAGGGGGCACTGCAGTGGACTTCATAAAATGCTCCCAGGAACATAGCTCCCTTACCTTGTGTGCTGAGCCCCCCAAACCGCCCCTAAAACCCACTACCCCCAACTGTACACCACTACCATAGCCCTTATGAGTGAAGGGGGACACCTAGATGTGGGTACAGTGGGTTTCTAGAGGGTTTTGGAGGGCTCGCTGTTTCCTCCACAAATGTAACAGGTAGGGAGGGGGATGGGCTTGGGTCCGCCTGCCTGAAGTGCACTGCACCCACTAAAACTGCTCCAGGTACCTGCATACTGCTGTGATGGACCTGAGTATGACATCTGAGGCTGGCAAAAAATATTTTGAAAGATGTTTTTTGAGGGTGAGAGGGGGTTAGTGACCACTTGGGGAGTAAGAGGAGGTCAACCCCAATTCTCCAGTGGTCATCTGGTCATTTTGGCCACCTTTTTGTGTCTTGGTCGTAAGAAAAACAGGACCAGGTAAAGTCGTCCAAGTGCTCATCAGGATGCCCTTTTTTTTCCATTATGGGTCGAGGACGTCCATGTGTTAGGCACACCCAAGTCTCACCTTCGCTATGCCTCCGATACGCTCCCTTGAACTTTGGCCGTCCCTGTGATGGAAAGCAGTTGGGTATGTCCAAAATCGGCTTTCGATTATACCGATTTGGACAACCCTGTGAGAAGGATGCCCATCTTCTGATTTGTGTCGAAAGATGGGCGTCCTTCTCTTTTGAAAATGAGCCTGCTAGTGTTCCGTGCCAAAATCCAAGTGTATTCTGTAACAATGAATGTAACTTAATTGGCTTAACAAGCTAATCAGCATTGTTAACTGCACTTAATAATGAGCACTAATTGGAAATAAATAGAATTAACATGAACAACCTGCTAAGCATATTCTGTAACGCATTGCACCTAATTTATTTTTTCAAGTTTAATTTCTTTTATTGTATTTCAATACAAACATAAGTAAGAGCTCACAACGTAGCAACAAGTAGCATTGTACAAAGCATGGCAATACCGGAGCTCACAATTAAGAGAAAACTAACCACAACCAAGTACAAAGTGAGTGAAAAAAAAAAAGACCCGTTAGTGCATTCCCACATAATTGTCATGAGCCTTCCCAAGAGCATTGTTTTTAATCTAATCATAAGCACCGCCCATAAGTTAATGGTATGCATAGATAAATTGATGGATATCCCTTGGTCTGATAAGCCACTTGCCCCTATATGGAATAACCCTAAAATTGGCAATAAGTAAGTTTCGTGGTCTCAGTGGCAGTGCATAGGAATTTGGTCCTTGAAAGATATGATTCATGTGAGTAGGCAGACATGGAAAACTTTCTCAGATTTGAAAACTGAGTTTGCACTGTCAGATGCCCAGTTTTACCAATGGCTTCAGATTAGCTCCATGCTAAAAAAGAAAACTAGAGGTAGTTTACAAACGCAGTTCCTGACCCACACCCCAGCGCTTGTAGATTTTAATTTGAAGCTGCAACATACTGGTCACACTGCTTCCCGCATTTACAAATACCTTCTTAGCAAGTCCTACACCAAATGCACTGGTTTGCCTAGATGTTGGGAGGAAGACATACAGCAACCTATATCAGATAATCTGTGGGAGCAGCTTTGGCAGTCCCTCTTCAGATGCTCTAACTCTTCTACTACAACACAGTCTGTATTTTTTCATGCATAGTTCTTTATGGACGCCATATAAGTTGCATGTTATTGCTCCTTCTAACTCTAATGTATGCTGGTCTTGCCAGTCTCAAGTGGGTAATATAAAACACCTTGTATTTGACTGTGTGTGCCTTCGTAACTACTGGCTTGAAATTTGGTCACAACTGGTAGCCATTTTTCACCTTCAAGGCTCAATTACTTATAAATTTGTGATTCTCAGGGATCAGTGCTACAAGGGTTTGTTGACTCATAGTGAAGGGGCTCTTGTTAGTACCATGATATCTTTAGTGCTGAAAGTAATTTTCTCACATTGGAAATCATTACACCAAGTCACCTACCAGGAGTGGTGGAACTTATTGCTTCAAATTTACAAGTTCGAATTACACCTCGCAAAAAAATTCTTCTCGCTTTGCTTTATATAGGGAGAAATGGTTACCACTTGTTTCTTATTTTGGCACTGTACAGAGTTAAGCACTAAATTGGATGTATCTTCGGGCCGATGCCTGCTTTATTCTATGGCTTGTATCCTCCAGCCCCTCCCCCCTTTTTTTTTGCATCTATGGCTTGTATCCTCCAGCCCCTCCCCCCTTTTTTTTGCACCTAAATGTTAATTCACGCAGGAAAAAAGGGGTATATTTATGGGCGAGGAAATGGGCATTTCATGGATGTTCCAAACTTTATGCGCACTGATATAGGATATGGCCTTCTATGCCTAAATCTGTGTGCCGGGAGTTATGCACATTTTTGTTGGTGTAAATGGAGATGTGTAGTTTTAGACATTAGGATATCAATTAAGCTTACTCTACATACCATGCCTAAATCTAAGTGCCGCTTATAGAATGCGCTTATGTGGAAAGCTTTTCTGACACACACTTTTCAGCACCATTTATAAAATTCCCCCTTTAATGTGTTTGTGTGTATAGGGGGGAGAGAGAGAGTCAGCAAACAAACTAGCATAAACTTGGGGTCCTTGTAACAGATTACTGGTGTTGGTAGGGACTGAAACACAACTTTCTCTACCTCATGGCACATGTGTGTGAAGAGGTGGGGGGGGGGGGGGAAAAAAAGAAAACATATCTTCAGTGTTACCTGTGAAATACAAGAAAATCAGTAATCATGATTCTGATTCAACATTATTTTAATATGTCCTTTATACAAAACAGATGTTGTAAGCAAAATTTGTAATCATTCCTGAATGGGAGGAACTTGATCTTCCTCTGGAAGCAAGGATGGACATGTGGTTCTTGTGGGATTTCAGCTTCTAATCTCTTTTCTATTATATCCACTCTTCTTTTTTTTTTTTTGATATGTTTGCTGTTTTGCAATCGTGCATTCTATAATGTATAATGTTTCAGTGCATATTACTGGCAGTATACACTGATAGCCAGCCACTGCAATTAAACCCTTCCTGCAAAATGATATAAAGTGCTCCCTGGATTCCTCTTCATCCATGCCAATGGTCAGTTCCATTTTGAAATTTGACACTTGTTTTGGACCTTGAGGAAGTTTAAGGGTTGAAAGAACTTAAACTTGTTGGTCCTTTTAAAAACTTTTTCTGCCTTGGGTTTTACTGAAAGGGAGGGGAGGTGCTGCTTTTGTTTTGTGCAGCCAGTAGTACATAGTATAAAAAAATGAAAAAAAAAATAAAACTGGAAAAAATTTAAAAGAAATGAAAAATGTCACTACTGAAATGAAATCATTCCCCTCCCCATACACATCCTTACTATTTGGTCTGAAGGATGATTTTTTTTTTTTTGCTATAATAATGTACTGATGGAATTAGTATGGATTATTTGCACTGGACAGAAAGATAGCATAAAACCTGAGAACAAGTTCACAAGCTGCTGACTGAGAGGGGCTGCTGTCAAGGGTGATGAATACTGCAATACACAGAATTCAAAATCAGTTTGTCAAGCAAGCTACTGTTTTCAGCAATATTAATTCAAGCTATTCAGCCTGTCATTCTTGAGTTCTACTTCCAGAAAGCTGCAGCAGAAGATACATTCTGAGAAACCTTTTCACACTGAGGTATGAGTAGAGGTCTTCTTGAACCTGAAAAAAAAAAAGAAAAGAAAGCTTCAAATTATTGGTTGGAGTCATCAGGCATACAATATTGCAGTAATTCAGGAAGAAAATGATAGACAGTATCCACATACAGTTTGCCCATGGACAATTTTGCTAAGAAAAGTGGTGGATTAGGGTTTTCTGCAATGGATCTGTATTTCAGAATAGTCACGCTGGACTGGGTAAAAGACTTGACTTTTTGTCTACAGACCAGTGCTTATTTCTGATCAGTCATAATCTAAGTACCTGAAAACTTAGATTTAGCTCAATAAAAATGATTCATGTTGTTTCATTATTTATTTAAATCTGCTGTGAAATAGGAGCTTAATGGTCCAAGGTATTATAGTTGTGGTAAACCAAACACTGAGATGAAGCAGAAGAAATTCATTAGCCAGACACTGGATAACACTTCCCTTTGCACTGATATTATTTCTGAAATGGTTTTGAAAGTTGCTATATCAATATTCTAGTAGGACACAAATGCTAAAACAAATGCACCACGCATGAAGCACTTGTCATTGTTATCTTGCCAATTAAATTTAATCTGTCATCAGGATCATTAGCAAAAATATTCCACCATTTCAGGGACAAAAGGCTTGCAGAGCTGTGATGCATAGAGGTTATTTGCAATAAGGTATTTCATGGTACGTGGCCATTTGGCTTGTGATCCCTTATTGCAATTTGTAGTTAAGTTTAAGGGATAACCAAACACATCACGGATAGTGCTGTCAGGGAAGAGATCCATACCCTCCAAGCAACTGCTGTTTCTGGGCTTGACATCAGTCTTTTTGGTCACCATAAATTGGAAGCAATTGGGAACACTGCCTGAGCAAACAATTTAAGTTTTTTTTAATGTACCTGTAATGTGATTGCTTGCTCCTGATATATTGCTTAGGAAATATTTTATAGAGTCCTAGATCTAGCTAAATTACATGTAATTGGGATCTCTAGAAAAAAAATCTTCTCCAGAGGATGAGGCCAATGCAATGAATCACGCTGCAGATAGTGATCTTTCAGAGTCCCTAGAGATGTAGCACGGTGATATCACTGAGAGGGCCACTCCCCCCCCCATTCTAATTTCTTAAACAAAATTATAAGCTTACTTTAAAGCATAAGGAGACTTTGAGGGGCATTTTTGAAAGAAACGTCTAAGTCGGAATTTGGACGTTTTACAAAGATGTCCAAATTCGGAAGCGGAGAGAAGGTCATTTTCGAAAAAAGATGGACGTCCATCTTTCATTTCAAAAATACCAAGGACTTCCTTGGATTTGGACGTCCTTAGATTTGGACGTCTTTGACTTTTGGCAATTTTCGAAACCAAAGACATCCAAGTCAAAAACGTCCAAATGCAAACCATTTGGACGTGGCAGGAGCCAGCATTTGTAGTGCACTGGCCCCCTGACATGCCAGGACAGCAATCGGGCACCCTAAGGGGCACTGCAGTGGACTTCATAAAATGCTCCAAGGTACACAGCTCCCTTACCTTGTGTGTTGAGCCCCCCAATCCCCAACTGTACACCACTACCAAACCCCTTATGGGTGAAGGGGGCACCTAGATGTGGGTACAGAGGGTTTCTGGTGGGTTTTGGAGGGCTCGCTGTTTCCTCCACAAATGTAACAGGTAAGGGGGTGTATGGGCCTGGGTCCACCTGTCTGAAGTGCACTGCACCCACTAAAACTGCTCCAGGGACCTGCATGCGCTGTCATAGACCTGAGTATGACATCTGAGGCTGACATAGAGGCTGGCAAGTAATATTTTTAATGTTTTTGAGGGTGGGAGGGGGTTAGTGACCACTGGGGGAGTAAGGGGAGGTCATCCCTGATTCCCTTCAGTGGTCATCTGGTCATTCCGGGCACCTTTTGGTGCCTTGTTCATAATAAAAACAGGTCCGGGTGAAAATGTCCAAGTTTTACTCATGGACGTCTCTGCTTTTTTCCATTATGGGTCAAAGACATCCAAGTCTTAGGAATGCCCAAGTCCCACCTTCACTATGCCTCTGATATGCCCCCTTGAAATATGGACGTCCTTGCGACGGACTTCAGTTAGAGACGTCCAAAATCGGGTTTCGATTATACCGATTTGGATGTCTCTGAGATATGGACGTCCAAGTGCCGATTTATGTCACCTTTTGGATGTCCTTCTCTTTCGAAAATGAACCTGTTTGAGTGACCAAATGCTGCAATTTGATGTTTAAGCAGCATTTGATATGGTCAAGCATGATCTTCTGTTATGTAAACTGGCTGAGTGGGGAAATACAGGTGCAGTTTTGCAATGGCTTGCAGGATTCTTCAAGAACAGACTATACAAAGTTGTTAAAGAGGAACTTACTTCCCAGACTTGGACCCCCCCCCCCCCACACACACACACACACACACACAGGGTTCTCCTCTTTCTCCTTTGATATATAATATTTATACGAGTTCCTTGAATACAATCTCATTAGACTTCGGTGAAATTCGAAAGGGTACATAGAAGGGCGACGAAAATGATAAAGGGCATGGGATGACTTCCCTATTAGGAAAGGCTAAAGCGACTATGGCTTTTCAGCTTGGAGAAAAGACAGCTGAGGGGAGATATGATAGAGGTATATAAAATAATGAATGAATTGGAACGGGTAGACATGAATCACTTGTTTACTGTTTCCAAAAATATTAGGACTAGGGGGCATGCAATGAAGCTACAAAGTAGTAAATTAAAAACAAATCAGAAAAAATATTTCTTCACTCAACGTGTAATTAAACTCTGGAATTCGGTTTCAGAGAATGTACTAAAAGCAGTTAGCTAAGCAGGATTTTAAAAAGGTTTAGTTAGCTTCCTAAAAGAAAAGTCCATAAACCATCATTAAAATGGATTTGGGGAAAATCCACTGCTTATTTCTTGGTTAAACAGCAATACTGTTTCAGGATCTTGCCAGGTACTTGTAACCTGGATTAGCCACTGTTGGAAAAAGGATGCTGGGCTTGACAGACCTTTTGTCTGTCCCAGTATGGCAATACTTATGTACTTCAGCTGACAATATTTTCTTATTGATTCCTGTTCATCCTAATCTAACTGTGCTATCTATGACATTAACAGCAGCCATTGTAAAAATTAAAAAGTGGGCCTCAGAATACCATCTCAAACTTACCCCCCCCCCCCCCTTTTGCAAAGCCACGCGCTAATGCCAACACAGCCCATTCACTTTGAATGGGCTGTGTCGGCATTAATGCACCGGCAGCCACTAGCACAGCTTCATAAAGGGGGGGGGGGGGGCTAATGAAGAGAAAAACAAACTCTTATGATTTAGTTTGTATGAGAAGTTCAAAATATTGAATTTTTTAAAAATGCTTTATTCAAATTTACATTTATGCAATACAACATAAATCGATCAAGACAAAAATAAAGAAAATTCAGTTCAAAGCGGAAATTATCCAACATTATATCGACCACAAATTATGATCCAAGATCTAGGAAAATAACTGTAAAATCAAAGAATAGTCAATTTAAGTGAACAGAGAGAGGTGACGGTAAATCGCAGCCGAGTAGCGCCTAATACAGTGCCTATTACAACATTATTCTTTAGAGGAAATAAATTCTTGTAATTTTTCTGGGTCAAAGAAAATATATGATATGGAATTAATAGTAATAAGACATTTACAGGGAAACCTCAACTGAAAGGTTCCACCTAAACGGAGAACTCTTTCTTTTAACAACAGGAAAACTTTTCTTCTTCTCTGGGTATCCTTGGAAAAGTCTGGAAAAATCTGTATTTTTGACCCAAGAAAAGTGGAGTTCATATGGCGAAAATAAAGTCTCAGGATATTATTACGATCTGTTTGCAGAGCAAATGTAACAAGCAATGTAGTTCTCTCAGTTATGACCTCCATAGAACTTTCTAGGAAGTCAGTTAAATTCGTAGCAGCTTGAGGATTTTGAGGAATATCACCCCTTCTTGCACCAGAAATATATTGTACTCTAATAATAGGTGGGAATCCCTCAGAGGGATATTTCCTCAGCATTTCCAGTGCTGGGATGAGTGGAGATTTTGGAAAGTTAAGAAAACGTAAGTTATTAATACGAATTTGGTTTTCAAGGAAATCTATTTTACGCTGCTGAAAATTAGAACTTTTCATCAACATTTCTGTTGAAGATTTCACAGCTTTAAAGTCATTGTCCAAAACATTCAATTTAGTTGTATGCTCTGCAACTTTAAGAGAGATATCTATTTGAGTTTGCTTTACCTCCGCCAGTTCTCCCGTTAGGATTCGGGCAATCGTACGTTGGAATTTAGGCCTTGTATCTCTTCCCATAAAGGTTCTAGGGTCTTAGCTGTAGGTCTTTTCAAATCTCCCACCACTACAGAGGGCACGCTCAGATTCACTGCAGACGATACACTCGCCTGCAACAGTGTTCCTTCTGGATTTGAGGAAGCAGCGGGGTCTCCGCAAACGAGCGCAGGGGACCGACTTCCGGATACCTCGCTCCGTTCCACCGCTGAATCCTGCCTCTCTCCTGGCCTTGGGGGTACAGCCATTGGGGGAGGACTCAACGAGACTCCCTCGGTGCTCAGGTCAGTAAGATTGTCCGGACCGCCCGTAGCGAGACCGCCAGCTCCCATCGTCAGCAATCCCATTTCTGCCAGAGTCATCTGCCGCAACGGAGCTGGTTCCACCCTGCCC
Source organism: Microcaecilia unicolor (assembly GCF_901765095.1). NCBI lineage: Eukaryota > Metazoa > Chordata > Amphibia > Gymnophiona > Siphonopidae > Microcaecilia > Microcaecilia unicolor. The sequence goes on from NC_044038.1 coordinate 136,734,794, forward strand.
GCGGAGACAAGTGCACTGGGTTTACCCTTTCGCTTCCTCATGACGGTAAGCGAATCTCCGTGTGCAAGTTTCAATGGAGATAGGAGAGAGCTAGACACACGTCTGCTCAGCTAGACGCCATCTTGGATTTTTTCAAAACATTGAATTGATTAAATCTTAAAATAGATGAAATCTCTAAGGTGTTGAGATTTACTAGACTGTTCATTATATACTGGTGTAGTCAGTAGGACAGGCTATAAAATTGAATGAAGAAAGAAAGAAAGAAAGAAAGAAAGAAAGAAAGAAAGAAAGAAAGAAAGAAAGTTAATGCTATAGTTATGAGATCATTTGGGGCTTCTTTTACAAAGCCACATTAGTGATTTCTGTGCAGCAAATGAGAGGAAGACCATTGGAATTGAATGGGTTTCCTCTCATATGCCATACAGAGAATTGGCAGCGTGGCTTTGTAAAAGAGATCCTTTATAAACTAAGGGGCCCTTTTACAACACCATGGTAGAGTTACCGTGGCGTTGTCATGCACCAATCTGGCACTACCACTAGCCTACCACCCCCAGCGCACACCATTTCTGGCATGACAGAAAATATTTTTCTTCAGTGCCAGGGGCTTACCTGGCGGTAATCAGGCAACACTTAGGGGGGAGTACTTAATACTTAATAGAAACCCACGAGAGACTTATGTGTTAGGCGGTGAGAGTCTGATAGGTACTGAGGGGGAGAGGGATCTTGGGGTGATAGTATCCGAGGATCTGAAGGCGACAAAACATTGTGACAAAGGCGGTGGCCATAGCGAGAAGGTTGCTAGGCTGTATAGAGAGAGGTGTGATCAGCAGAAGAAAGGAAGTGTTGATGCCCCTGTACAAGTCGTTGGTGAGGCCCCACCTGGAGTATTGTGTTCAGTTTTGGAGGCCGTACCTTGCAAAGGATGTTAAAAAAATGGAAGCGGTGCAAAGAAAAGCTATGAGAATGGTATGGGATTTGCGTTCCAAGACGTATGAGCAGAGACTTGCTGACCTGAACATGTATACCCTGGAGGAAAGGAGGAACAGGGGTGATATGATACAGACGTTCAAATACTTGAAAGGTATTAATCCGCAAAACAATCTTTTCCGGAGATGGGAAGGCGGTAGAACTAGAGGACATGAAATGAGATTGAAGGGGGGCAGACTCAAAAAAGATGTCAGGAAGTATATTTTCACGGAGAGGGTGGTGGATGCTTGGAATGCCCTCCCGTGGGAGGTGGTGGAGATGAAAATGGTAACGGAATTCAAACATGCGTGGGATATGCATAGAGGAATCCTGTGCAGTAGGAATGGATCCTCAGAAGCTTAGCCGAAATTGGGTGGTGGAGCAGGTGGGGGAAGAGAGGTTGGTGGTTGGGAGGCGAGGATAGTGGAGGGCAGACTTATACGGTCTGTGCCAGAGCCGGTGATGGGAGGCGGGACTGGTGGTTGGGAGGCGGGAAATACTGCTGGGCAGACTTGTACGGTCTGTGCCCTGAAAAAGGCAGGTACAAATCAAGGTAAGGTATACACATATGAGTTTATCTTGTTGGGCAGACTGGAAAACTCTTTTTATTGGAAAAAACTAAAAACAAATAACATACAAATCAAAAACAAGCCCCTAGCTATACACGGTCCTCCTATCTATGTACACCCCCTCCCCCTCCTCAATAGTACAGTGGAAACTGTTTATTAGAAAGACCAAAGAAAAAAACTGGACATGCAAATCAAACCCCAGGCTCCTAGCTAGACATGGTCTGCCTATCTATGTACACCCCCTCCTCAATAATACAATGGATCGACCCCCCCCCCCCCCGACCCCCCACAACCCCTTCAGACAACTGGCACACAATCCCCTGGAAAGCATGTCCCCTCATGGCGGCTTAAGCCTCACGTGTCTCCACCACCTCGAAGCCACCCCCACCCCTTTTTCCACCCTTTCCCACTTTGCCGCTTCCTGCACCGCCCTTACCACATCCCAGCTGACTACCTCCGCCGGCCGGACCTCCTGGTACAGGGACACCCTGCAGCGCGCCATCCAGAGGCAGTACCGCAATATCACCGAAATCAGAAAGCGTGTTACCGGATCCCCGCGTCCCTCTCCACCCTCTGGGCCATACACCCAGTCCGCATAGCTGTAGTTGCGGAAACTGGGGATCTGCAGCAACGAGGAAACCCGGTCAGAGACCTGGACTGTAAATGGGCACCTCACCAGGAAATGCTCCATCGTCTCTTCAGTTCCAGCACATTCCTCCCGTGGGCACCCTCTATCCCGCACATTGCGATATTTCAAATTTCCTCGGACGTACAGTCTACCGTGAAAGGACAGCCACGCCAGGTCTTTATACTTCACCGGGATGCGGTTCGAAGCAATCAACCGTAACCCCTGCTGCATCCGTGGGGCCGGCGCGTCCCTCAGCGCCAGAGGAGCTGAGAACACCTGCGCCCGTACTCTGTCCATCCAGACCCCCCGTTGTCCTGCCTTCACCTCCCCCACCGTCAGCCCCCACACCCTCACCAATTTCACTAGGGTCTTGCAATAACTCACCCCCCTCGGAGCCCCCCTTCGCAGTGCCACTACCCTCCCCCCCTCCCGCCATAGGTCCCAATATCTCGGCCACCACTGCAGGACACTCCTAGCCCACCCCGGTGGCTCCCGCCCTACCGCCCTCCCCAGATTGAACTGCAGGAACAAAGCGCTGAAAAACAGGACTGGGTTTATCATGCCCACCCCCCCCTCCCTCCTAGGCAGATAGGTAACATTCCGTTTTACCGGATTCGTCCTGTTGCCCCAGAGCAGCCGGAAGAACACCCCATACAAGGCCGCGTACCGGCTCTCCGGCAGCAGGCAGATGTAACTGACGAACAGAAACAAAGGAACTAAGTGTGCCTTGATGAGCTGTACCCGCTCCCCCATGGTCATTTTCCACCCCTTCCATCTATCCACCCTCCCCTTCACTTCTTGGAGACACCTATCCCAGTTGTAGAGCCTATAATCCCCCTTCTCGAAGTATATTCCCAAGACCCGTATACGTTCCACAGCTGTAGGAAACCTACCTCCCAACTCAATTGCAGCCCCTGATCCCCAACCCACAGGCTATTGGACTTTTGAAAATTGACCTGCGACGCTGTTGCCTGCGAGTATTCCTGGATCAGGTTCTGCAATCTACCTCCCTCCCTCTGGTCCGCTACCCACACTGTAACGTCATCTGCATACGCCACGACCCTTAACTGGTTATTGTCCCCCACCTCCACCCCTTCCAGCCCCTCCGCCCCCCCCTTCTCCAGCCGTCTTATAAAAGGGTCGATGGCGTATGCATACAACAGCGGGCTGAGTGGGCACCCCTGTCGGACCCCTGCCCCTACCTCAAACCCCTGCCCTCTCCACCCGTTAACCAGGGGAAAACACCCCGCATGCCGATAGAGTAGCTGTAATTGCTCTATCCAACCCTTCGGAAACCCATAGCGCTCCAGAATGCTCCATAGGACACCCCACTGCACTCTATCAAACGCTTTTTTCCTGGTCGAGTGTTACCAACAGCCTACCATGCCCTCCCACTCTACTGCGTTCTATCCCCTCCCGCACCCACGCTGCAGCTTCCAAGACCCCTCTCCCTTTAACCCCACATGCTTGCGAGGCTGCTAGCAAATCCCCAGACACCTGCCTCATTCTCTGGAATAGCATTCGCGCGAAGATTTTTCGATCCGTATTAAGCAGTGCTATAGGCCGCCAGTTGGCCAGCATCGCCGGGTCCTTCCCCTTACTTAGTAGGATAAGAGCCGCCTCTGTCAAGGAACTAGGCAGGGAACCCTCCAACTGGGCTGCCCCCCATACCCTCACCAGGATCGGCACCAGCTGCTCCTTAAAGGCCTGGTAGAACTCAGTTGTTAGCCCATCCGGCCCCGGCGAGGTCTTCCTGTGGAGCGCCCCGATGGCTTCCTCCACCTCCTGTTCTGTCCACGGGTTCAAGAGGGCCTGAAGCTGGGGTCCCCCGTGACCTATCCCCGGGGTTCCTTCCACATAACACTCCATCTGCTCCATATCAATCTGCTGGGCTGAAAGGAACGCCGCAAAGTGGTCCCTCACTGCCCCCAGAATCCCCTCCCTGGTGTCCTGCAGGACCCCCTGTGCATCCCGCACCCCCTCCATCACCCTGCGCGCCCTCCGCTCCCGGCAGCATGCGAAGGGGTCCGGGCTACACATTTTCCCGAAGTCCCGCTCATACACCAAGGAGGTGTAGCGGTTGTACTGTACCTGCTCCAGGAGTGCTTGGAGATCATGTATTTCTTCCTCCCTCCCCCCTTGTGAAATCAATGTGTCCCTCTTTTTCTTTATTGCCATGCCCAACTTTGTCCTTTCCCTCCCCTCCCTTCTCGCCTGTCTGAGAAAGAATCCCCGCGTTCGTCTTTTCACTGTATCCCACCACTCCCCCAATGACTGAAATGCCCCCTGCACTGACACCTGATCTTCCAAAAACCGGCGGTACTCCTCCCGCACCTGCTCGCTACCTAACCACTTTAAATTTAGTCGCCATAACCCCCTCCCTGGCCTCTGCGCTGCCGCCCCCCCCACCTGAAGGAGGACCATGTGGTGGTCTGAAAAGTCCACGTCCACGGTTCGTGGACCCCCCAGACAAACCCCCTTCTTTACCAGGAATCTATCGATTCTACTTTTACACTGCCCTCGAAAGAACGTGAACCCCTCCTGTTCCTCACAGAAGGCCACATGCGCGTCTACCAGCTCCGCCTCCCGCATGATCCCTGCCAGCCTCACCCCGTCATAGCCCACCTGTACCGATCGTCCCCCACTATCCTTTTTCCGCAATATGGTGTTAAAATCTCCCCCCCAGACTACTTGGCGCGAAGTGTATAGGTAGGGCTTGATCTTCCCAAAGAGGAGCACCCTTTCCTTCTTGCTTTGGGGCCCGTACACATTCACCACCCTCAGTGCTCTATCCTCCCAAATCGCATCCACAACAAGACATCTCCCCACCCCCAGCTCCACCACTCGCTGAATATTCACCCGGTGGGACTTAAATAAGATCCCCACCCCACCATACCTCTCCCCCGCCAACCCCCACACCGAGGGACCCCACTTCCAGGCCCGCCTTGCCCGCCTGATCACCTCAATGGACCGCAGCCGAGTCTCCTGGAGCAGGAAGCAATCTGCTTGGACCCTCGCGAACCAGTCATACGCTAAACCCTGCTTCTTCGGAGAGGCGATGCTGGCCACATTCAGCGTGGCAAATGTCAACACTAAGCCTGCCATCCTCATTGCGAGTCACGGGTCTGCTCACTCCCAACTTCTTTCCTTATCTCCTGGGATACCCCCTTCTTACCCTGAAGCAGGTCCTCTGCTATGCGGTCTACATCATCCCCTGCCAGATCCCCCTCCCCCCCCCCGCAGCCGTCCTGTCTGCACCTTACCCCCCCCCTCCCCCTTTCTTCCTTCCTTTCTTCTTTGCTCTATCCGGACCCACCCCCTGATCCCTCCCTCTCCCCTCTTCACCCCCGCCCCCTACCTCCTCCTCCGAGTCCTCCACCTCCCCCAAGTCCTCCAGATCCTCCTCTAGCTCCACTCTGTCCCCCCAAGCCTGCACTTGGGCCTTCACCACCTGCCCGGCCCCCTCAGCTTTCCTCTTACTCCCCTTTCCCCTCCCTCCCTCCCTTCCCTCTTCCTCCTCCCTCCCCCCCCCCCCCTCCCCCCAGAGCCTTCCCGCCCTTCTTCCTACCACCAGTACCCTCCTCCAGTGCTTCCTCATATTTCCGTTTGCCCTCTCCAATCCCCCCTGCCGCCCCCTCTTCCTCCATTAACTCCACCTCTTCTCCTTCCCCCTGTTCTTCCTCCTCCCTCCCAACCTCCCTATCCTCCTCCTCCTCCAACACCTGAAATCTGTTCCCCCCCCTCTTCCCCTGCAGCGACCCCTCCCTGCCCACCCCTACTTTCCCCCCCCTCCGAAACTTCCCTTTCCTCTGTGGCACTTGTACCCACTCCCCCTCTCCCCCCTGCTCCACTCCTGACCCAGCCCCCTGCCGCCCCCCCTCCTGCATCCCCTCCTTCTCCCCCCCATGCCCCTCCCTGCCTATCACCCCCTGCCCTATCCCCTCCTCCATTACCCCCCCTCCCCGTCCCTTCCCCCACATATCCCACTCGTTATGGGCCGCCCTAGGGCAGTTCCGATATGCATGGCCTAACCCGCCGCAGAGGTTGCACCTGATCGCGGTGCAGTCCTCTGTGGCATGCTGATCCCCGCATCTTCCACACTTTACCACTGGGCATGACATGCTGAAGTGCCTAAACGAACCACATCTGAAGCACTGCCGCGGCTGCCCCTTGTAAAAGCACAGTATCCTGTCACGACCGATAAAGGCAGCCGAAGGAATGTGCTGGACCACATGGCTCTCCTGTCTCAATTTGACCAGGGCTCCCCAACCTCCTGCCCAAACCCTGCTTGGATCTGGTAACTTTGTAAGTGGGGATCTCAGCTCCGCGTACCTCTGTAGCCAGTAGGCTAAATCTGCCCCAGAGATAGACTCATTTCTCACGAGCAGGGTGATCTGCACCAGGTCCGGCTTGCTGACTGGAATGGCCCTGAGGTCCCGCCACTCCCCCTTTCCCCTCACCCCCTCGTACCTTTCCCAGAATATTTCCATCCCCCTCTGGGTCATGAAGCTCAAGTCATATTCTGGGATGTTGATGGGGTGTATACACGCGTAAAAGTCCTCGGGTATAAACCCCATCCCCATCACCAGCCTCAAGACCCGATCCCTGGAGGGCATTGCCCCCTCCCCTATCCATTTGAGCTGTACCACATTTCGCCGCTTAGGCAGCTGTCCACCCCCTGTCCCCGCTCCCCCCCAACCCCTCCCTGGGCCCTCAAAACCACCCGATCTCCCCCCCTCCCTCCTTCCCCCTCCCTGGACTACTGCCGCAAAGGACTTGGACCCCAGCCCCCACCGCCCCCCCTCCACACTTGTTCCAGCCCTTCCCTCTGCCTCCCCCCCCTTCTGTCCCTCTGCCCCTCCCCTCATCCCTCTCCCTTCCTCAATATCCACAGCCCCCTCCCCCTCCCGTTGTCCCCCGTCCCCTTCCCTCTCAGACAAACATCCAGCAACGTCCATAGTCAGTTCTGCGGCTTGGGCTGCCTCCAACTGATTGTCCTGCCCATCTCCACTTCCTGGAACGTCCCTGCTCGTCCCTGCCACTGCAGGCTCCAGCCTCTGGGCTAATCGCCTCCTCTCCTCTGTCTCCTGGCGATACTCTGGCACCTGCCCAGTCAGGTCTGCAGCTGGCGATACCAGACTCCCTGCTCGCTCTGCCCCCGAACTCCCTCCAACCTCCGGCACCAGGGGCGAAGCCTCCGGAACTCCGCCGCTCCCCTTGGCTCCTCGCTCCCAGCCGTCCTGCTGGCAGGTCTGCTCCACCACCCGCTGCACATCTGTTAGACTTGCCATGTCCACTTCTGTAGTCAACGAAAGTCTCTCAACAATCGGGTTACTTCCCCCTTGCTTCTGGTGCAGTCCCTCCTGCGTTCTCCCAATGGCTGGCGCTTCCCGGGGGCATGGCTTGTCTGTTCCTGATTCCGCCACAGGCTGGCTGTTAGCACCCCCCGATTTCACCTCTTGTAATGGACAGCTGGTCAAATGAGCTCCCAGCTGCTGCCCGCTCCTATTCCTCTCTCTCCGACCCCTCTCCTGTAAACCGCCAGCTACTCCATGCTCAGGGAAGACCTCCCCTGCTCCCGGACTTCGTGGGCGGGGCTTCTCCAGATGCCATGCTGCTTCGGTTTCCACTTCAGTCATTGCAGACCCGGCCAAAATACCGGAGTCTGCCTCTGCTGACCCTTTTCCAACAGGGCCTCCTTCACGGCAACTGTCTCTGCTGTTTGCACAACTGCAGGTAAGCCCTCTGAGACTTCGACCACCACCTCTGTAGAAAACAGGCTGCTACCTGCATCTCCCTCTGCTGCCTCCATTATCTGGAGTTTTGAAAAGTTACTGAGTTCTGTCCTCCCCTCCACAGGTAGGATCTCTACTCCAGCCCCCACCTCAGAGCCATGTCCTGCCGCTGCCTCCTTATCCTCTGGCTGCTGGGTAAGTGCTCTGGACTGTGTTGCCAACTGTCTCATGTATTTTAAAGTGGGGTCACCTCTGAACCCAGACAACTCTTTTGAGTCTAATGCTGCTGAAGACACTGAAGCTTGCTGCAACTGTAGTGTTCCTGAACCCCCAGACTGTGGTATTGAAGCCATCCTTTCTCGGTTAACATAGAGCTCCCTCAAAGGATTCACAGAGCCCTTTTTTAAACAGTTCAACAAGTGTTCTTTTTTCCCCAACAACTTTGATATCCGGGCTTCCTCTTTAACATACATTTGTCTGTGCTCCGCTGGGGCAAATTTACACATAGTTCTTGCCATTTTCAGACGTTTTCCTAGCTCCACTACTTCTTTTTCCACCAGCTTAATTCGTCTTACAATATTTACCACACTACTTGCTGGATCATCAGGGTCATAGCTCACTTCAAGGAACTCCTCATCTGACGATCCACTCTCCTCACTCTCACTCTCAGCTGCCCCCAGCAAAGGCTTCTGGCAAACTTCCATCGCCTCTTCCTTCTCCCTTCCTTGGAAGCGCCCTTCTGGGGCCTGTACTATCTTCCTCCCCCCTCCACTGTCTTCTCGCTTACCTTCCGCAAGCTGGGCCATGGAGGGGGAAATGCTCTGGTGGCCTCCACTGGGCTGCTTCTCCCTTCGGTCCACTGGACTCCTTTCCCTTCTCCCGGTAGTCAAACCAGGGAGAGAGCCACTCCTTTCGGCCTTCTGGTCCCGGACCCCAGGAGGCCCCATAGCCTGGGACTTTCCTGAGGCCTTCTCCCCAGGGACCCTCCTCATCCTTGGGGAGGGAGCTAGGTCTCACTCCCTTTCCACTGGAAGTCAGCAGAGCTCTCTAAAACACCTCCTTCCTCCTCAGCAGACTGGATGGACCATGTAGGTCTTTTTCTGCCGTCATCTACTATGTTACTGTGGTAAGGACTCCCCTCAGAAATGGCTATGTGTACACACCACACAGCCATTTCCTTTTTTTTTTTTTTTGCCTTTTACCTGCTGCTGTAAAAGGGGCCTCGGCGCCTGGCAAATCCACACACACCAACACTACCACAGGGTCCCTTTTACCGCAGCTTGGCAAGGGTCCCTAAGACAATTGTGATTAATTCATTCATATTTTTTACGACAACACTTTAGAATTCATGATCAATCTACTGTTTTGTCACAAACAGATTACTGTAATTCTCTTTTTGCTGGAGTTTTAGTAAAACTTACAGAGGTTTCACTTGGTGCAGAATACAGTGATGAGACTGATATATAGGTAGTCTAGATATGATCATGTGACTCCTCTGATTGTGGATTTACAAATGCATGTTAAGTTTAAGCTGAGCTGTTTGGTCTAATACTTTGTATGGAGAGACAACAGAAAGTTTTCCTAGATTTTGTCAGTTATTAGGTGGTTCTACTAGTCGTAACCATGGTCACCTTCTTTTGTCTTATTCGTCAATGAAAGAGGTGACATTTACATCAATATATGAGAAGTATTTTTGTTACTGTACAAGTAAAGTCAAGAATTACTACTGGATATTTGTTTGATGTCTTCCTATTTGATTTTTAGAACAAAGTTGAAGACTTATTTTTTCCAGCTAAGTGAGTTATCTTGAAGATCAGCTGTTAATAGATGTGCCCACTTTGTTATGCTTTGTTTGCTGTATATTTTTTGAGATATATTCAGGGGAATTTTCGAAAGAGAAGGGCGCCCATCTTTCAACACAAATCGGGAGATGGGCATCCTTCTCTCAGGGTCGACCAAATCGGCATAATCGAAAGCCAATTTTGGGCTCCCTCAACTGCATTCCGTTGTGGAGACAACCAAAGTTTATGGGGGCATGTCGGCAGAGTACCGAAGGCGGGACTGGGGGTGCTTAAGAGATGGGCGTCCTTGGCCAATAATGGAAAAAAGAAGGGCGTCCCTGACGAGCATATGGGTGACTTTACTTGGTCCATTTTTTTCACGACCAAGCCTCGAAAAGGTGCCCGAACTGACCAGATGACCACCGGAGGGAATTGGGGATGATCTCCCCTTACTCCCCCAGTGGTCACCAACCCCCTTCCACTCCCCCCCCAAAAAAATTAAAGAACATTTTTTTACAGCCTCTATGCCAGCCTCAAATGTCATACCCAGCTCCATCACAGCAGTATGCAGGTCCCTGGAGCAGTTGTTAGTGCGTGCAGTGGACTTCAGGCAGGCGGACCCAGGCCCATCCCCCCATACCTGTTACACTTGTGGTGGTAAATGTGAGCCCTCCAAAACCCACCCGAAACCCACTGTACCCACATGTAGGTGCCCCACTTCATCCCTAAGGTCTATGGTAGTGGTGTACCGTTGTGGGGAGTGGGTTTTGGGGGGGTTGGGGGGCTCAGCACCCAAGGTAAGGGAGCTATGCACCTGGGAGCAATTTGTGAAGTCCACTGCAGTGCCCCCTAGGGTGCCCGGTTGGTGTCCTAGATTGTAAGCTCTATCGAGCAGGAACTGTCTCTCTGTGTCAGGTGTTCAGCACTGCGTGCATCTGGTAGCACTATACAAATGTTAATAATAATAATAATGTGAGGGGGACCAGTGCACTACGAATGCTGGCTCCTCCCATGACCAAATGCCTTGGATTTGGTCATTTTTGAGATGTACGCCCTCGGTTTCCATTATCAGCGAAAACCGAGATCGCCCATCTCTAAGGTCGACCATCTCAACATTTAGGTCGACCATGTCTTAGGTTGACCTAAATGTGGAGATTTGGGCGTCCCTGACTGTATTATCAAAATGAAAGATGGACGCCCATCTTGTTTCGATAATATGGGATGCCCCACCCCTTCATGGCACCGTTCTTAGAGATGGGCACCCATAGAGATGGTCATCCCCGTTCGATTATCCCCCTCATTGTGACCCACTTTGCACCTGATAAATGAGATTTGATAATCGACCACTTCTTATCATCTTAGCCTCCGTTTCACTCAAGAAGGTTTTTTTTGCATTTACTATATATCTTGTTTTCTTTATGGGCCCTATTTACTGAGATACATTAGCATTTTTAGCATTTGCTTATGTTAGAGACACCCATATAGTCCTATCGGTGTCTCTAGCATTAGCATGTGCTAATTTTTAGTAGGGCCCCATGTGTTTTTTAAAATGTAATCTGTGATTTTTTTGTTTTTACCTTAATTTAATGTAAGTCACATAGAACCTAATTTGAATTTTGGATTTTGTGGGATATTCCAATCAAGTTCCTATCAATCATCAGAGCTTTATAATGTTTGGAGGAAAAAAAAAAACTTCAGTTGCTCAGCCTTTGTGTTCCTCATAAACACTTTGTTTGCTGGGCAAACTTCTTCATCAGTCTAAAAACCTCCTTTATTTTATACTATTTAAAGTATTTTGTTAAAGCTTTTTGTATTTTCTTTAAAATTTAATTATATCCATATCAAAATTGTTCATTAAACTTGTATTTATATTCAAATTGCATTTAATCTCAATAAACGGTTATAGGAATCTGGGACACTTATTGGACTCTCTCAGGTTTGCTAGATAGAGTGTGTTTCACATTTCTTCTTCAGGAGCAACACCGGCTTCCAATAATCTGATGTGTCCACAATGTCTTCTTTCTTTTTGCTATATTATTTTCGCTATAACTGTTTATTGAGATGAAGGCTTTGATGATTGATAGGGATTTGATTTATTACAGATTGGAATATTTCTAAAAGCAAGTTCACTGCCTCTATAGAGTTAATAGGATTTTGTGGGATATAAGTTTAATAAAATGAAAATGAATATGGTGGGGTACAAATCCGTAACAATTACAATTGGGATGTCCCTTCTACAGAGTCATATAGAAGCAAAGGGATCTTGGATTCTCTACAGGAAAAATTGATAACGGAACCAACGCGGGATGTAGCTATTCTAGACCTGGTGCTTACAAACGGGGAGAATGTTTCTGATTTTATGGTGGGAGATCATTTGGCATCTAGTGATCACTGAGTGGTGTGGTTCAATATTAAGACAAAGGAGGAGAGAGGGCTTATTCAAGATTGAAGGTCCTAGATTTCAAAAGAATTAACTTTGTCGAGATGGGGGGATTTCTCAAGGAAGAGTTCGTTTGATGAGAACAGCTGACGGAAGTAGAACAGCAGTGGGCAAAACTGAAAGGAGATATTTTAAAGGTGACAAACCTTTATGTTAGAAAATTACATGAAAGTAAGAGGAAAAGAAGGCCACTCTGGTTCTCAAATATAGTAGTTGAAAAGGTAAGGGAAAGAAAGTTAGCCTTCCTACGTTACAAGACGACTCAGAAAGAGGAAGATAGGCAAAAATGCCTTGAAAAGCTAAGAGAAGCTGGAAAAGCTGTCAGGAATGTGGAGACAAATGGAAGAAAAGATAGCCGATATGGTAAAACATTCTTCAGATATGTTTAGTAACAGGAGGAAGTGCCATAATAGCATTGTGAGACTCAAAGCTGAGGGTGGGGGGGGGGGGGGGGGAAATATGTAAAAGCCGATAAGGATAAAGCTGAACTGCTTAACAATTATTTCTGTTCTGTGTTCACAGATGAAAGACCAAGGGTTGGACCAGAGAAAACAAATTCTAATGGGGATGGATGGATGGTAGACCAGGACCAATTGTCAGAAGACTGTGTTTGAGAGGATCTAGCTAAACTAAAAGTAGACAAAGCAAAGATGCCTGATGGGATACATCTGATGGTACTCAAGGATCTTGGAGAAGTTCTGGCGGCTCTGCTGTCTGACCTCTTCAATGCTTCTTTAGAGGACTGGAGAAGGGAAGATGTAGTCCCTCTGCAAAAGAGCGAAAGTACAGAGGAGGTTGGGAATTACAGACCTGTCAGTCTGACCTTGGTGGTGAGTAAACTAATGGAAACGCTTCTAAAGCAGACGATTATGAGGTTTCTCCAATTGATTGGACTGCAGGACCCGAGGCAGCATGGCTTCACTAGAGGCAGGTCATTTCAGACAAATCTGATTTATTTGACTTGGTGACCAAACAATTGGATGAAGGAAGGATGCTAGATCTGGTGTACTTGGATTTTTGCAAAGCCTTTAACATGGTTCCACACAGGCAACTGATGAATAAACTGAAGAATGGTCCAATTGGCAACTAAGATTTAATGCTACAAAATGCAGGGTCATACACTTGGACTACAAGAATCCAAGGGAATAGTACAATATAGTGGGTGGAGTGCTTCTGTGTATGAAAGAAGAGTGGGGCTTGGGGGGATTGTGTCAGATAAACCTTAAGGTGGCCAAACAGGTGGAAAAGGTGATGGTCAAAGCCAGAAGGATGCTTGGGTGCATAAGGAAAGGGATAACCAGCAGGAAAAAAGAAGTGATAGTGCCCTTATATAAGTCTCTGGTGAGGCCCCATTTAGAGTACTGCATGCAATTCTGGAGACCACACCTATAGAAAGATATAAACAGGATGGTGAAGGTCGTGGAGATGAGATCTGTATCAGAATTTAAGACAGCATGGGACAGGTACGTGGGATCCCTTTGGAAAAGGAGAAATTACTGGTTACTGAGGATGGGCAGAGTGGATGGGCCACGTGGCTCTTCTCTGCCGTAATGTTTCTATGAACTACACAATGCATAGAATGTCATTTCTCCAGAAGAAACCATAGGTGCTTGTTATGAAGACATCCTTTTATTTACATTTCCCCTGCAAATGTCTAATTAGTTTTTAGAGGGATCAGTATGTATTTTGTAATCCCTTGCATTTGGAAATGTTTCTTCAGGAAAAAAGTGATAATAGCATTAAATTGCCTTGTTTGCCCAGTCTGCTTATTTTATTTATATTGGGGTGATTTAAATGGCTGGGAATGGCTCCTGGATGGTTACATTGCTTGTTCTGAGCTATCAACTGATATTCAGTGGCACTCAACCAGTTAGTGTTGATGAATATCACCACAGATTGTTAAACTGAGAGCCAGCTATTTTGTGGGCAGTCTGGGAGTGGAGTCTGCATTTATATGGTTAAGTACCAGTATTCTAAAACAAACAAATTGTAAATTTGAAGAAAAACTAAGGGGCCCTTTTACAAAGGTGCGCCGAAAAATGGCCTGCGGTAGTGTAGACACATGTTTTGGGTGCGCGCAGAATCATTTTTCAGCGCACCTGTAAAAAATGCCTTTTTAAAATTTTTGCCGAAAATGGACGTGCGGCAAAATGAAAATTGCCGCGTGTCCATTTTGGGTCTGAGACCTTACCACCAGCCACCAGTAAAGTCTCACGCAATAACCGGGCAGTAATGACCTGCACACATGTCATACATGCATCCGAAAATAAAAATTATTCATGGGACATGCACCAAACATGAAATTACCGCAATAGCCATGCGGTAGCCGGGCAGTAACTCCATTTTGGCATGTGTTGGGTGCTCGTAGATGCTTACGTGGCTTAGTAAAAGGGCCCCTGAATGTCCAGGACAAACACCAGTAATGGCTAAAAAAAAATGCTCACTGCCGCCAGCTGAATATCGACCCCTTTTTATTTTTATTTTTTTATGACATAATTTGTAGTGGGTGGGTGGGCATTAATAACAGTATAGTAAATATATATTAAAAGAGCGTGACGGGTGAAAATCCACTGAGTCAGCATGATAGGAGTGGAGCAGGAGCACGGCCACTGATGACAGCTAGCACAGGGGTCAGTACTGCACACTAAGCAATACAGTGTGCAATACACTAAGCAATACTGCCAATACAGTGGCTGCACAGCGCCATTTCCAGATCCCGGTAGCGTGGCTGACTACAGATGAAGTGCTGCAGTGGCATACTGCCTAGCCTTCCGACACTTTCCTCAACAGCACATCTCCCTCCTGATCCCATCCCCAACAACACATCTTCCTCTCATACCCTTTTGCTGGCAGGTTGAAGCCACTCACCTCCCTCAACCCTGACATAATTTTGGTTTCAGGTGCCAACTGGGTGGCAGCAAAGGAGGAATGCTATTAACCCTTATTGCTGCCTTACATCTGCAGACCCCATGGTAGGTCCTGGGGAAGGGATAGGTTGAGGGTTGGGAGAATGGCCTTTGACAGTTCAGGGAGGGGGATTTCTTGTGGGGAGTGGGATTTGAGTTGGTTTGACTTGCCAGAGTTGTGAATGGGAGGGAGATCAACTGAAGGGAACAGGAAGAAGATCAGATGAGGGAAATACGTTCTTGGAGGGGGGGGTACACCCACCATGGCTCTGCTATGCTTATTTATATATTTTTGCACTGGGCTCCATCATATTATATTTGCATCTGATAGTGTGGGATCACATCACCTAGTTGGTACTGCATGTAGTGTAATGCCATGTGGTAAGTGGCTGCCATTATTTTTATTTTTATTTTATTTATGACATTTATATCCCGCATTAGCCCAAGTAGAACTCAGGTTCAATGTGGCTTACATAACAATTAGAAAAGCATGAATACTGTATGTTCAAAATATACTAACAAAAAGTAAATTGCATCATATAATGTTAGACTAGTAAAACTTGAGATAGGAACAGATGTAATTAGGGGTCCTTTTACCAAGCTGCGGGAAAATGAACCCTGAGCTAGTGGCTAGGGCCCTTATTTTTTTTTTTTTTTTGTTACATTTGTACCCCGCGCTTTCCCACTCATGGCAGGCTCAATGCGGCTTACATGGGGCAATGGAGGGTTAAGTGACTTGCCCAGAGTCACAAGGAGCTGCCTGTGCTTGAAGTGGGAATCGAACTCAGTTCCCCAGGACCAAAGTCCACCACCCTAACCACTAGGCCACTCCTCCACTCCATGCCCCCATGCCAGGGCCCTTTTTACCGCAGCGGATAAAAAGGCCCCCTCCCCCCCCCCGCACACATGGCCATGCAATGAGAGAACTCTTATCGCATGGCCATGCAGCAAGGAGCCCTGACCACCACCCACTGAGGTGGCGATAAGAGCTCCTGCTCTAACTGGGCAGCTCCTTTCATTGGGGCACATGGAATCACATATTCATCTAATTTGTAGAAGTTTCTTTTAGATACACAAATGGATTATTCTGTTTTGAACATGTTTCAAGCAGTGGCGTAGCCAGACCTGACATTTTGGCTGGGCCCAGAGCTAATATGGGTGGGCACTAATATATATATATATATATATATATATAGGCATGAGTAGTGCGCCCTACTTCTAGCATTTTTCCTCTCTCTCCCTCCTTTCATCCAGCATTTCTCCTGTTTCTCTCTCCATCTGACCAACCAAGGTCTCCCCCTTGCTCCCCTTCCTTCTCCCCAACAGCTTGTCTCTCCCCTGCCCTTTTCCATGTCCCCTCTTTCCATTCATCTTTCTCTCTGTACCCTTCTTCTATCCAGCATCCCAACTCTTTCTTTCCATCCAGCATGTCCCCGTTCTCTCTCTCCCTTCCACCAACATCTTCTCTCGCTCTCCACCTTCTGTCCAGTGTCTCCCTCCTTTCATCCATCTCCTCTCTCTTCCTCCTTTCATCCAGTGTCTCCCCTTTTTCTGTCCCCATCCAACATCTTTGATCTCTCTCTCTCCCCCCCCCATGCAACATACATCCTGACACACTATCTTTCTCCTCCCCCTCCAAACAAAATATTTTTCCTCCACCCCAGCATCCACGTACCTTAGTTCCCCAGGCACCCAAACGGCTGCTGAGATCAGCTCAACTGCATCCCTTCTACACGCTGCCACTGTGAGCAGCCTCAACAAAAGAAGAAAATGAAGCGCGGGGCCGCAGCAGCCTTCAGGCATGTGCTGTTGGTCTGCTGGTCCTCAGCCCTCGTCGGAACAGGGAATTGACGTCAGCGGGGGCAGAGGACGGCAGAGCCGACAGCGCATGCCTGAAGGCTGCTGCGGTCCCGCGCTTCATTTTCTTCTTTTGCTGAGGCTGCTCACAGAGAAGCAGCGGCGGCAGAGGATCATCGCAGCAGCGGCGGAGGATCATCGCAGCGGGAGACTTGCCCGCTTTGGCGGGAGTGCGGAAGATGACCTGCCAAAGCGGGAGTCTCCCGCTGAATGTTGAAGACTTGGCAGGCAGGCGGGCGGGCGGGCGGGCCTGAGCCAAGATTGGGCGGGCCTGGGCCCACCCAGGCCCACCCGTAGCTACGCCCCTGGTTTCAAGGCCTAGTGGTTTTATAAGTCAAAATAAAAATAACTACTTTGTTTCATGCAGATCTCTTTTGTTTAAACATAAATGGGCTATAAGCCCCTAATGCAGTCCATTGGTTTTCTTATATTTTGTTCTTGCGATGACTTATACTGTGCCAAAGCTGAAAACTCTTATCTCTATCTGGTCGACGCAGTTTTCTGAAGCCAGCCAAAGTGGACAAAATGATTTTTCTTAGTAAAAACTGGAAGATGTAGGAGTTGACCACTTTTCACAGAGCCGGTGGTGGGAGGCGGGACTGGTGGTTGGGAGGCGGGGATAGTGCTGGGCAGACTTATACGGTCTGTGCCAGAGCCGGTGGTGGGAGGCGGGACTGGTGGTTGGGAGGCGGGGACAGTGCTGGGCAGACTTATACGGTCTGTGCCCTGAAGAGAACAGGTACAAATCAAAGTAGGGTATACACAAAAAGTAGCACATATGAGTTTATCTTGTTGGGCAGACTGGATGGACCGTGCAGGTCTTTTTCTGCTGTCATCTACTATGTTACTATGTAACACTGCATGGCATGCTCACACTAATGTTTACCTTTGTTCAATTGCAGCTGCCTGTTTTTTTTTAACGCTGTGTGTTATAATATTAGCATGTGGGCCTCACTATTCCAATCAATTTAAATTGAATCAAATTGAATTGAAAAAACAGTTTGTTTTTTTTAAATCAAATCATACCGAATCGAAAAGGTTTTGACTGAATCGGACAGCACTAGGCTCGAGTGCCTCCAGGACAAGGTTTGGGAACACTGCACTTTCAATCTTCTCTGGCTGAAGGTGAAACCCCTACAATCTGTGCTCCAGATTTCAGAGTGTAAATAGGTTCAGAGATGTGAAATTGGTAGTGAGATTAGAATCAATCCTGGATCACATCTGCACACAAGGTTCAGAGCCAGTAGATCTGACACTTGGTTCTAATCACAAAGGTGCATTTCTATAATATCACACATTGCTGTATGTGTGCATCCAACTTCCAATACCAGTATTCTGGAGCACAACTAAATTATATATTCCTCACAAATATGAAAAATTTGAGGGCAATCTTGGTGTGATACCATGACTCTGCAGGCTGTGTGCTGACATCTTTTTACATACGACACAGAGAGAGTTCATGGTACAGAACAGACTCCAGTGCACAAAAAGCACCAAGAGCCTTCAAAAATGGGTTCAATGCTTTTATTCCACTGTGTAGATATGCTGAGCCTACAAAGTGGAATAAAAGCCTTGGTGCATTTTGTGCTCTAGACATCTCTTGACAACCACAGCATGGATGTTCAACATCAGTGGCAATGTGAAAGAGACAAACCATCCATATGAAAGGCAAATCTCTAAAGTCAGAGCCTGACCTCCAAATTCATCCTTAGACTACCCACAAAACAAGATCCATGATGTCTCATCTAAGAGTGAGGCCATCTGTGATAAGGACATAGTAGTGTTAGGAAGCCTGTGCCAATGCAGTATGCATGATATTTCTATATTGTGCTGATCACATCACACCCACTGCTGCTGTCCCCGTTGTGCATGAATCCCTTGTGCTTGTGCTGGAATCAGAGCTGGAAGCTGGGATGGACCCTGGCCTGGAGCCTGAGACTCCAAAGCCAAGATGAAGGCTGCTGCTGCTGCTAAAGACAGTGCCATTGTGAATGAAATAATTGATGGCTGTGTGTCTTTATAGGCTGATGGTGTGTGTAGGTGGAGACATTGAGGTCTTGCTATTTCTGTTTCCTGCGCTCTTCCGCACACTGCAGCTTGTTATGAAATCAGATGTGTAAATGGCCAAAAATCCCTTAATTACACCTATTTTCATGGCACTCTGGCCTCACGTGCTAGCACGCACGTTATGCAACTACATGCGCCTGCGATACCACCCTCTCATAGACACACTTACATCACACCTACAAATTGCCTCTTTCTTCTCCCAGGTCTCGTTCAGCATTAACGCATGAGTCAACGCGCACAGATGGCAACTTTAATGCTTCGGCACCTAATGTGCAAGCGAACATGAACTAAGCCACGTGATAATGCACTAAAGCACCTTAGTAAATATGCCCCTTAGTGTATTAAGAAATGAATATGAGTGACTAGGTCAGTACCAGCTAGTCATGTAAAGTGATATAAGATCAATGAAAGTCGATGTGAAAACAGTAAAGAAGTTATAAGCAGTGTTCTTTATATACAACATTTAATGTTGATGTTTTGTCCATCTTATTAACACTCCCTGTTTACAAAGCCATGTTAGCAGCTGCCTGTGAGGTAATTCACTTTGAATGGGCTGTGTCGGCATTGCCGCATGGCGTTGTAAACAGGGGGCAAGGCGTCATTTGGTTTAATTACTTGTTATGAGTGATTATGGAATCTAATGTGAATGCCAATGTTAAATGATTTACATACATTTGAATGTTTTTCATCTCAATAGAATACACCCCATGGTGACTAACACTACATTACATCCAAAACTTGAGTTGGAGCCCTTCAACACACATTAAGGGGCACATATCTCATGGTATAAGCATAACACAGCACACTTTTTTACTTTAGAGTGCATTTTTTGTGAGCTAAAACCTTTACTATATTAAAAATAATTTTAGACTACAAAATCGGCTTAAAGATGGAGGTAATATGCTGCACTAACCCTAGTGCAACTTACTACATTGGCCCCATAAAGACTAGAAAGGAAGGTTCTTACTGGCCTGAAGTCTAAAGGTTTCCATTACAACAACAAACGCATATCACACATACTAGAAATTATTTCACAGTAAGCAAACTAGTCCATTTTTTCTTTGCTGTGCAAAAAGACAAAAAATAATGATACAATAAGGATTCAAGAGAGCAAGCTACTCAACTTGTATTCTGTTTGAATGCAACTTGTTGATTTGATTCATTATTCCTTGACAAATAATCTGGCAGTCACTACACTGCCAAGATTGGGCGTCAACTCAGTTGAAATGTAATTGAACACTGCAATATGCAAATGTTAGACATAATAAAACAGAAAATGGTTTGTAGTAATGGACCTGTCCTTTCATTGCAATAAGGTGTCAGGTTCAATTCCTGTCAAGAAAAAAGTCTTGAAAAACAATCACTTGATGATTAAATTTGAAATAGTTTTTGTCATATTGGGTGTGAGTATTAAAGTAAATGAAGCTTTTTAAGGAAAAGGAGAGGAATTATAGATAAAAAGGGGTCAAATAAAGTTATGAGGTGGGTTGATTAAGAAGAAAGAACCAGAAGTAAGGGAAATTTGGAAAGAGCATGCCAAGGAGAGTTTTCCTTGGAAAATGAGCTTGTTGTACCATGAGCCTGCAAACTACCTTTTCTGGGGGGTATTTTTTAAAAGCATTTTCCACATTGAACATATGGTTGAGACAGAAAAATGGTTCTTATTCAGAGCAACTACTTTAAAGCAATAAAGTTGTTGTTTTTATAAAGCTTTTTCCATGGGCAAAACCTTTGTCAAGTGCAGAAAAGTTTTTATAAAATTGTGAGACATCACATGTGCATAAACATTATGCCCAAGGAAAATATACTTCCACTTTTCCATAATCACGTGTGTAGGTATTTGTAGAGCTTTGTTTGGCCAAAGGGCAGGCAGTGTTAGAATGTATATGCATCAAACATATAAACGGCAAGTGACCGACTCACCTCCTTCAAATGCGCAATAGAGACTTCCCTCTCTGTCCCGCCCCTGCGTCAAAACGTGATGACGGAACAGAGAGGGAAACTGCGCTAAGAAGTGCACCACATGGAAGGGGAGGGAGGGAACCGCCGAGGTCGCTACCACTCCCCCCCCAAGGTCACCGTTACCGCCCCCACCGGGGTTGCCGCCGCCCCCCCCCCAAGGTCCCTCTTCTCCATTTAATTTACAGTGCCGAAACCGCAGCAGGCAGATCAGCTCCCGTCAGCCTTCCTTCCCTGCCTCTGCCCCGCCCTCGCCGATGTTAAGTCACACGAGGGCGGGACACAGGCAGGGAAGGAAGGCCGATGGGAGGCGATCTGCCTACTGCGGTTTTGGAGGTGAGGCACTGTACGTTTAATGGACAGGAGAGGGCCCGGCCCGGGTGGAGGGGGCAGGGGTGGCGGTGACTTTGGGGGGAGGGGCGGCAGCGATGACCTCGGAGGGGAGGGCGGCGGCAACCTTGGGGGAGGGAGGGGAGGGCAGGAGAAATGCTGGACATGGGAGGTCAGAAGGAGGGGGGGCTTGGAGCTGGGAGGGAGGGACAGAGGGCCTTGGCACTGGCAGGGAAGGAGGGAGGGCGGGGGGCCTTGCAGCTGGGAGGGGATGGGGGAGGGAATGGGGCCTTAGAGCTGGGAGGGAGGGAGGGAGTTAGACATCAAAATAGAACATACCAATACTCGCCCGTTTTAACGGGCTTAACGGCTAGTATTTTATAAAATACACAGACACAGGCATACTTTATCCCTCAGATCCTATATAGCGCGCCTAGAGATTTGCGCCAATTCTCTAACAGCGCATGTAACTTAATTGCTTTAAGAAGTTAATCAGCGTTGATAAGAGCTCTTAAGCAATAATGAGCACTAATTGGCACTGATTAGAATTCATGTGCACAACTTGCTATGTGCATTCTGTAATGCGGTGCTCCTAACTTATAATGCACACAGGCAAAAAAGGGCATGGTTATGGGTGGGGAAACGGGAATTTTGTGGATGTATCAAAATTTACACACACAGGTATAGAATATGGCCCAGTGCACATAAATCTATGCACCAGTATTCTATAATTGGCACCTAAATTTTAGTAGGCAATGATTTCAGCACTGATTTTTTTAGACGCCATATAAAATATCTCCTCCTATACGCACACATTTACACCATACTGGGACAGACCAAAGGTCCTGTTTCCAACAGTGGCCAATCCAGGTCACAAATACCTGGCAAGATCACAAAAAAGTACAAAAAACATTCTATACTGCTTATCCCAGAAATAGTGGATTTTCCCCAAGTCCATTTAATAATGGTCTATGGACTTTTTCTTTAGGAAGCCATCCAGACCTTTTTTAAACCCCACTAAGCTAACCGCTTTTACCACATTCTCTGGCAGCAATTCCAGAGTTTTACACGTTGAGTGAAGAAACATTTTCTCCGATTCGTTTTAAATGTACTACTTTGTAGCTTCATTGAATGCCCCCTAGTCCTAGTATTTTTTGGAAAGAGTAAACAGACGTTTCATGTCTACCCTTTCCACTCCACTCATTATTTTATAGACCTCTATCATATCTCCCCTCAGCCGTCTTTTCTCCAAGCTGAAGAGCCCGATCTGCTTTAGTCTTTCCTCATAGGGAAGTCATCCCAACCCCTTTATCATTTTTGTCGCCCTTCTCTGCACCTTTTCTAATTCCACTATATTATCTTTTTTGAGATGCGGCGACCAGAATTGAACACAATATTCGAGTTGCGGTTGCACCATGGAGTGATACAAAGGCATTATAACGTCCTCATTTTTGTTTTCCATTCCTTTCCTAATAATACCTAACATTCTATTTGCTTTCTTAGCCACCGCAGGACACTGAGCAGAAGGTTTCATCGTATCATTGACGACACCTAGATCCCTTTCTTGGTCGGTGACTCCTAGCGTGGAACCTTACATTACTTAGCTCTAATTCGGGTTCCTCTTTCCCACAAGCATCACATTGCACTTGCTCACATTAAACGTCATCTGCCATTTAAACGCCCAGTCTCCCAGTCTCGTAAGGTCCTCTTGTAATTTTTCACATTCCTCTCACGATTTAACAACTTTGAATAACTTTGTGTGGTTAGCAAATTTAATTACCTCACTAGTTACTCCCATCTCTAGGTCATTTATAAATATGTTAAAAAGCAGCAGTCCCAGCACAGACTCCTGGAGAACCCTACTAACTACCCTTCTCCATTGAGAAGGCTATACTCACATTAGCCCTCTCCTTAAGTCACTTCACTTTCCCTATCCGTTTCCTCATTCAATTCAAACTTCTCTTGTTGACCTATAAATGCATTCACTCTGCCGTTCCCCAGTACCTCTCCTCTCTTGTCTCTCCCTACGCCCCCCTGAGGTACTCCGTTCTGTTGATAAATCTCTCTTATCTGTCCCCTTCTCCTCTACTGATAATTCCAGACTCCGTTCCTTTTATCTTGCTGCACCTCATGCCTGGAATAAACTTCCTGAGCCTGTACGTCTAGCCCCCTCTTTGGCTGTTTTCAAGTCCAAACTTAAAGCCCACCTCTTTACCACTGCTTTTGACTCCTAACCACTGCTCACTTGCCCTGTCCTTTTTATCCTCACCTCTTTATTCCCTTACCCTTAATTGTACTGTCTGTCTGCCTGTCTTATCTAGATTGTAAGCTCTTTGAGCAGCGACTGTCTTTTTTGTGTATGGTGTACAGCGCTGCGTATGCCTTGTAGCACCAGTTTTTAATTCGCAATTGGACTCTACCTCCTATTTCATGACTCTCCAATTTCCTCTGGAGTCTTTCATGAGGTACTTTGTCAAACGCCTTTTGAAAATCCAGATACACAATATCAACCAGCGAACCTTTATCCACATGTTTCTTCACCCCTTCAAAGAAATGTAATAGATTGGTGATGCATGATTTCCCTTCACTAAATCAATGTTTGCTTTGCCTCATTAATCCATGCTTTTGAATATGCCTTGTTTTTTTTTTTTTTTTTATAATAGTCTCTACCATTTTGCCTGGCACTGACGTCAGGCTCACCAATCTGTAATTTCCGGATCTCCTCTGAAACATTTTTTAAGAATTGGCGTTACATTGGCCACCCTCCAATCTTCCGGTACCACACTCGATTTTAAAGATAAATTACACATTACTAACAATAGTTTCACAAGTTCATTTTCACTTCTATCAGTACTCTGGGATGGATACCATCCGGTCCTGCAGATTTGCTACTCTTTAGTTTGTCAAATTGACCCATTACATCCTCCAGGTTTATAGAGGTTTCATTCAGTTTTTATGACTCGTCCGCTTTGAATACCATTTCTGGCACCAATATCTCTCCTAAATCTTCCTCGGTGAAGATCGAAGCAAAGAATTCATTTAATCTCGCCGGTATGGCTTTGTGTTTCCTGATCACCCCTTTTACCCCCTCGGTCATCTAGCGGTCCAATCAATTCTTTTGCTGGCTTCTTGCTTTTAATATACCTAAACAAATTTTTACTATATATTTTTGCCTCCAACGCAATCTTTTTTTTTAAAGTCCCTCTTTGCTTTCCTTATCAATGCTTTGCATTTGACTTGACATTCCTTATGCTGTTTCTTATTATTTTCAGTTGGTTCCTTCTTCCATATTCTGAAGGATTTTCTTTTAGCTCTAATAGCTTCCTTCACCTCACTTTTTAACCATGCTGGCTGTCGTTTGGTCTTCTGTACTCCTTTTTTAATACACGGAATATATTTGGCCTGGGCTTCCAGGATGGTGTTTTTGAACAGTATTCATGCCTGCTGTAAATTTTTGACCCTCGCAGCCACTCCTCTAAATTTTTTTCACCGTTCTTCTTATTTTATCATAGTCTCCTTTCTGAAAGTTAAACATTAACGTATTGGATTTTTCCTGCGTATACTTACTCCAAAGCTAATATCAAATCTGATCATATTATAATCACTGTTATCAAGCGGCCCCAGCACCATTACCTCCCACACCAGATCATGCACTCCACAAAGAACTAGGTCTAGAATTTTTCCTTCTCTTGTTGCCTCCTGTATCAGCTGCTACATAAAGCAGTCCTTGATTTCGTCAAAGAATTTTACATCCCTAGCATGCCCCGATGATACATTTACCCAGTGGTTTTTTGTAGAAAAAAAGGTGCCAGTACTCATTGTGGGTGGGGTCACCACACATGGCACCGCCCATATCATAGCCACACCCACATTAGCCACACCCCTTATACCAGCCATGGCGCATATAAACAGACATCGTTGAAAATATTATACTAGTATAGGAGAAAAAATAATGTGATTTTTTTTCATTATAAATAATTTCTGTAAGCTGTTACAGCTCCAGATACCCAGTGCAAAATAAGACAAATTCCAAACACTAAAATGAAAATAAAATGATTTTTTCTACCTTTGTTGTCTGGTGACTTTGTTTTTCTATCCATATTGGTCCCAGTCTCTGATTCTGCTGCTCTCTATCTGTTCTCTTAACTCCGTTTCCAGGGCTTCCTTTCCATTTATTTCTTTACTTTCCTCCTTTCTTCTTCTTTTGTTGCCCTGCATCCATAAGTAAAAGCTGGGTCCTCCTCCATGGAATTGACTGGAGGAGGTACAACATGGATCCAGCTTTTGCCTATTTTCTCCATCCATGTGCAGTTTTTCTCCTCTTCCCTTTCCCTCATCTCCATCCATGCGCATTTCCTCCCCTCCATTCATGTCCAGCACTTCTCCTCTCCCCTTCCCTCCATCCATGTCCAGCATTTCTCATTTCTCTTCCTTCCTCTGTATCCATATAAAGCAATAATTCTCTCTCCCCTCTCCTCCATCCAAGTCAGCATTTCTCCTCTCTCCTAGCCAACTCCTCCATCCATCCATGTCCAGCAATTCTCCTCTATCTCCTGCTCTCCTCTCCATCCATTTCTAGCATTTCTCCTCTCTCCCCTCTCATCCATGTCCAGCAATTCTCTCTTCCCTGTCCTCCCCTCCCTGTCCAGCGATTCTCCTCTCTCCCCTCCATGTCCAGCAATTCACTCTTCCCTGCCCTCCCCTCCATGTCCAGCAATTCTCTCTGCCCTGTCCTCCCCTCCCCGTCCAGCGATTCTCTTCTCTCCCCTCCATGTCCAGCAATTCTCTCTCCCCTGCCCTTCCCTCCCATCCCATGTCCAGCAATTCTCTCTCCCCTGCCCTTCCCTCCCATCCCATGCCCAGCAATTCTCTCTCCCTTGCCCTTCCCTCCCATCCCATCCCATGTCCAGCAATTCTCTCTCCCCTGCCCTTCCCATGTCCAGCAATTCTCTCTCCCCTGCCCTTCCCTCCCATCCCATGTCCAGCAATTCTCTCTCCCCTGCCCTTCCATCCCATCCCATGTCCTGCAATTCTCTCTCCCCTGCCCTTCCCATTTCCAGCAATTCTCTCTCCCCTGCCCTTCCCTCCCATCCCATGTCCAGCAATTCCCACCTACAACTTCCTGTTTACGCATAGGCGGGACTTGCAGAGGGAAGCTACAACGCTGCCAGCCAATTGCTGCCTGCACCGTTCGCTTCTGAGTCCGACTGGCTGGCAGGCAGTGAAGGAGGATGCTGGGGGATGAAGAATCGCTGGATATGGGAGAGGTGAGGGCAGGGGAGGGACGGAAAATCACTGCATGTCTATGGGAGGGCAGGGGAGAGGCGGAGAATCGCCGGAAATAATGGGAGGGGAGGACAGGAGGAGAAAAAGGTGCCGGTATGCCGTACCATTGCGTACCGGCACAAAAAAAGCACTGCATTTACCCAGTCAATATCGGGGTAATTGAAATCACCCATTATTATTGTTGCCCTGTTCATCCTGGCCATGCGGACGTTAGTACATTTCTATTTACATCATCAGTACACTCCTATTTACATCATCATGTTCAGTACTTGATAGTATTAATTTGCAATCTTTTGTCTGATTTTTATTTTTATTTAAGGACACCTGATCTACTATGGTCTCTTTTGCAACCTCATTATCAGGAAACCCTATCTTCCCTGTTTTGGTGATATCTTATTCCAAACCATGCACTTTTGAGTGACTGTCGGCATTCCCCCAGTTTCTAGTTTAAAAGCCGCTATATCTCCTTTTTAAACACCGATGCCAGCAGCCTGGTCTCACCCTGGTTAAGGTAGAGCCCATCCTTTCGGAATAGGCTCCCCCTTCCCCAGGAGGAGCAAGTGTTAACGTGTGCACTGGCAGTTGTGCACTATTGAAGTTGTTTCTTTGGAACCTATTTGATAAAAGCGCAAAGTTGCCTATGAGGCTCATTTTCAAAGAGAAAAACATCCAAAAAGTGTCAAAAAACACTATTTGGACATTTTTCTTCTCAAAATGTCCAAATCAGTATTTTCGAAACCTATTTTGCAGTGCATGCATCCAAATCACAAGGGGGCATGTCAAGGGCATTTCGAAGACGGGACTAGGGCATGCATAACACTTGGACATTTTATAGCCATAATGGAAGAAAACAAAAAAGTCCTTGATTAAAACTAAGACATTATGGTCGAGACCTGCTTTTTGAATGAATAAGGCACAAAAAGGTGTCCTAAATGACCAGATGACCATTGGAGGGAATCAGGGGTGACCCCCCTCCCACCCCCCAAAAATGTGAATAAAAATATGACTTACCAGACTCTATGACTGTCTCAGATGTTATAAGATAGGGTCTATAAGACCAGCATGCGAGTAGTGTAGTAGTTGATGCAGTGCACTATGGAGTGAGACACCCAGGTCCCTATTTCCCTCTACCTGTCACACTTGTGGTGGAAACTGTGACCCCCTCCCAAACTCACCAAAACCCTACTGTACCCACATATATTTATTTATTTAGATTTTGCTCACACCTTTTTCAGTAGTAGCACAAGGTGAGTTACATTCAGGTACTCTGGATATTTCTCTGTCCCAGGAGGGCTCACAATCTAAGTTTGTACCTGAGGCAATGGAGGGTTAAGTGACTTGCCCAAGATCATAAGGAGCAGCAGTGGGATTTGAACTGGTCACCTCTGGATTGCAAGACCGGTGCTCTAACGACTAGGCCACTCCTCCCTTTACCCATAAGGGTTATTGTAGTGGTGTACAGTGTGTTTTGGGTGGGTTTTAGAGGTCTCAGGGGACAAGATAAGGGAGCAAAGGTGAGATGTACACCTGGGAACATTTTCATGAAGTGCACAGAAGTGCCCTCTAGGGTGCCCCATTGCTCTCCTGGGATGACTGGGGGATCAGTCTACTAAAAATGTTTTCTCCTCCTACATCCCAATGGCACAAATCTCTACATTTTGGAAAATTGACCCAAAAAACAAAATGTTCTAAACACAAAACCTTGTTCAAAACAGTATTTTTTTTTTAAAGCCATTTTTCTTTTTCAAAGATGACCTTCTTTCCTATTCTGCAAAATGTCCAAAGCTGGACGTCATATTGAAAATGCCCACTCCCCCACATCACATTTATAAATTACAACCATAGAAACTTCAAAAACGTATCTATAAGGGGAGGGGGAGCACTTGATCATTGCTGCAGAATGCAGGCACATAGGAAATAAAACATATTTTGGACAGTTGGGTACATGTTTTTGCATAGGCGTAGACTGGGGGGGGCGAGGGGGGGCAGTGCCCCCCCAAACGACGCGAGGCGCTGCCGCGCCATTAGTTAAAAAAAAAAAAAAAAGTTAAAAAAAAAAAAAAAACACATGCAGGCACGCGCTCCTCTCCGTCCGATTGGCTTCCCTGCCCTCTCTATCTGCGTCCCGCCTTCCTCTGACGTCATTTCCTTTCGGCGGGACGCAGACAGAGAGGGCAGGGAAGCCAAGCGGACGGAGAGGAGCGTCTCCGTCTACTCCTCTCTCTTCCTCCCTCCCTCCGGCGCAGGCAGCAGTCTTTTCCAGCGTTCCTGGCAGCGGTAGCGTTGTACACGCTGCCTTTGGCTCTGCCCCGAAGCCTTCTCTTCAAGTTCCTGTTCCCGCATAGGTGGGAACAGGAACTTGAAGAGAAGGCTTCCGGGGCAGACCGAAGGCAGCGTGTATATCGCTACAGCTGCCAGGAACGCTGGAAAAGACTGCTGCCTGCGCCGGAGGGAGGGAGGGAGGAAGAGAGGGGGTAAACGGAGTCACCATCTTGGACCTCGCGCGGGGGGGAGGGGTGGGGAGCAGAGGGAAGATGGATAGTACTGGGAGGGGTGGGGAGCAGAGGGAAGGAGCAAGAGATGGATGGGACTGGGAGGGTGGGAAGCAGTGGGAAGGAGCAGGAGATGGATGGGACTGGGAGGGGGGGAAGGAGCAGGAGATGGATGGGACTGGGAGGGTGGGAAGCAGTGGGAAGGAGCAGGAGATGGATGGGACTGGGAGGGGTGGGAAGGAGCAAGAGATGGATGGGACTGGGAGGGGTGGGTGGGGAGCAGAGGGAAGGACCAGGAATTGGATTGGACTGGGAAAGGAGGTGAGCAGAGGGAAGGAGCAGGAGATGGATGGGACTGGGAGGGGTGGGGAGCAGCGGGAAGGAGCAAGAGATGGTTGGGACTGGGAGGGGTGGGGAGCAGAGGGAAGGAGCAAGAGATGGATGGGACTGGGAGGGGTGGGGAGCAGAGGGATGGACCAGGAGATGGATGGGATTTGGAGAGGTCAGGCACAGCAGAGGGAAGGAGCAAGAGATGGATGGGACGGAGGGATGGTGAGCAGAGGGAAGGAACAGAAGATGGATGGGACTGGGAGGGGTGGGGAGCAGAGGGAAGGAGCAAGAGATGGATGGGACTGGGAGGGTGGGGAGCAGAGGGAAGCCTACTGGAAAGAAGACACTGCATAAAACAGAAGACACTGGGATCAAAGCGAATAGAAAAACTACATGATCAGACAACAAAGGTAAATAAAAGTTTATTTTATTCATAATTTATTAATTGAAATGTGTCAGCTTTTTGAAATGTGCATCTGTGATATTTTGCCTGTAAATTTCATTTCCTTCCTCCATATTAGCATATTCATTTGCATATGTATATATGCAAATGATATGCTAATATGCTCCACCCATTTTTTTGCCCCCCCCAAATGAAACAGTCAAACTACGCCTATGTGTTTTTGACTGTTTTTCAATCTTTCTTCATGTTTAATCAAAAGTAACACAGTAGGTGATGGCAGAAAAAGATCTGTACGGTCTATCCAGTCTGCCCAACAAGATAAACACATATGCGCTACTTTATATGTATACCTGAACTTAATTTGTATCTACCATTTTCAGGGCACAGACTGAAGAAGTCTGCTCAGTACTAGCCCCGCCTCCCAACCGCTAGCCCCACCTCCCAACCACCGGTGCTGTCACCCAATCTCCGCTAAGCTTCTGAGGATCCATTCCTTCTGAACATGATTCCTTTATGTTTATCCCACGCATTCTTGAATTCCGTTACCGTTTTCATCTCCACTACCTCCCACGGGAGGGCATTCCATGTATCCACCACTCCGTGAAAAAATACTTCCTAACATTTTTCTTGAGTCTGCCCCCCTTCAACCTCATTTCATGTCCTCTAGTTCTACTGCCTTCATGTCTCCGGAAAAGGTTCATTTGTGGATTAATACCTTTCAAATATTTGAATGTCTGTATCATAATCACCCCTGTTTCTCCTTTCCTCCAGGGTATACATGTTCAGGTCAGCAAGTCTCTCCTCATATGTTTTGTAACTCAAATCCCATACCATTTTTGTAGCTTTTCTTTGCACCGTTTCAATTCTTTTTACATCCTTAGCAAGATACGGCCTCCAAAACTGAACACAATACTCCAGGTGGGGCCTCACCAACGACCTGTACAGGGACATCAACACCTTTCTTCTGCTGGTCACACCTCTCTCTCTATACAGCCTAGCAACCTTCTGGCTAAGGATAAAATTGATGGTTTCACAATGAGTTCTGCTATCAAAAGGCCTAAACATGACCCTCCATCAACTTCTAAATCTGTGGCAAACAAAGATGACAATGACAATTTGTCAATGATCATGGAGAGTTTTAATAATATCACTAGTCTTTTAATGGAAAATAACTCAGTTATAATGGATATTGAAGTTGATGTGGCACAGTTAAAAAAAGTTTCACAACTATGGAAGATCCTCTTACCTGTGCTGAAAACTATATTAGTGATTTGGGCACAATGCCACGTTGTATACAAAATGGAGTTAGATCTTCAGTCTGCATTGGAAAATGTTGGTAATCATAAACATGAAAATAACCTTAGAAACTTAGGGGGAATATTCAGCCTGTGGTAGTGACTTATATTGAATACCCTGGTATGTCTGCTGACCCGGAAGTTAACTGTGCTCTGGTCAATATTCTGACAGGTTCCCACTTAGGGTGTTGTTTTGCTGTCCTAACTTCATGCAATTACTTAGCCGGTTAGCGGACTGAATATTGCTGCCAGCCACCCAAGTTGACACTTCACCCATGCTCTGCTACAAGCCTACCCCTAACCTAGCAAATTAGAGGATGCCAGTTATCGAGGATATTCACTAACTGGTTAAGAGTCATTGAATATCTAGTACTGGCTAGCTCAGAAGAGTTTAACCCAATTTTGGGGTGGTTTATTTTTCCAGTTCATTTCACATATTTATTTTAATAACATTTTTTAAATACGATATTTTAGTCAACCTAAAACTGGGCACCTCCATTTAAGCATTCTGAGAATGAATGGTGAGAGCCTATTCTATAATAAGAACATAAGCATTACCATACTGGGACAGACCAAAGGTCCATCAAGCCCAGTATCCTGTTTCCAACAGTGGCCAATCCAGGGCACAAATACCTGGCAAGATCCCAGAACAGTAAAAACAGATTTTATAGAATATGCAGTGGATTTTCCCAAATCCATCTTAATAATGGCTTATGGACTTTTCTTTTAGGAAATTATCCAATCCTTTTTTAAACCCTGCTAAGCTAACTGCTTTTACCACATTCTCTGGCAACAAATTCCAGAGTTTAATTACTTGTTGAGTAAAGAAATACTTTCTCAGATTCGTTTTAAATTTAGTGCTTAGTAGCTTCTTTGTGTGCCTTCTAGTCAGTGGTGTGCTGAAGTGGGCACTCACAGGCTCACGAGAGTAATTTGTTAAGTTTTTAAGAAATTTTGGAGCTGATTGTTAAAGTAAACCCCCCCCCTCCCCACACACACATGGCTACTTTACAACTGGCTGCCAAAATGCGGACTCGCGCATCCTCCTGAATTCTCTTTTACTTTGATGCTGAGCCACGCCAGCCAAGAAAATAGACTCCTGCTGCTCCCCACTCCTTGTTTCCAGCTCTGAACAGCAAGCTGGGACTTCTCGTGCATGCACAAGAAGTCCCAGCATGCTGCTCAGAGTCAGAATCAAGCAGCAGGGAGTGGTGGCAGTCCATTTATGGGCTGGTGGGGCTCGGCATCCCCGTCAACAAAGGTATGCCTCAGGGCTGGCACAACCCGGTAAGCATGGCAAAGGGGCGCCGACCTCTGAAGGGCACCACAAGCCATGCTTACTGCCACCAGTGGCTCACACTTCCAGCCCCAGCTGCAGCCCTCGGTCCCCACCTGCCCGTCCTCATTTCCCTGATAGCCTCAAGCCAACTCTTCCTTCCCTCTCCATGTCCTGCCTTCCTCTGATGTAATTTCCTATTTCTGCAAGGACAGGGCATGGAGAGGGAAAGAAGGGAAGGCTCAAGGTGAGCCTGCTTCTTTCACTGCTGCTGCTGCTACTGCTGCTGCTTTGACTTTGGGTACAATGAAAGATTTAAACACAGGGCGGCAGGAATAAAAAGGGGGATGTTGCGAGAGAAGAGGGCGGGTGGGTTGGGGTTGGAACTGGAACTCGGGGGCTGAAAGGGGGGCAGGTGGGAGCTGGGATGAATCATTGGACATTGATGGGAGGGGAGGATAGGGGCAAATCAGAATTGTTTGATGGGATGGGAGGGCAGGGGAGAGAGGAGAAATCACGACATGGATGGGAGGGGAGGGCAGGGGAGAGAGGAGAATTGGTGGACATGGATGGATGGAGGGGGTCAGGGTTGAGAAAAATTGCTGGATATATATGGATGGAGAGGAGAGCAGGAGAAAGAAGAAAGTTGCTGGACATGGATGGATGGGTGGAGGGGAGGGCAGGAGAAAGAGGAGAGTTGCTGGACATGGATGGAGGGGAGAGGAAGAGAAATGCTAGACATTAATGGGGGAGAGAAGACAGGAAGGAGATGCACATGGATGAAGGAGAGGGGAGAGGAGAAATGCTGGACATGGATGGAGGGGATGGAAGACAGTAAGGAAATGCACATGGATGGAGGGAAAGGAGAGAGGAGAAATGCTGGACATGGAAGGAAGGTAGGGAAGACAAAGGAAGGAGATGCACATGGATGGAGGAGAGACAGGAGAAATGCTGGACATGGATGGAGGGGAGGGAAGACAGAGGAAGGAGATGCACATGGATGGAGGGGAGGAGAAATGCTGGACATGGATGGAGGGCAGGGAAGACAGAAGAACTGAGATGAACATGGATGGAGGAGAGGAGAGAGAGGAGAAATGCTGGGCATAGATGGAGGGGAAGAGGAAAAATGCTGGAAATGGATGGAGGAGAGGGGAGGGAGATGCATATGGATGGAGTGGAGGGAAGAGAGGGGAAGGATATGCATACTGATGGAGATGAGAGAAAGAGAAGTGAGGAGAAAAACTGCACATGGAGGAAGAAAATAGGCACATGCTGGACCCACTCTATACCTCCTCCAGTCAAGTCCAGAAGAAATGAAGAAGAAAGGAGAAAAGTAAAGAAATAAATGGAAAGGAAGCACTGGAAAAGGATTTAAGAGAACAGAAAGAGAGCAGCAGAATCAGAGACAGGGACCAACATGATCAGAAAAACAAAGTCACCAGATAACATAGGTAGAAAAAAATCAGTTTATTTTCATTTTAGTGTTTCGAATATGTCCAATTTAAGAATTTACATCCGCTGT
The DNA here is from genome assembly GCF_901765095.1 of Microcaecilia unicolor. Taxonomy (NCBI): domain Eukaryota; kingdom Metazoa; phylum Chordata; class Amphibia; order Gymnophiona; family Siphonopidae; genus Microcaecilia; species Microcaecilia unicolor. Next base: position 136,768,636 of record NC_044038.1, read on the forward strand.
CTTATTTTGCAATGTATAACAATATGTTTCTTTCTGTTTTCTGGTATTGTGCTGCATGTAGAGGTGTCTTAGGATTTTAGGTTAATTTTTGAAGAATTTGAAGAGGGGCTATCTCTGTTCTGCATGTGTGACTGCAATACTAAGAGGGGCATAATCGAACGGGGTGCCCAAGTTATCCTGAGGACGTCCTCGCAGGACGTCCCGGCGAATGGGCGGGTAAACCCATATTATCGAAACAAGATGGACGTCCATCTTTCATTTCGATAATACGGTTGGGGACGCCTAAATCTCAACATTTAGGTCGTCCTTAGAGATGGTCGTCCCCAATTTTCGGCGATAATGGAAACCGAGGACGCCCATCTCAGAAACGACCAAATCCAAGCCATTTGGTTGTGGGAGGAGTCAACATTCATAGTGCACTGGTCCCCCTGACATGCCAGGACACCAACCGAGCACCCTAGAGGGCACTGCAGTGGACTTCAGAAAAAGCTCCCAGGTGCATAGCTCCCTTACCTTGTGTGCTGAAGCCCCAAAACCCACTACCCACAACTGTACACCACTACCATAGCCCGTATAGGTGAAGGGGGGCACCTAGATATGGGTACAGTGGATTTGTGGTGGGTTTTGGAGGGCTCACATTTACCACCACAAGTGTAAGAGGTAGGGGGGGATGGGTCTGTGTCCGCGTGCCTGAAGTGCACTGCAGTACCCACAAAAACTGCTCCAGGGACCTGTATACTGCTGTCATGGAGCTGGGTATGATATTTGAGGCTGGCATAGAGGCTGGAAAAATATTTTAAAAAAAACTTTTTAGGGTGGGAGGGGGTTAGTGACCACTGGGGGAGTAAGGGGATTTCATCCTCGATTCCCTCCAGTGGTCATCTGGTCATTTAGGGCACATTTTTGTGGCTTGGTCATTAAAAAAAAAGACCAAGTAAAGTCGTCCAAGTGTTCGTCAGGGACACCCTTCTTTTTTCCATTATCGTCCGAGGACGCCCATGTGTTAAGCACGCCCCAGTCCAGCCTTTGCTATGCTTCCAACATGCTCCTGTGAACTTTGGTCGTCCCCGTGACGGAAAGCAGTTGAGGACGCCCAAAATCGGCTTTCGATTATGCTGGTTTGGGTGACCCTGTGAGGACGCCCATCTTCCGATTTGTGTCGAAAAATGGGCGCCCTTCTCTTTCGAAAATAGCCTGCAAGGGCTTTGTTTGTTAGGTTCTGAGATTTTGATAACATACTGTGTTTCATATTTGGCAAGACTGTTCTCCTAATTCTTGGTCTGTATGCTAATTTGGTTTGTGTTATTTTTGGTATACTGGAGCTGTAACAGCTTACAGAAATTATTTATAATGAAAAAAAACACAAGTTATTTTTCTTCTCCTATACTGGTGTAATATTTTCAATGATGCCTGTTTATATGCGCCATGGCTTGTAAAAGGGGTGTGGGTACTGTAGGAGTTGCGCCATAGTGATCCCGCCCCTAAGGTTACCCATAATGAGTACCAGTTCCTTTTTTTCTGACAAAAAAAAAACACTTGGGGCAGGTGTCTGATAGTGGAGGAGTTTGTGTTGCAGTCACTGAGGGGAGGGGAGAGAGAAGGTGCTAGATAGGGGGAGGGGAGGTGTTTGGAGGAGAAAGGGAGAGGAGATGCTGGATGGTTAGGGGGCTCCAACTAATAGGCTGCAGGGGGGTGCCAGAAACCCTAGCACTGACTGTGGTATGCCTAGCATGCCCGCATGAGGGGGGAGAGACAGAGGCATGTGTTGCACCCCTCAGTCCACCCTTGGCCCCCCTCAAATTGCAGGGCTGGTTACACCCTGAGAGGGAGCCTGTTGATAAAAATTTACCAGCACACCCCTGCCCCTAGTCTTGGTATTTTTGGAAAGAGTAAACAAGTGATTCACATCTACCTGTTCAGTATTTTATATATCTCTATCATATCTCCCCTCAGCCATCTCTTCTCCAAGCTGAAGAGCCCTAGCCACTTTAGCCTTTTCTCAGAGAGAAGTTGTCCCATCCCCTTTATCATTTTTGTCGCCCTTCTATTTAATTTTTCTAATTCCACCATATCTTTTTGGAGATGCGGTGACCAGAACTGCACATAGTATTTAAGGTGCAGTTACCCCATGGATCAATACAAAGTTTTGTTTTCCATTCCTTTCCTAATAATTCCTAACATTCTATTTGCTTTCTAAGCTGCTGCTGCACATTTAGCAGGTTTCAACGTATCATCAATGATAACTCCTGGATCCTTTTCCTGGGTGGTGACTTCTAATGTGGGACCTTGCATCGCTTAGCTATGGTTTGGGTTCCTCTTTCCCACATGCATCACTTTGCACTTGCTCACATTAAAATTCATCTGCCATTTGGATGCCCAGTCTCCTGGACTCATAAAGTCCTCTTGCAATTTTTCACACTCCTCTTGCGATTTAAAAACTTTGAACAACTTAGTGTCATCAGCAAATTTAATTACCTCACTAGTTATTCCCATCTCTAGGTCATTTATAAATATGTTAAAAAGCAGCGGTCCCAGCACAGACCCCTGGGGAACCCCACTATCTACCCTTCTCCATTGCTAATACTGACCATTTAACCCTACTCTCTGTTTTAACCAGTTTTTAATCCACAATAGAACATTGCCTCATATCCCATGACTTTCTGATTTCCTCATGAGGTACTCAGTCAAATGTCTTTTGAAAACCCAGATACACAATATCGACCGACTCACCTTTATCTACATTCTTATTCACCCTTTCGTAGAAATGTAATAGATTGGTGAGGCAAGATTTCCCTTGACTAAATCCATGGGCGTCCAGATTCTGTTATAGAATACTGCCATCACTTGATATCAGCACATCTTAGGCCAGAGAGTTTCAACGCAGTCCTCGAGGCACACCCAGCCAGCCGGGGTTTCAGGACTGAGTTGAAAACCCCTGATTTAGGTATTCACAGTTATACCGGGAAACTGATGCAATGCAAATGTAGCAGAGATACACCTAACTTACATATTCTGTAAGTTTACACAATCAGGTAGGGATCCCTACCATGGCCTACCCATGCTCCATCCATGTATATGACCCCCCCCCCCCCCCCCCTTTGCATTTCTGTATTATCTAAGTTATGCACTCCATTGTAGAATATGGGTGAAGAGAAGAGAAGGCCTACATTTTCTTTGAACCACCCCAATTAACTTTCTTTTTGAGTAGCAAGATTATAGAGGTGGGCAATGTAGATCAGCCTAAACCTAGTGGCACAGCATGATGACTTGCCCATAGAATAGAGTTTTATTATTCTCTCTGTAAAGGTTTTTTTCCCCCCCTTCTTTATGGTGTAGCTTCTAAAACTGTTAGAGCTTTTGGGATCCTCTTCTTGTGGATTTAGGATTGATTGAGATGTTCCTATATCTATTGTGAAAAGGCAAGCCCTAGAGATTCCCCAGTGAAGCAGTTGAGCCAGAACTACGGGTCCCAGAAGTCCTTGCAAGAATGAGAGAAGAGAGTAGTCCTAAAAAAATGGAATGGATTCCCAGCCCCAGCAGGGGGAGCAATGGCTCGAGGCAGGGTGAACCTGTTACTCCCTTCCCCACTAGAGGGAGGGGGAAGGATGAAGCTCAGTTTCCCTGGCTTCGCCATCAGTATATAATTCCCCCCAGTTGTGAGAAGGGGAGAGCAGATTTCTGGAGGCTCTCAGTCACCAGGAGAGAGGAGAGACATATGGAGAGAGAGATTCCATGGAGTATGTGGAGGAAGGAAGTAGCTTGCCACTAGAGCTACCTAAGGGAGAGGAGCCAGCTACCATGCAGTGGGAGAATTCAAAGGTTGCCCTGCCCAGCACTTGAAGGCAGTGGAGGAGGCCACACCGGGCGTGGTGCTGAGAGGTGGGAGAAACTGCCAACCCTGCTCCTTACAGGGTTCCCTCTGTGCTGTGAAAAGGTAGGTGATTTGCAAAGACTGTTCATGAAGATTTGTTCTGAACTGTTGTGCTATATTGGAAGTGTGCTGAACTCTCACTAAATCCTTCTGAAGGAGGGGGAAGGGAAAGCTAATGCCCTAATAGAAGACCTGAGGTCTTGAGGAGCTGAGGGATTTTGGGACCTGGACTGTACCTTTTGTTTCTTTTGAAGATTATCTTATGAGGACTGTACCTTTTTCTTTTGAAGACTATATTAAGAGGGCTGTACCTTTTGTTTTGAAGAATATATTATGATTTTTGGTATGAAATTGCCTTGATAATAAAATACTTTGGCCCTGAGTCCCAGTATCAGCAGCATTCTGTCCTGAAACCCTGGGAGCCCCGCAAGCTTGCTGGCTCCACCCTAAGAGGAGGAAGCGGACCCCGTCTTTACAATATATCTTATTCGTTCTGAATAACCCTCATGTTTGTTTTCTTAAAAGGAAATTATTCCTATTTTGTATATTTTATATTTTTAAATTGAAATAAAAAATAAAATAAAATAAACAGTTTTCATAAATGGTAATGCTAGGAGATATATTCCAGAAGGGTCCTAAATGGTCAGGAAGTGAGCTCAAATTGGAGAAGGAGATGTAGTGACCATTTAGGACCCTTCTGGAATATATCTCCCAGCATTACCATGTGCTCACTTTCTTTCATAAGTTTCGTATGTTTTCTGAGAACAGTGACAAGCTGTCTAGCACATAACAATTCTTATTGTTGAACACAGCAGTCTGTGGTCAACTTAATGAATGGCTAGAAAAGAGTAACTGGCTAGATCCATGTCAATCTAGATTCAGACCCGGTTATGGAACAGAAACAGTCCTCGTATCCCTGCTAGATGATCTTCACAGAAACCGAGACAAGGGATTCACCTCGATGTTAGTAGTGCTAGATTTCTCAGCAGCTTTTGACACTGTGGATCATATCTTGCTAGCACGACTGACAGAAACAGGTATCGATGGTACATAACTTGCCTGGTTCAGATCCTATCTATCAGACAGGCAACAATCCATAATGTTTGGCAGCAACTCATCACCACCATGGGCACTGACTTTCGGGGTACCACAAGGATCGATACTGTCACCTGTTCTGTTTAATATCTTCCTCAAGCCATTAGCTGAGCTGATTCGGTCAATGGACACTCAGTTCTACATCTATGCGGATGATGTGCAGCTACTCATACCCATTGAACTTGACTTACCTACAGCCTTTAATAAACTGATTACTTGTCTAACATCAATTCAAGAATGGGCTAAACACAACAAACTTTGCCTGAACCAAAGTAAAACTGTGCTTCTCTGGGCCCCTAACACAAGTGGATACATACCTGACATCAAAATCCCTTTTGAGAAGTATGAACTCCCCTTCATACAAGTCAGGAACCTTGGAATACAGTTTGATTCAACACGTACTCTGATTCCCCAAATTCAAGCAACCTTCAAGAGCTGCTTCTACTATTTGCGACAGCTACGCTGCCTCTCTCCTTACATTGAGAAGGTAAATCTTATCCCAGTTGTGCATGCCATGGTAACATCAAGACTGGATTACTGCAATGCACTATACAATGGTCTGACTACAAAGGGCCTGCACCATCTCTAGTTGATTCAGAATGCAGTAGCAAGACACATAGAAGGTTGCAGGCGATGTGACCACATCACAGCATTTTTGCAAAAACCTAATTGGCTATCAGTATAATACAGGGCTAAATTTAAAACTCTGTCTGATCTTCAAGGCCCTGAAAGGAAATGGCCCAGAGTATCTGAAAAATAGGATGCTCCTCCACACACCGCCAAGGACACTAAGGTCCTCTCAAGGACTTTCACTAGCTACACCCTCTCTAAAAGACATTACACGATGTGATACCCACAAGCGAGCCTTCTCCGGAGTAGCCCCCACACTCTGGAATGCATTGCCTGAAAGGCTCCGCTTAACACAAGGCTATCTCTACTTCAGGAAGCAGGTGAAAGCTTGTCTCTTCATCCAAGCCTTTAATGGAAGAAGTAACTAACTTGTTAGTCTCACTCATACACACAAGGATTGACTCGGCCTGCACATACTGCAGCTGCAGGACATGTTTATCCACTCCTACCCTAGCTGAGATAATATTTAACCATCTCTCTGACCTCATGTGCAACTTTCTTTAAATCAGTCACCTTACTTTGAAATTCTTCCTACTTTCTTACTCATCTATATGTTACAACTTTGCCTTACCCTTCACTACCAATTATAATGTTCTATTACGTATTGTGTTGTCATTGCAAGTAGTATACCATGCCATATTTTATATTGTTACTTGAATATTTTTACTGCTGTAATTGCCTATTGCTCATGTTTGATCTATTCTTACTGTACACCACCTTGAGTGAATTCCTTCAAAAAGGTGGTAAATAAATCCTAATAAATAAATAAAATATCTTATTTTCTTAATTGTGTGTAAGATAATAGGGAGAGCAACCTTCATACAATCAATGTATCATGCAGATCACTACTTTCCTGCTTAATGTGTATGATACAGTTGAGAACTTTTACACAAACAAGGGGATGAAGAGCAAAAAATCCCACAAATGGCAAAATCCAAAAAAAAAACAAAAAACAAACCCACAGTGGGAATAACCAACTGTAAAGTATCATGTTAACTGCTACATCTAACAAAAAGGTCACGTAATTTAGCCTTTCCGAACGTCAAAAAATGTCTTACAGGAACCATAGTCTTCCAAACAACTATCTTATAGGAACTCTCACTATCTATATGAAAGACATCACATAGGTGCTTCAAGTTTCTTCAGTATAGGGTCAGATTGGCACAGAAGAACAGTTGGTGTGAAAGGGTACCAGTCTCCATGCCACAGGACCAGCCTTGCCTAGAGATCTTATCAGACATCTAGGCAAATCTGAATGGGGTTTATACTGCTTTATGTGCTACAAAAATTAAGGTTGTACTATTGCAGTTTTGGTTTAGGTGTCTCATTGCTTGGGGGATAATTTTTCCAAAAATGTTCAAGGCTGGTAGGTCTTTGAGTTCTATAATTCTTGAGTGACCTAGAGAAACTAAAGACAATCCTCTTCCAGGTTCTTATTACTTCACAGATCTGCCATAGTTTGAATTATGGGGTAAATACCTTCAGATTAATGTGACTAGCCCACACACAGTGCTGAAGTTGCAGCTATTGATATTGAATGAATCTCATCCGTCAATTCTCTAAAGGTTTTTAGATAATTACTCCCCATGATCTGTTCCAAAACCCACATTCCCTTATGTTGACATCACTTTCAATTCACAGGTTTTTGTGACAAATAAAACTTTTTATTAGTCTATGGATAGCATTGCATGAATCTATACAGGGTGAACCAGAGTGGATTTTATTATGGGGTAATTCAAACAGAGGCTGTGCACATACATAACCACTTAGGGATGTCAGTAATTATTGGGTCCAAGATCCACTGAGCAACCTGTACCTTCGCAAATGCATAGTGGTAAGTTTTGAAACTAGGAAATTTTATATTCTCATTACATTTTCTAGCTTTACTGTAGTTTTTTAGGGAGATATTTGGGGGATTAAACTGCTATAAAAACTCTGAGTGATATCTGCCTATTTTTTTTTTATAGTTGCAACCATGCTAAGGACATAATTTATTTTGGGTAGGAGAGGCCCCTGCTCTTTTAAATCATGTTTTGCAGGCCAGCTGTCGATATTCAGTTTCACTTAGCCAGGGAGTGCCAATGAATATTGGCTCTGACTGGCCAGTTTTAAAATGGGCCAAAGGGAGGCATTCTTAAGGCAGTGCCAGGGATGAGCTGGCAGCTATGTGGGTGCAGGCAATATTCAGTGCTGGTACCCATATAGCTATACGACCAAATAGGACGGGATAAATATCAGTCTTAACTTTGGTCATGAAGCACTAAATATCGGCCAGCACATGCATAACTTTACCAGTTACCACGTTACCAGTTACTGTTACCAGTTAATACCAATGACTACGTAAAATTCCTCGATTGTTTAGACCCAATACCCGGTGAATGTCCAGCTAACCGAACATGGACTAATTTCGACATACTCTTGGATGATACCATTTCTCAACCGATCAAAAGGTTCATCACATCTCAATGCAAATTAGACATATGCCCTAATAACCTTATAAAACTCGCACCTCAACATTTCATATCGGACCTCACGATGCATTTGAATTATATGCTACAAAATGGACTCTTCCCAAAAGATAAAGAAAATATTCTACTCACCCCTATACCTAAGGACTCAAAGAAAAATACAAGTGACTTAACCAACTATCGTCCAGTAGCATCTATCCCTTTGGTAACCAAACTAATGGAAAGTATGGTGACCAAGCAACTCACTAACTACTTAAATAAATTCCCAATTCTTCATGACTCTCAATCAGGATTTCGGTCTAATCACAGCACCGAAACAGTTTTAACTACTCTTCTAACTAAATTTAAACAAACAATTGCAACAGTCAACAACATACTTCTCCTACAATGCGACATGTCCAGTGCATTTGACATGGTTAGCCATAAAATATTATTAAACATCCTAGAATACTTTGGAGTTGGAGGTAAAGTTCTTAACTGGTTCAGAGGATTTTTAACCACAAGAGCATACCAGGTGAAATCTAATTCAATCACGTCAGCTTCATGGACACCTGAATGCAGTATGCCCCAAGGATCTCCACTCTCGCCGACCCTCATTAACCTAATGATGACACCCCTGGCTAAATCGTTATCCAATCAAGGCCTTAACCCTTACATATACGCAGATGACGTCACGATTTAAATCCCGTTCAAATATGATTTAAAGGAAATCACTAATGTCATCAATCACAGCTTCCAAATCATGCATTCATGGGCGGATGCATTTCAATTTAAACTTAATGCAGAAAAAACACAATGTCTTATACTCACATCTCAACATAACACAAGTAAATTGACCACTATAGCCACACCAAACTTATCCCTTCCCATTTCAGACACCCTGAAAATTCTTGGAGTTACCTTTGATCGAATCCTTACACTTGAAAACCATGTGAAAAATACAACAAGGAAGATGTTCCATTCAATGTGGAAACTAAAAAGAGTAAAACCTTTCTTCCCAAGAAACATTTTTCGTAACTTGGTACAGTCAATGGTGCTAAGTCATCTAGACTACTGCAATGCGCTTTATGTTGGCTGTAAAGAGCAAATCATCAAGAAACTTCAAACAGCCCAAAATACAGCTGCCAGACTCATATTTGGAAAAACAAAATACGGGAGTGCCAAACCCCTAAGAGAAAAGTTACCCTGGCTTCCACTTAAAGAACGTATTACGTTTAAGGTCTGTACTCTGGTTCATAAAATCATTCACGGAGAGGCTCCGGCCTACATGTCAGATCTTATTGACTTGCCACCAAAAATGCTAAAATATCATCACGCACATTCCTAAATCTTCACTTCCCCAATTGTAAAGGATTAAAATACAAACTAACACATGTGTCTAGCTTCTATATGAGCACGCAGTTGTGGAATGCATTGCCACTTGACCTGAAAATAATTTACAATCTAATCAACTTTCGTAAATCACTGAAGACCTATCTCTTCAACAAGGCATACCACAATGATCCATAATAGGAACTGTAATACATCACCACTTACTTGATATCCTGAATGTTTTCTCCCTATACCTGATTATGTGATTACGTGATTAATTTTTTTATATCATCCATACACTTTATGTAATACCAATTGTGATGAGAATGTACATGTCATCATCAATAAAAATGATTGAAACATATAATACCAATTGTATCTTTTTCTTTGGAATGGCAATCTATTATGTTATCTTTATAATCTATTATGTTCTATTCTTTATGTAATACTAATTGTATCTTTTACTCTAGAATGGCGATCTATTATGTCATCCATGTTCTCTATGTAATATCAATTGTACCTTCTTACTCTGGAATGGCGAATGCCATGAAGGAACATTGTAAGCCACATTGAGCCTACAAATAGGTGGGAAAATGTGGGATACAAATGCAATAAATAAATAAATAACTTCCTGGCCCTGGCCTGAATTGTACTGATCCTTCCTCCTCCCCCCCCCCCCCCCACCACCACCACCACCACCACCACCACTGGAAGAACAAGAAACCCTCCTTTTGATCCCCTTCCCCTGGAACTTCTAGACCCTCTTCCCCCAGGGATCATCGCAGGCCTACTTATCTGATCCTTGGTGGTCTAGTGGGAAATAGACAGGAATGATGCCCACTTGCTCCTGCCCATTGTGACTGCCCTTTCAAAATTGCTGCAGTGACCATTAACTGCAGCTTCATAGCACTTTGGTAGTATTGTGAGGCTGTCACTATTTTTTTTTTGTTACATTTGTACCCTGCGCTTTCCCACTCATGGCAGGCTCAATGCGGCTTATATATTGTATACAGGTACTTATTTGTACCTGGGGCAATGGAGGGTTAAGTGACTTGCCCAGAGTCACAAGTTGCTGCCTGTGCCTGAAGTGGGAATCAAACTCAGTTCCTCAGTTCCCCAGGACCAAAGTACACCACCCTAACCACTAGGCCACTCCTCCACTAGAGGTCATGGCACCCATTTTGTGGAGGCAGCCATAATGGACGGTATCTTTAGGACAGTCTCAAAGCCAGTATCATTGCATAAGTTTTGTAGTCAACATTTAAAAGAGATATAAACTTATAATGATGGGGATAACTTGGGTCTTTCCTGGGTTTTTCTATCAGTATTAGTTGAGCTTCCATGAATATTCATGCTGCTATGCTCGTCTTTAGAAATCCTTTGTAGGGCTGCAGTCTGTGCACCAAAGCATCTGCAGCTTGCTGGAGCTTTTGTAAAACTTCTGGTTTGAATGCTACTTCTGATGAATAAAGGGAGTCATAATGTTCTTTGAACTACTATGGAATCTCTGGAATGGTATTTATTTACTCTCTCTCCTTTTTTACTTAAGGAGTTCTTGCACTGCCTGGCCAATGACCAGTCTTATTATCCTCCACATAGAATCATCAATGGAAAAATAACTACTGGCTTCTTTTCCTGGCATTGCATTATATACAAACTTGTGTTTCTGCAACTGTAAAATAAAGAGCCCAATCTAATCTCTCTATATATCTATTCTCTAGCATCTTGATTTCTGTCTGCATGTCTTCTTAAAGCTATAATTTATCTTACTTATGCTTACCAGCTGCAAACGTTATAATTGCCCACTGATTTAGTGGGCTATGCTTTGTATGCATCACACTATATCTCAGTTCTGGAGTCAATTGCCATATTATACTGGGATTATCCTTTGTGGGTTGCTGCACCATGGGGAGAAATTATGGATCCTGCAGCAGGTCGCCATTAAAGGACCATTTGGGTGTTCTAAGTTTGATACGGTGGAACTAAGTGATAGGGAGATGGCCTCATGATGGAGAAAATAGCATGAATCTCTGTATTCAGATTCTTAGGTATCAACTGTTTACAAATTTTTAAAAAGTCGATCCAAGAATGGAAACTATTGGGTGCAGAATAGTCCTTTTTCACCTGGATAAACATGTGGATAAAGGAGAGCCGAATGATATTGTGTATCTGGATTTTCAGAAGGCGTTTGACAAAGTACCTCATGAAAGACTCCAGAGGAAATTGGAGAGTCATGGGATAGGAGGTAGTGCTCTATTGTGGATTAAAAACTGGTTAAAAGATAGAAAACAGAGAGTAGGGTTAAATGGTCAGTATTCTCAATGGAGAAGGGTAGTTAGTGGGGTTCCCCAGGGCTCTGTGCTAGGACCGCTGCTTTTTAACATATTTATAAATGACCTAGAAATGGGAGTAACTAATGAGGTAATTAAATTTGCTGATGACACAAAGTTATTCAAAGTCGTTAAATCGCGGGAGGATTGTGAAAAATTACAAGTGGACCTTACGAGACTGGGAGACTGGGCGTCTAAATGGCAGATGACGTTTAATGTGAGAAAGTGCAAAGTGATGCATGTGGGAAAGAGGAACCCGAATTATAGCTACATCATGCAAGGTTCCATGTTAGGAGTCACGGACCAGGAAAGGGATCTAGGTGTCGTCATTGATGATACGTTGAAACCTTCTGCTCAGTGTGCTGCTGCGGCTAAGAAAACAAATAGAATGTTAGGTATTATTAGGAAAGGAATGGAAAACAAAAATGAGGATGTTATAATGCCTTTGTATCGCTCCATGGTGCGACTGCACCTTGAATATTGTGTTCAATTCTGGTCGCCGCATCTCAAAAAAGATATAGTGGAATTAGAAAAGGTGCAGAGAAGGGCGATGAAAATGATAAATGGGATGGGACAACTTCCCTATGAGGAAAGGCTAAAGAGGCTAGGGCTCTTCAGCTTGGAGAAAAGGCAGCTGAGGGGAGATATGATAGAGGTCTATAAAATAATGAGTGGAGTTGAACGGGTAGATGTGAAGTGTCTATTTACGCATTTCAAAAATACTAGGACTAGGGGGCATGCAAAGAAGCTACAATGTAGTAAACTTAAAACGAATCATAGAAAATGTTTCTTCACTCAACGTGTAATTAAGCTCTGGAATTCGTTGCTAGAGAATGTGATAAAGGCAGTTAGCGTAGCGGAGTTTTAAAAAGGTTTGGACGGCTTCCTAAAGAAAAAGTTCATAGACCATTATTAAATGGACTTGGGAAAAATCCACTATTTCTGGGATAAGCAGTATAGAATGTTTTTTGTACTTTTTTGGGATCTTGCCAGGTATTTGTGACCTTTATTGGCCACTGTTGGAAACAGGATGCTGGGCTTGATGGACCTTTGGTCTTTCCCAGTATGGCAATATTTATGTACTTATATCCATCACTAAAAAGCAGCAGGGCACAGAAGATTGTCTAACCCCCAAAACATGCATTCACCACATAAAAAAACACATTAAAAGCCTGACACGGCCATATTTCACCCACTTTGGGGCTGTATCAGGGTCTTATTAATAACTGTTCATAAATACATAAACACAAGTTAGCAAAATAATACAGATAGTAAATAAATCCAGTGACAGTAGCACCTTTGAGAGTTCCTTACATGGATATATATCTAAGTCTGACTTTGGACATTTTGCTCAAAACGTCCAGAATCTGAACAGGAAATATAGAGATTTTCAAAACAGCAAAACATCTTTCTTTTTTCTAAAATGGACACTTGCTAGATATTTTTGTGCTCCGTGCATTTATTGTATTGGTCCATTTTCGAAAAATAAAATGTCCAAGTGAAAAGCGCACACAAGCAAGCCATTAGGATGTAGGATGAGCCAGCATTCTTAGTAAACTGCCCACACAGATATCCCAGCAGAGCAGTGGGGCATCCTAGGGGACACTGCAATGGACTTCACCTAAAAACTCCCAAGTACACATCTCACTGTTGCTCCTTTATATTATATAGTGAGCCCTCCAAAAACCTACTGTACCCAATTGTACCCTACTACCATAGCCTTTATGGCTGCAGGTTTTTGGTGGGTTTTGGAGGGCTCATACTTTCCACCACAGCTGTAACAGTTACAATGGATTATAGGCCAGGGACCCTTCTCCACAGTGCACTGTACTGACCACTAGGCTACTCCAGGCACCTGCTTGCTGCTCTAATAGGACTGGCTATAACATCTGAGGCTATCATAAAGACTGGTATGTACTATTTCTTTCACATTTTGGGGGGTGGGAGGGTACCACTGACCAATGGGGAGTAAGGATGGGCCATTCCTTTATTCCTCCAGTGGTCATCTGATCATTTAGGGCACTTTTATGTGGCTTAGTCATTAAAACAGGTCTAGCTCAAATGTCGTCGTTTTAGTCCTTGACATTTTCGTTTTGTTCCATTATGACAGAAAAAAGTTAAGATCTTAGGAAGGCCCAAATCTCACCTTTAACATGCCCTTGACATGCCTTCTTGAGATTTGGACACACTGCAGATGAACTGCATAGCAAGCCATCTGAAAAATGGGTTTCAAAAATATCAATTTGGATATTTTGGCAAGCAAAACGTCCAAATGCTGCTTTATGCCATTTTTGTAGACGATTTACTCTTTTGAAAATTAGCCCCGTGGAGGGGCATAATCGAACAGCGCCGGCCATCTATATGGCCAGCCATCTTCGGGGCTGGCTCCGCAAAGGGGCGGAGCCAACCGTATTTTTGAAAAAGGTGTCCATCTTTTCTTTTGATAATACGGTTGGGGCTGGCTAAATCTCAACATTTAGGTCAAATGTTAAGATTGCCGGGTTTAGAGATGGCCGGCAGGGCCGTGCCTAGGGTCTCTGGTGCCCCCCTGCAAACTATCAGTTGGCGCCCCCCCCCCCCCCCCCCGCCGTCTAGCATAAAATGCCATAAATAAGTAAATAAATATAAACTTTTAACGTTGGGCACCTGATTATCAAAGTGGACATATTCCAAACACTATAATGAAAATAAAATGATTTTTCTACCTTTGTTGTCTGGTGACTTTGAGCCTGCAAATAGGTGGGGAAATGTGGGATACAAATGTAACAAAGAAATAAAATAAATAAATAAATAAATGATCTTTTTTAAAACATAAAAATTGAGAAATGAATGTTGGAATCGATGCAGCACTACATGTCCTGTATGTGCTTCCTTTCAGTGCTTCTCTTTATGCTTTTTTTATGGCACACTGTCACTATTGTGGTTGAAATATATGCTGTGCACTAAACTGATATGATTTGCTTTTAAGAGTTGGTTTCACTGCTGCAAAACAACTTCAAATATGTGGATCCACTTTGGTGGCTTTTACACTCTCACTTATTCTTTGCTCCAATAGTTATCACTGTCTCATTAAGTATGATTATATATCTGTTTGGTTTAGGCTAGCGGTGCGGTACTGCCGATGCAGCCCATTCACTTTGTAAACATAGGGGTTACACTTTCTCGCACGTGTTTACAAAGGCGTGCTATAGGTGCGCTAGCATTTTTAACGCACTTTAAATGATAACGTGCATATAGGAATGTATTTGCACGTTAGCGTTGCCACATTTCTATGAGGTCCTGCAGCCAGCTCTGAGCCACACTACCATAAGGGGAAGGAAAGTACTACTACTACTACTTAACATTTCTAAAGCGCTAGTAGGGTTACGCAGCGCTGTACACTTTAACAAAGAAGGACGGTCCCTGCTCAAAGGAGCTTACAATCTAATGGAGAAAAGACACAGGAAGAAGAGGATCTCTGCCCTCTTTACTCACCCCTCAAAGCTCACCAGCCATTAGCTCTATAAATCTCTTCTCTCTCACACACATAAAATGCCCCTAGGCCCAGCTCCTTCTTACCCATAAGCTTATCCTAGTTGTATTCTCCATTTGCTTCTCACTTTCCAACCCATCCCCCAGCTCCTCTTCCCCAGCTATGTTTCTTTATTCCTGTTTCTGAAATAATCCCTCTGTGTTCTTTCTTCTCCCTTCCCAGTCTATACCTTTCTGACTGTCCTATATGTATATTGTAGTTCCCTTCTTATTATGGCTCTCCTGTTATTAATGTTGTAAACCGCTATGATGGTATATACCCTTAACAGTATATCAAATAAAAGAAACCTCATCCCCTGTGGTTCCTCAAACTCCAGAAAAAGGAGGACACGTTGAGGCAGTCTGGGTTTTACTTCCATTGCTTTCAATGGAAGCAAAACCTGGACTGGATCAATGTGTCCTCCTTTTTCTGGAGCCATATGGTAACCCTACTCAAACATCTCCTTCTCCCCCTTCCAAGTCAATCACTCTCACTTCCAGCTAATCCTCCTCATTCTCCAACCAATACCCATCTCCCACTAGCTTTTCCTCTCTGATTCTCCCATGCCCTCCTCACTGCCACAATCCAAGAACCTTGATTCTCCTCACTTTCCCCTATTCCCCAGATTGCTGTCTTAGATATCTTTGTCAGATGCTGCTCAGGTCCTCACTGATGCTTTGAATCACAGGGGGGCACCTCACTGCAGCAACAATTCAAAACGCCAGCCTGATCTCGAGCAGCAGAGAGAGAAGGGGCCAAGGCATAGTAATTCTTTCCTTCTGCCAGCTGAATCAAACCATGGCAATAGAGGTTTTCATGAAGAGACTGTAAAATCTTGTTTGCATCCACCTCCTAGATCCTGGATTCCTCTGGGTCCTCCCTGCCCCTGTAAAGGCAGGATTATGCACCCTTTACCATGGCATCAGAGAGACTAGGGAACCCTGCTTAATATGGCCTCTGTGAGACACCTCTAATAGGTTACAAACAGAGCTTTGTTTTCTTAAATATCGTGCACTGTGTTTGAAGATATGGGTAGGAACAGCTGCACCGGAAATCCTGCTCCTTTAAGCTCCGATGCTAAGAATAGAAAGGATTAGAAAATAATGTCTTACCAGCCCAGCACAGACATTTCCCTTCTGTTTCCCCACCGAGTTCAGAAGCTGCAGGGATGGATTCAGACTAGAGTAATCCCCTTTCCTGTGCAAATGCAGGGAATTAGTTCATTCGGCCTCAGAGTCCTGCCTTCTGACCTCATTTCCTCGAGGGCGGGACTCTGAGGCAACGAACTCACGAAGAGAGGGAAAGCTAGAGACGGGCAGGGTTTTGAACTGATGCGAACGCTGCGACCGAGGTAAAGTAAACATTTACACCCCCTTCAGTATGGCGGCGCAGCACCGCAGCTGTGCCCTTGAAGGCAGGCGCCCCTCTGCAGTGCTTACCCCGCTTACCGTGTTGGCACGGCCCTGATGGCCTGCTCCGGTTTTCGGCCATAATGGAAACCGGGCCCGCCCATCTCAAACCCGGCGAAATGCAAGCCCTTTGGTCGTGGGAGGAGCCAGCATTTGTAGTGCACTGGTCCCCCTCACATGCCAGGACACCAACCAAGCACCCTAGGGGGCACTGCAGTGGACTTCACAAATTGGTCTCAGGTGCATACCTCCCCTACCTTGGGTGCTGAGCCCCCCAAATCCCCCCAAAACCCACTCATCAAAACTACACCATTACCATAGCCCTTAGGGATCAAGGGGGGCACCTACATGTGGGTACAGTAGGTTTTGGGGGGTTTGGGAGGGCTCATCATTTACCATCACAAGTGTAAGAGGCAGGGGGGATGGGCCTGGGTCCACCTGCCTCAAGTGCACTGCACCCACTACATACTGCTCGAGGGACCTGCATACTGCTGTCACGAGCTGGGTGTGACATTTGAGGATGGCATACAGGCTGGCAAAAAATAAATGTTTTTATTTTTTTAGGGTGGGAGGGGGTTGGTCACCACTGGGGGAGTAAGGGGAGGTGATCCCCGATTCCCTCCAGTGGTCATCTGGTCAATTGAGGCACTTTTTTGAGACTTGGTCCTAAAAATAAATGGACCAAGTGCAGCCGGCAAAATGCTCGTCAGAGCCGGCCATCTCTTTTCCATTATCGGGCGAAGCCGGCCATCTTGTAACCATACCCTCGTCCCGCCCCATCCCGCCTTCTGTACCTTGCCTTGAAGTTTGGCCAACTCTGCGACGGAAACAGTTGGCGCCGGCCAAAATCAGCTTTCGATTATACTGATTTGGCCGGGTTCAGGAGATCGCCGGCCATCTCCCGATTTGTGTCGGAAGATGGCCGGTGATCTCCTTCTAAAATAGTAACCTATGTATTATGGTAGTAACCTATGTAACTTTGTAAGTCTATGTGCTTTGAAAATGAGCCTCCATATATCATTCCAAATCATTTGGAAGATAAAGTAAAATGCTTCCACATGAAAGCTAAAAAACCAATAAGCCATACTTTTCAAGTGCTTAGATAAACATCATCTTTAAAATATGAAACTATTGACCATCTGTACTTAATATGTAGGTCAGATAAGATGTCTGTAAAAAAAAAAAAGCCAAAATCAAAGTAAAAAAAACCCCACCTACCAGAACTTTCTAAAGCATATAGGATGTGAACATGGTAAATCTGCACATTCTGTCTCAGTTGCCAAAAACAACCTAAAAAACTTCAATAAAACCATAAATAACAGCTCAGAACTAAGGGCCCTTTTACTATGCAGCGGTAAAAAGGGCCTTGTGCTAGCAGCAAGGACCATTTTTGCCACACACTGAGGCCCTTGTTAGGCAGCAGGTAAAAAGGCCAAAAAAGACACGGCCATGTAGTAAGATTGCTCTTCCCATGTGGCCATGCCGGGGGGAGCACTTACTGCCACCCATTGAGGTGGCGGTAAGGGCTCCCACGCTAACCAAGCGGTAACCGGGTAGCAAGAAGCGCTGCCTGATTACCGTCGGGTAAAACCCTACGGAAATATTTTTTGAACATTTATGCTCAATGCCAGAAATGCTGCGTGCTGGGTGTGGAACTACCACGGGTGCCCAAGGTGGGCTGGCAGTAGCTCCAGATTGTCATGAGGGCCTTAATACAATGTACCATCTCAACACAATTTTATGGCTTACAGCAGAGGAAGCGTGTGGGCTGGGGACAGAGGACAGAGTGGTATAGACAGGCAGACAATTGTGGGAATGACCTGGGGTTGGGGGGGGAAGAGACTGGCTAGACTTTCAGTGCTTCCCCACTAGGGGGGAATCCAAGAGACGGGTCAACTCCTGTCCCAGGAGGGAAGGAGGGGAACACTGAAAGATATTACAGTTGTGATCCAGTAGTTATTTGGGTGCCAGCTGATATTTAACATTTTTAAAATAAAAAGAACTCCTGAAGATAAATGTATATGTGAATCATAGATTTGTATTGGGCATCTAGGTAGGAAAATGGATGTTTAAATCAATGTATGCAAAACCAGTAATACTTAATAAAAGGTTTAGGGAACACTGAGCCTTTTTATAAAATGCATATAGTACAGTGAAAAAAATATTTAGTGCCTCCTTATAAGGGTTGGGAATGGTTGCTCTAAGGGTTCAGAAATACCAGCCCTTAACAGATCACTGGAACTGCCAGTATCAGGGTTGTTCCCTCTAGAGAGCTATCTCCTATCTTAACCAGAAGACCATTCAACAAAGTGAACACAAAACCAAAACCCAATAGTAAATTCACAACCATGCCACCAATCTCCCCCTCCCCTAAACTCGTGAGGAGCAGATTTTTAATTCTCTTATTCTGATCCAGCTCTCTCCATGAGTGTATCATGGATCCCACAAAGTTTATTATCTTCAGTGAATTAATCCATTCATACCCCCTAACTCTATAAAAGTCGCCAAAATTTTTGCATACAAATTTTGGCAAGCACCAAGTTGCACATGCAGTTTAATTAAATAGCAAACTAATTAGCATCAATAATTGGCCTTTTAACAAGCATTTATTGGCACTAATTAGATTTAATTTGAATTTACATGTCTAAATTTTACAAGAGAGTTTAAAAAGGAGGCACAGAAATGGGAAGATCATGGAGTGTTCCCTCTAAGGAGTGACCTGCTGAGTGCAAAAATTGTTTTGAGCGAGTGCTGAAAATAGCCCAACAGCCAAAAAATAACTGGGTATGTGTCCCCCCAAACTATCTGCGGAGCAGGGGGGGATGTCCAGATTTAGTTTTAATTATTTAAAAAATGTATTTCAAATAATAATTTCAATGCTAGTAAAGGGAAAAGAGGGATCTAGAGACAGCAAGGGTAAGGGAGATATACAGAGGGAAAGATTCAGAGATAGGCAGAAAGAGTGAATGAGAGAAAAAGAATGAGGCAGAGACAGGCAGGGAGACCTGCGTCTCCTCTCTTCCCTTTGTCTCTCCCTCTGCTGTATCACCTAAGTACATAAATACATAAGTAATGCCATACTGGGAAAAGACCAAAGGCCCATCAAGCCCAGCGTCCTGTCCCCAACAGCGGCCAATCCAGGTCAAGGGCACCTGGCAGCTTCCCAAACGTACAAACATTCTATACATGTTATTCCCGAAATTGTAGATTTTTCCAAGTCCATTTAGTAGCGGTCTATGGACTTGTCCTTTAGGAAACCGTGCAAACCCTTTTAAAACTCTGCCAAGCTAACTGCCTTCACCACGTTCTCCGGCAACGAGTAAAGAGTATGGGAGCTTTCTTTATATTTAAATTTCCATATACCAGTACCTCAGTCTCCAGTTACAAACCTGCATATAAATTCAGAAGTTCTATAGAGCTTGCCTGTCCCTCACTATTGAAAATGTGATAGTAAAACAGCACCCCCCCCCCCCCCCCCCCCCACACACACACACACACACACTGGCAGGACTGTAAGTGGAGGACTCCCACTCAGCTTAGAGGGAACAATGCTGACTGTGTGCAAGTGGGGCCCAGCATGAAGATATGAGCCATAACTTTGGTGGAGAAAGGAATTTGGGGGTTTAAGTTATTGTACCATCTCAGAAAGGAAGGGTGTTGGTGTGAAAAATCTTTTCTGGGGATGAGTTGGAGGGGTTGCTGATATTTCCAGCAGGTGAGTTCTGTTGGTTCATATTAGCATGGAATTATGTATCATCACCATTTTTTAAGAGACAGTTTCTTACTATGTGAGAAAAGCTGAAGCAGGTGAATGCTTGGTATGGCGTTCTCTTCCCTGCTCACATAAGGGTAACATCAAATAACTTTACCTGAAACTTTGAAGACCTTGGTCAACTGTGAGAACTTCTTGTGGAAATTATGCCCCCTATATTCAGCCAAAGGTGGTCAGTGTTTTTTTTAAGTACTAACCATCACCATTAAATTAGACCAGGATATTCAATGCTGGGCCATGTCTGACAGGATATGTGCTGGTCGCCAGGACTTATGCGGGTCCTGTGTGATATTCATCCAGGACCCATATAAGGGTTTCTCCAATTCTCCTCCCCCCTCAGGATTCTGAATCCACCCCAAGTATTGTGCCTCCTACTGGTCCCCCAAGTACAGCACCCCCTCTTTAAGCACCTCCACATCCCAGGCCTACTTTAACATTTCCTGGTGGTCTAACAGGGTCTGGGCAGGAACAATCCCAGTCACTCCTGCCCATTAAAGATCTGGTCTCAAAATGGTGGTCATCACCTCTAGTGTCATTCTTACAGTATTATTGTAGTGCAGGGAGACTGCCACTAGCGGTCACAGCAGCAATTATGAGACCAAAGCTAGTACAAACAGGACCAATAGGAGGGGTTAGGGGACTGGGAGGTGCTTAATGAAAGGGGGGTCTAGGAAGGAGTAACTGTATTGTAAGGTATTGTAAGGGGTTCCAAGAAGGAGCACTGAACTAGGGAATTCTAACAGAGGGTTCTGTACTAGGGGGGAATCCAAGAGACGGGTCAACTCCTGTCCCAGGAGGGAAGGAGGGGAACACTGAAAGATATTACAGTTGTGATCCAGTAGTTATTTGGGTGCCAGCTGATATTTAACGCAGACACCCACATAGTTAAGCAGTCAGAGGGATCCTTTTATTAAGGTGCGCTGAAATATGGCTTGCAGTAGTGTAGGCGCGGGCCTGGTTTAGGTCTTTGCAATACTTAAGTACACACACCAAAAATGACCCACTATTAAGGCAAACAAATAAATGTGAAGATGAAGCATGTTGTGTTTGAAGGAAGGAAAAAGCCTCAAGGAGCTCCAGACCAACCGGTCTATAGAGCTAAAAGTGATCAATATGATCTGTTCCTCATCATTGGCTGAAAAAAACATTTTTGGTGTGGGTCATTTTTGGTGTGTGTTGTAGGGCTATTTCCCTGTGAGCCTCACTCTGCTGATCTCAGCCTGTGTATACAACTATGTCAAGATGGAGTCTGTGAACTAAGACCCTGCACTTCAGTGACCAAGCAGATTCAACTTTCTGTTTGTACCAGAGCTCTGTAAATAACTGGCAGGTCTGAAAAAAACTCAAGGATATGCAGTGGGCTACCTGACCCTTGCACCTCCCTGATGAGCTACAGGGGGTAAGGCCATGGTGCCAGCGAGTCTGATGAGAGACAGGAATGCATACCACAATGTAACAACTGGAAGAAAAAAAGGTTTTTTTTCTTGCTCAGGGAAGGAGCTGGACAAGATCCTGATTGGTTTCTGTCTGGTCACCTGGGAATCAGGGGCCAGAGAGCGGGAGACCAGAAAGAAAGAGAAGTACAGAGACAGAAGAAGAAAGAAAAGAAGAAAGGGAGAATTTGTCTGGTTCTACTGGAAGAAGGGTAGCTGAAAAGAAGACCAGCGAGACCTGAAGTGGTCCACAACCTTGTGAACTGATCATCTGAAGAAAGTACCTGTTGGTTCAGCTCTACCGGCCAGAGAGACACTAATCCTGCATGCTGCAGAGAACCTGTGTTGTTTCCTGAGACGGGGACTCGCTGTGGAAAACAGCTGGAGTCTAAAGGGAAAAACCTGTGTCCACTTCATCTGAGAGACCACCTAGAGTCGGCTCAGTGAGGATTGCAGAGATTTATTTCCTATAGTCGGGGATTAGCTAGTGGGTTCTTACCTCAGCAAAGGCGGGTTAGTCAGAACTTTGTGATCAGGAAGATGTGCTGCTAACTGTATTACTTCATGACCTAGTCAGTATTACTAATCAGGATTGTGTAATAACCTGGTAACCAGTGATATCAGTGTTTTAGTTAGACAATACATTCTACAGTTGCTTATCAGCATAAGGGAGCTACAATTGTACAGCTGAGCTGTAGTGTAGGGTGTATGATTCTATTTTCTTACCTATATAATAAATTAATATATTTCACAGCAGTGACTTTACTTTTATTCCAGTTCTCTCTAACAGAAGAAAAGTTCTGGTGTAGGCCCAGAACAGCCAGGTTCCTTTATAATATATAACCCCTGGACAGAGCTAGGAAGTTGGTTTAGCCAGACTCCTGTAAACGGAACCTGGGAATTACTCATTGGGTAGCTTTGCCCAGAAGAGTTATTCATCCTATAAATGCTTACAGTGTACTTAAGATTTTTTACTTAATTGACTCCACATCCAACTTGGTTGTTATATGTTAGGTCTTTGCAATGCAATCTTTACAATGTTTCCAGATGTAAATGCATCACCAATCGATAACGACTGAAAGAATTCTCCACCAGCTGACCATTAGCACTCATATCAGATGGTCGTAGTCTTTAGCTGATATTTCCCATTATGATAGAATCTCTACATGGGCTCATGTTTCGCTATTGCGTTATCAGGAGATTCTATAATACATCATCAATTTTACACATTAGAATACATTCTACCTCTGTCACAATATATATACAGTGGTGGAAATAAGTATTTGATCCCTTGCTGATTTTGTAAGTTTGCCCACTGACAAAGACATGAGCAGCCCATAATTGAAGGGTAGGTTATTAGTAACAGTGAGAGATAGCACATCACAAATTAAATCCGGAAAATCACATTGTGGAAAGTATATGAATTTATTTGCATTCTGCAGAGGGAAATAAGTATTTAATCCCTCTGGCAAACAAGACCTAATACTTGGTGGCAAAACCCTTGTTGGCAAGCACAGCGGTCAGACGTCTTCTGTAGTTGATGATGAGGTTTGCACACATGTCAGGAGGAATTTTGGTCCACTCCTCTTTGCAGATCATCTCTAAATCATTAAGAGTTCTGGGCTGTCGCTTGGCAACTCGCAGCTTCAGCTCCCTCCATAAGTTTTCAATGGGATTAAGGTCTGGTGACTGGCTAGGCCACTCCATGACCCTAATGTGCTTCTTCCTGAGCCACTCCTTTGTTGCCTTGGCTGTATGTTTTGGGTCATTGTCGTGCTGGAAGACCCAGCCACGACCCATTTTTAAGGCCCTGGCGGAGGGAAGGAGGTTGTCACTCAGAATTGTACGGTACATGGCCCCATCCATTCTCCCATTGATGCGGTGAAGTAGTCCTGTGCCCTTAGCAGAGAAACACCCCCAAAACATAACATTTCCACCTCCATGCTTGACAGTGGGGACGGTGTTCTTTGGGTCATAGGCAGCATTTCTCTTCCTCCAAACACAGCGAGTTGAGTTCATGCCAAAGAGCTCAATTTTTGTCTCATCTGACCACAGCACCTTCTCCCAATCACTCTCGGCATCATCCAGGTGTTCACTGGCAAACT
Source organism: Microcaecilia unicolor (assembly GCF_901765095.1). Taxonomy (NCBI): domain Eukaryota; kingdom Metazoa; phylum Chordata; class Amphibia; order Gymnophiona; family Siphonopidae; genus Microcaecilia; species Microcaecilia unicolor. Next base: position 136,792,571 of record NC_044038.1, read on the forward strand.
TCAGATGGGCCGTCACATGTGCCTTCCGGAGCAGGGGGACCTTGCGGGCACTGCAGGATTGCAATCCGTTATGTCGTAATGTGTTACCAATGGTTTTCGTGGTGACAGTGGTCCCAGCTGCCTTGAGATCATTGACAAGTTCCCCCCTTGTAGTTGTAGGCTGATTTCTAACTTTCCTCATGATCAAGGATACCCCACGAGGTGAGATTTTGCGTGGAGCCCCAGATCTTTGTCGATTGACAGTCATTTTGTACTTCTTCCATTTTCTTACTATGGCACCAACAGTTGTCTCCTTCTCGCCCAGCGTCTTACTGATGGTTTTGTAGCCCATTCCAGCCTTGTGCAGGTGTATGATCTTGTCCCTGACATCCTTAGACAGCTCCTTGCTCTTGGCCATTTTGTAGAGGTTAGAGTCTGACTGATTCACTGAGTCTGTGGACAGGTGTCTTTCATACAGGTGACCATTGCCGACAGCTGTCTGTCATGCAGGTAACGAGTTGATTTGGAGCATCTACCTGGTCTGTAGGGGCCAGATCTCTTACTGGTTGGTGGGGGATCAAATACTTATTTCCCTCTGCAGAATGCAAATAAATTCATATACTTTCCACAATGTGATTTTCCGGATTTAATTTGTGATGTGCTTTCTCTCACTGTTACCAATAACCTACCCTTCAATTATGGGCTGCTCATGTCTTTGTCAGTGGGCAAACTTACAAAATCAGCAAGGGATCAAATACTTATTTCCACCACTGTATATATATATATATATATATATATATATATATATATATATATATATATATATATATATATATATATATTTGCACTGTGTATATATATATATATATATATATATACAGTGCAATCCACTTAAGTGCAAGGGTCTGGGACCAAAGAAATGCATGCAGTTAACAGGAGCGTGCACTTAACCGTTGTGACCCAAAGAAGCTTGACATCTGATAAACATATGTACAGTAGCATTTATTATTATACATACAGTATACAGTCTCTGTTAAATGATGTTAGGCTTACTTGAAGTAATCAGTTATAGTCCCCTGTACACTATTGGGTCTGTGAGTTCCATAGACTTTTTCTGCCAGATAGTAAAAACTGTCATAGCACTGACATCCAGTGGCCTCCAGATAGGCCCACACGGTGTTGAGACTCTCCAGCGCTCTAGCAAAAGTGACAGGAGGTTGTTGAATTTCATCAGCATGTGCCTCGCTGCTCATTTCATCCTCTGTTTCATCATCAGCTGTTGTTGCCTGCGTGTAGGTGCATATCTCGACATCAGTGCTGTCATCAGCTGTTTGTAGATTGTAATCAACAGCTACGTAGTGATGAAACTCCTCTTCAGTAACACCGGCTGGGATATCAATAACCTGTTCATCTGACGCATTTGCAACAGCTGCATCTGTTTCATACCTCTCCACATCCTTAACAAAACTTGCCCGCTTGTAGCAGTTCACAATGGCTGCCTGTGTAACATGATTCTAGGCTTCTTTCTGCATATGTAGGGGATCCAACAGTGATAGATTACAAGCCAGTTCAACAGCACATTTATCCTTGCCAGTCTGGTCATCCATAATGCTCATCAGACGACGTAGCACAAGAGCCAATTTTGTTTGAAATTGGCTATTATGCCCTGATCCATAGATTGGATCAGAGAGGTAGTGTTTGGTGGCAGGAAGACCACCTTGATGTTAGACAGCCTGACATCATCCCTGTGTGCAGCACAATTATCACAAAGCAACAAAACCTGACGCTTTTGTGCCCGCATTCTAGTGTCTAACTTCTTTAGCCAGTGCTTCCAAATTTCCCCAGTCATCCATGAATTTGCATTAGCCTCGTATGACACAGGAATTTGCTTAACTTTCTTGAAGTAACGGGGCTGTTTGTTCTTTCCAATGACAAGGGGTTCCAACTTCTCACTCCCATCCATATTGCAGCAAAGGAGGATCCTTCGACGTTTTACCTCCAGTAGTTTCGGCATGTTTGAATGCAAGTGTTCCATCAGGAATCACTCGCCAGTAGAGACCATTTTCGTCAGCATTGAAAATGTGACGAGGTGCAAATTCGTTCACAAAGGTAGAAAGAACTGAAACAACCCAATTTTCAGCACCAAAGTCATCAGCGTCTTGTTTCTCACCATGCTGTTTCTTGAATTTTATGCTGTTCCTCCCATCTTTCCAACCATCCAACAGTGGCTTTGAATTCAGTTAGTCCAAGACTTTCAGCTAGCTGGTTAGCTTTCTCCATAACCAGTGGACCACTGACAGGAAACTGTCGGCTCCTGACTCGAGAAAACCACTGAAGAAGAGCATCTTCTACCTCCTCAGCTTTTCCCGCCCATTTTTGTTTCCATTGTGGATTTGTATTGTTTTGCCAGTCTTCCAGAAGCTGGTCTTTGTGCTTCAAGACACGTGAAATTTGACTGGGATTGACAGCATATTCTTTAGCAATAGATGCTTGACTTTGTTTGTTTTCTAATTTTTTAAGAACTTTATTTGTTCAGCCAGTGTTAAAGTATTACAGTTCCGCCGCGGCGACGACGATGACCCCAGTGTATACTCTAACAACATTCTTTTGCTTATTCTGCCTGTGGCGGTTAAAGGGGCGGTAAATTTGAAATCTCATTGGTTGTCACGCGCCAATCGGCTTCCATATTCCGTGCATGCACTTATGCGTAGTCTTTCCTGCAGAGGAGCGGTCTTAAACCATAAATATAAGCGAATCTTGCATTTACCAGTGGTGCGCTAAACCAAAGTTTGTCCGCATAAAAATTGATGGTGCCAAAAACGGGACTGAAGTACGGCATGCAGTTAAATAGAGCATGCGCTTATCTGACGTGCACTTAAATGGAGTGCACTGTATATATATATATATATATATATATATATATATATATATATATATATATATATATATATAATCTTTTATATTTCTCATCTCACATACCTTACAAAATCCATTATCATACTCATATCAAAAAAGTGCAACAGAGACCGCTGTTGGCTGGTTCACCAAGTATCTTGTCTCCAGGCTTAGGCCTAACTGCCATAAGACGCCAGCACATACATATTTAAATCTTTAACCGCATTGGTCCAATTATACCTTGGGGTCAGCACTGAAGAAAAAAATCTAGGTGTTGTTGTAGGTAATACGCTAAAATCTTCTGCTCAGTGTGCGGTGGTGGCCAAAAAAAGCAAACAGGATGCTAGGAATTATTAGGAAAGGGATTGTGAATAAGACCAAAAATACTGTAATGCTTCTGTATCACTCCAAGGTGTGTCCACACCTTGAGTATTGCGTTCAGTTCTGGTCGCCGTATATCAAAAAAGATATAGCAGAATTAGAAAATGTTCAAAGAAGAGCAACCAAAATGATAAAGGGGATGGAACTCCTCTCTTATGAGGAAAGGTTAAAGAGGTTAGGGCTCTTCAGCTTGGAAGAGATGGATGAGGAGAGATATGGTTGAGGTCTACAAAAATCTGAGTGGTGTAGAACGAGTAGAAGTAAATCAGTTTTTTACTCGTTCCAAAAGTACAAAGACTAGGGGACACTCGAGGAAGTTACATGGAAATACTTTTAAAACAAATAGGAGGAAATATTTTTTCACTCAACAAATAGTTAAGCTCTAGAACTCCTTGCTGGAGGATGTGGTAACAGCAGTTAGCGTATCTGGGTTTAAAAAAGGTTTGGACAAATTTCTGGAGGAAAAGTCTGTAGTCTGCTATTGAGACAGACATAGGAAGCAATTGCTTTGTAGTATGAAATGGTGCCACGATTTGGGTTTCTGCCAGGGCTTGGCCACTGTTTGGAAAGCAGGATACTGGGCTAGATGGACCATTGCTCTGACCCAGTATGGCTACTCTTACGTTCTTATAGGTAAAAGTATTTATGTTGAAAAGGAAACCCACATGTGATTTAAGATTTTGTGCACTCTGTGGACACTCAAAAAGCTAGGGTGTGGCCAGTTTCTGAATTTTCACATGTGCTTGTATGCTCCATATGAGTTCCCAAAATTGCTAGAACAATGATGTATGTACTTTAAAATCCCTGACTGACTCTTTGACTGCAGATAAAATACTGGTACATAGGAAAATAGAACAATTTGAGAACTTTAATAGAAGACTGAACTTAAGAATATTAAATTTTCCTTGGATTAAAGAATTGAGTCCTGTTGAAGTCTTCAAGAAGTACTTACAAGAAATCTTGCTATACCCAGATTCAGCTATTCCTCCTTTAAATAAAATTTATTATTTGCCAATTCCACTGCAAGCTGATCTGCGGGATAGCGAAAAAAAAAGCAATTTGAGAAATCTGCCTTTGGACTCTCATGACCAGTTGGATGTATCATTAATCCTAGAAACATCTCTTTCTGAAATAGATCAACGAAGAACTCTATTGATATCATTTGTTTTTGAACAGGACTTGAATTCAGTCTTGAAGTTATACTTCAAAAATGCTACGAAAATTTTTTGTGGTCAGAGAGTATGGGTATATCCTGATGTTTGTAAAACAACCCAAGATAGGAGAAAAAATTTTTTGTTGTTTAGAGAGGAGACCCGAACGCTGGGAGCAACATATTTACTTGCATATCCTTGCAAATGTCTGATTAAATATATGGGTGTTAAGTATACCTTTTTTGAGCCAGAACATCTTAAAGCATTTCTGGAAATGAAAAAATTGTCCATTAAACCTATAGAGTAAGTGATATCATCTGATTATAAAAGATATAAAGGGAATATATAGGCCAGGCCATATATGCATTGTTTTCCTCTTTAGAGATCTCCTATTATCTATAACACTCCCCCCCTTCACTGCTGAGTTGTGGTCTAATTAATTGTATAACTTGTTTTTTCCTAGGGCTAATGTGTGAGCCCGTAATTTTTGATATTTATAGTTAATTTAGTTCTTATCTTTATTATTCAAGTTATGCAATGTATTTCAATTGCATGTTAAGCGTGTAAAATTAAATTGATGAAATAAAAAAAAAAAAAAAAAAAAGAACAATGATGTATAGAGGGGGCAGAGCTAACATAGACATAGCTAGTGAGCATGCTGGAAGACGGCTAGTAGTGAGGGAGTAGACATAACACTTCAAAGTGCGTAGCCAATGGAGGTAGGTTCAGGATTGGATGGACCTCACAGATCCTCATTGAAGGGCAACAACAAAGGACCAAACCAATATTTAATAAGAGTAAAACACTGAGAAACATATGCACTGACCAACATATCACAGAGTTTCTGGCAACCTTGCAAACTACTTGTCAGAATTAAAATATCACCCAATGAAACATAAGAACCAAGCAAGTATAAATGGGGCTGCTTTATTACAACTCATTTTTCCCTGGATTACTGAACAGAAACATAACCTATAATGAACACTATAGGGATCTTGTGGGCATCTGAATAATTTCGGGACAGGGCAACAACTTACTATTCATTCTGGATTTCTGTTCACACAGTCACATTAAATAGTACATCTTGTTATATCCGATCCATTCAATCACTCTATATATTATATTAGTCTATCCAATTAGCATTATATCAAAGGTTCATTAAACCTAAAGCACATCTATGTGTGGGTTAGGGGTTGTGACTCCACATGAGTATTCATACTTAAAATATTTGCTTTCTGTTCTTATTTGCTAGTGATTTCAATTCTGACTGATTTCTCCAAGGGATTCTTCACCATATAAAACTCAGTGCTTTCTTCATGCAGATATTGTCTCCTGTTAAATTTAACAAATGTTTTAGCTGAACAATACATGGCATTGTTAGATTCATAGCATATGGTCACACAAGATCATGACTTTGCTCTGGATTTCCCAGAATCCCCAACTGCAATTTTTTAATGTAATTTTTAATAATACTTAATGTATGAAGGCAAGCAACTGCAAACAATAACAAAACCACCAAACTGTGTTTTCTTAAACTGATTAAGACAATCAGATGTTTCTATAATTTGCTCTCATACAGGGAAAAGTAACGGTTCCTCGGAGCAGCTACACCACTGGCGTGCCTTCTGCAGATGCTGCTGCCATTGTTGTTATTTAAAGAATCTATTTGGCATCCTAGAGTGAGATTAATGATGCTGTTTAATCAACACACTTTTTATGTGTCTTTAAAATCCACAAAAATAACTTCTGCCATGTACCAAGGAATACAAAGGAGCTCTGTTTTCATATGTTTCTTCATCTTGCCCTAAACCTTTCAACCTGCTGATATATTTCAAAGAAACTATTGGGTTCCTTAAGATATGAAATTAAATGACACAGCTTTTGTGCACTGTCTGTGCTATTACGTTCTGCTAAACATTATGGGATAAATTCAGAAAATGGTGCCCAAAATTAGGGTGCCAGGATGATAAGCGCTAACCCCTGGAATCTGTATAGCTTGACCTAAGTTGTGTCCTCAAATCCATTCATATTTTGGATTTGTGCACATAACTTCGGGCTATGTATACTTAGGTGCGTTAGCATTTTTAACATGCCTGTAAATTTAAGGCACGTTAAATGCTAACGCGCCTATACATTCCTATGGGCGCGTTAGCGTTTAACGCGCGTAAACCACTTATGCACATTAAAAATGCTAATGTGCCCATAGCACTGCTTCGTAAACATAGGAGTTAATTCCTTAAGCCAATTAGCACCAATAATTGCCACTTGACAAGAAATTATTGACACTAATTGGCGTTAATTAGAATTTACATGAAAAATAGTCTAAGCATATTCTATAACGTTATGCGCGAAAATTCTAAGTTGCATAGTTGAAAAGGGGCATGGCTATGGGTGTAGAATGAACAGATCATGGGAGTTTCTAAAAAGCTAAGGGGTTCTTTTACTAAACCGTGGTAAAACGTGGCCTGCAGTAGTGTAGGCATTTGTTTTGGGCATGCGCTGGGCCATTTTTACCGTGGCTGGGAAAAAGAGCTTTTTTTAATGGGCCGGGAAATGGGCGTATGCTGAAATTAAAACTAGTGCAAGCTTATTTATGGCCTGAGTCCTTACCGCCACCTACTGACTTAGCGGTAAGGGCTGATGTGCTACCCGAACGGTAACCATGTTGCATGTGCCAACTGCTGACTATCGCTGGGAACGACCCACTTGGTAGAAAATAGAAAATGTATTTCTTCTGTGGGATTTGGTACACGCCAAACTCAGAATTACTGTCAGGCGCACGCGCTAGCCTGGCGGTAGTGCTGATTTGGCACGTGCTAGCTATGCGTTACCTAAAAGGGCCCCAATGCGCATTATTATAAAACTAGTAAAAAAGGCCCGTTTCCGAAACCAATGAAACGGGCGCTAGCATGTGGTTTTTTTTTTTGTGTGTGTGTATGTGTCACAGAGTTAGTTTGTGTGTGTGTGTGTGTGTGAGGGTGTGAGGGTGTGAGGGTGCGGTGTGTGTGCAGGTTGTTGATGTGTGTCTTTTTTTGTTTTGTTTTGTTTTTTGCTTGGGGGTTGGGGGATGTGCTGTGCTGTGCTGGCAAAGTGGGTTGGATTGGTGTGTGGCTTTGAGGGTGTGTTTCTGTTGTATTGTGTGTGTGTGGTTTTGTCTGTCAAGGAGGTTTGTGGAGGGGGGTCTTTCTGTTGGTGAAATGTAAATGTGGTTGTAGGGGGGTCAGCCTTTGTTGAGTGTTGTTTTTTTTTCCATGGTTTTTTTTTTTGTGTTGTGCTGAGGCAGCAGTGTTGTTTTAGATGGGCGGAAGGTAGAGGAGCACGTTCTTTGTCTGTCGGTATTTTTTGGCCATTTCAGGGCTGCTGTAGGGGAATGCTGGAAGAGAAATGTGCTGTTGGAAGCAGCGCCATCTTTTTCGATTGGGCTGGGGTTCTGGGCATCCTGGAGGTGGGTGACGGCTTGCCTGAGGACGGGGATGGTTGTTTTAAGTTGGCGGAAGGGAGAAGAGCACGGTCTCGGGCCGTCGGGGGGTGATACAGTATGTTTGGTCCATTTCAGGCCGGCTGCAGGGGAATGCTGGAACATTTATGTGCTGCAGGAATCAACGCCGTCTTTTTCCTGGTGCTCGGGGAATCCCTGAGGTGCGAGACAGCTTGCCTGAGGCTGGGGATGGTTGGGCACGTCCTTGGCCACTTCGGCAAAAGGGGAAGAGGAAGGGGGTGGGGAGTTACCTGCAGCTGCCTGAGAAACCATGTATTCTTTGTTTGTTTCATATTATTAGTTTGCATTTCTGTTGAAGAAAGAGTGGATGCCTTTCGAATGATGGAGGTGGTGCGTCGGTGTGCGGCTGTTTCGTTAGTTTGGCAGCCAGTCTCCAGCGATTCCTAGGCAGGGAAGGAGTACTCCTCCCCCTTCCTTGGTCGCTGTTTGTTGCTGGCTGGGTCGCGGGTAATCCTTCCAGCTGGGCCGCAGCTTGTCCTGTTTGCCCACGTCCCAGATGGTGACGGGCACATTGTTTTCCGGCTCCTCTGACTCCATGTCAAGCGATCTGAAATATAGTCTGTGCTATAGGCCCTCTGGCACTCTTCAGTACTGGTATTAGGCATTTAAAAATTTCTCCCCCCCCCCCCCGGTCTATTTTTGCACATACCCACAGCAGGAATATTCTTCTCTCGTTCCAGCGGTGGTTCTGTGCTCTCCGTGCTGCACAGATAATGAGCCATTCTGCTGGGGAATGCTCCTCCCTTATTGTCACGTAGTTTCCTCTGATTGGTCCGTCTTACGTTGCCTAGTGTTGCCTGGGAACGGTGTTGTGATGGTCCTTTGTGTTTCAGAATGTTGAGGGTGTTTTTTCTGATTGGTCCGTCATGCGAGGGCGGGGCAGAGAGACATGGTCAGTGTTGTGGCTTCACCACCATGAATCCATGAACCCTTCAGTGAGTGACTGAGTGACTTCAGAACGTTGTCTTCAGAACCTTGAGGGTGAGTTTTATTAAAGTAGATACACCTGGTCTGTGTTTTAATTTAGGATCTACATTTACTTCAAGTTTTACTTGGAGGAGCTGCTCGTGACTAAAGTTAGTTGCGCGGATGGGAACTCAACATATTCTATAAACCGAGTGGAAATGTAGGCTTATTCTATAAAGTATGCCTAAATTTAGGCGTACTTTATAGAATATGCCTAGGTGTATTTTCTTTCAGCACCAGTTTTTTTAGGTGTGATATATAGAATCTAGTCCTAAGTGCAAACTCTATAAAGGCAGTTCCTTGCAGAACTGTTTATACAGAATACTAACTTAAATCATTTTTGTGCCTTCTTTAAAACAAAGGCCCCTTTTACAAAGCTGCAGCAAAAGGGGCCTGCGCTGACATAAGCACGGGTTTTTGATGCGCACCAAACCCCCTTTTTATTATGGTGGGTCAAAGGCAGGTCTTTGTTTTTTTCAGGAAATGGCCATGCGGCAAGTGAAGCACTTGCCGCATGGCCATTTCAGGGGGAGTGCTTACTGCCTAATTACCGCCAGGTACACACTGGCGCTACAAAAATAAAAAAAATTTGTAGCGCCTGATATATCACGTGCGGTACTTCCCTTTTAGCGAGTAGTAAGCCCGCATTGGGCTTACCGCCGCTTTGTAAAAGGACCCCAGAATGTTTTAAATTATAAGTATAATTTGTTAATTGGAGATGTTAGTTTGCACCTGGATAATGATTCAGATTCCAAAACAGTTGACTTTTTGGAGTTTATAGATTCTCTGGGCTTTTTTATTTGCCTAAGGTTTACAAATCTCTTGAAAAAGGCCACAAATTAGATATATTTGCATTTTCTAGACCAACTACGGACAGACCAGCAGACCAACTACGGACACAGGCAAAACAGAACGTTAGAGGTGAAAACTACTGGTAGTGCTGCTGGAGCTCCGACGATGGTAATGGCGGCGCAAACACCCCCCCCCCCCCAAACCCTCTTCTGACGTTTCAGGACCCCACTCCCACTCCACCCTTCTCTCCCCCTCCCCTTCGTAACAGCCACCTGCTTAAAAGTTCTTAACTCCTGCACGCAGGGAAACCACTACCGATAGCCTTTTCTTCCGCTTCTGTTTCAGCTGTTCCTGTGGTCCCGCCCTTCAGGGCACGACCACAGGAACAGCTGAAACACGAGCGAAAAAAAAACTGTCAGAAGCGGCGTCCCTGCATGCAGGAGGCTCCCTACCCCTCCTCCTCCTCCTTTTACCGGGGTCCTGGCAGAAGTATTGAAGAGCGAGCAGGCTAAGCGAGTCTGCTGCCTTCCCTTCTCTTCGCTCTGAGCTCTGACTCTGGTCCCGCCCTTACAGAAACAGGAAATGAGGGCAGGACCAGAGTCAGAGCTCAGAGAAGGGAAGGCAGCAGACTCGCTGAGCCTGCTCGCTCTTCAGAGAGGGGGAGAGGGGGGTTGGCGATTTTGGAGGGGGGGTGACGTGCACGTTGGGGGATGGGGGAGGGAGGGGGGACTGGAACTCGGAGGGAGGACAGAGTGAAGGAGAATGACAGAGGGAGGGAGGGAGGGAGGACTGGAACTCAGAGGGAGGACAGAGTGAAGGAGAGTGACAGAGGGAGGGAGGAAGCCATGGAAATAGGAGGGGAGGAAAGGGGGCCGTGGGAGAGAGCGAGGGAGGGGGTGAGGAAAACCTTGCTAGCGCTCGTTTCCTTTCACACAGAAACAGGCCTTTTTTACTAGTAAATAAATAAATTCAATTAAATAATTTATATTTTTCTTTACATAATGTGAGCTGTGGGGTGGTAATTTTGTATTTTCTAGTGCAGGGGGCGGGGAGTAGGCATGCTCACTGTGTGCTGCCTGATTACTGCCAAGTTAGCAGTTAGGGCTCAAATACAATAATCACCCACAATAATAAAGGTAAATAAAGATACAATACATAATAATAATAATAATAATAACTTAGATTGTGAGCCCATTAGGGACAGTGCAAAGTACATGTAATAGAGATTGTAAACCGCATACTCACCTTAGGGATCACTTGCAGCATACCAAGTGCTGAAAATAAAATAAATAAATTAGGGGTCCTTTTACTAAGATGCACTGAAAATGGGCTGCGCTAGTGTAGGCACGTGTTTTGGGCTTGCGCAGATCCATTTTTCAGTGTGCCAGTAAAAAAGGCCTTTTTTGAAATTTTTGCCAAAAATGGACGTGCGGCAAAATAAAAATTGGTGCGCATTGAACCGGGCAGTAATTGTCATTCTACACACATAGACAATTACCACATGGTTAACGCGTGAGACCTTACCGCTAAGTCAATGGGTGGAGGTAAGGTTTCATGCATTAACCATGCGGTAATCGTCTATGTGTGTAGAATGACGATTACAGCCTGGTTTCTGCCACGTACCAGAAAATAAAAACTATTTTCTGGCACGCGTAGCAGATGTGTGTCAAAAATGAAATTACCGCACGGGCCATGCAGTAGTCGGGCAGTATCTCCGAATTGACGCGCGTTGGGTGCGCATAGGCACCTATTCGGCTTAGTAAAAGGGCCCCTAAATTATGAACCAAGAAGAGATAAAAAGAGAGAAAGGAAAAACCTGTTAACTAACAGTTAAACAAAAAGGTAAGAACTACTGACCACTAGCTGGCCCTAACAGTGATTCACTAAGCATTGACTCTCAATTCTTCTTTTGACACAATGAAATCTAAGAGTGATATTCATAAAGAACTTTCACCCTCATATAATAATGCACATTGGCAAGGAAATTTTAACATAAAATTACCACCTAGAGAAAGTTCTGGGTCTCAACACCAGAAACTCCTGACATCTCTTTTGCGCATCTCTAGAATGATCAGGAAATATATGTGTCTTGGAATTGAAAAATATCTCATTTATGAAATGGAAATGCAAACAAAGAATATTATTCCTATCTGGCTACGTCATGCAAGGCTCCACGTTAGGAGTTACGGACCAAAAAAGGGATCTGGGTGTCATCGTTGATAAAACACTGAAACCTTCTGCTCAGTGTGCTGCTGCAGCTAGGAAAGCGAATAGAATGTTAGGTATTATCAGGAAAGGTATGGAGAACAGATGTGAGGATGTTATAATGCCGTTGTATCGCTCCATGGTGCGACCGCACCTTCAGTATTGTATTCAATTCTGGTCGCCGCATCTCAAGAAAGATATAGTAGAACTGGAAAAGGTGCAGCGAAGGGCGACAAAAATGAAAGCGGGGATGGGACGACTTCCCTATGAAGAAAGACTAAGGAAGCTAGGGCTTTTCAGCTTGGAGAAAAGAAGGCTGAGGGGAGACATGATAGAGGTATATAAAATAATGAGTGGAGTGGAACAGGTGGATGTGAAGCGTCTGTTCATGCTTTCCAAAAATACTAGGACTAGGGGGCATACGATGAAACTACAGTGTAGTAAATTTAAAACAAATCGGAGAAAATTTTTCTTCACCCAACACATAAGTAAACTCTGGAATTCGTTGCTGGAGAACGTAGTGAAGGTGGTTAGCTTGGCAGAGTTTAAAAAGGGGGTTGGACGGTTTCCTAAAGGACAAGTCCATAGACCGCTACTAAATAGACTTGGGAAAAAATCCACAGTTTCGGGAATAACTTGTATAAAATGTTTGTACGTTTGGGTAGCTTGCCAGGTGCCCTTGACCTGGATTGGCCGCTGTCGGGGACAGTATGCTGGGGTCGATGGACCTTTGATCTTTTCCCAGTATGGCATTACTTATGTTATGTACTTATGTACTTATGGCTCTAGAGCAAAAGTCACCAACAATGTTGTTCTATGGGTAACCACTTCAAGTGATGATTCAAGAAATTCCGTCAAGCTCAATTGACTCCTTTGATGTTTCAGTGGGCTTTTATCAGTCCCCAGCACCAAATATTGGGCTTGCACAAGTGGTGGTAATACGTCTGATGGAATCTTTAAGATGTCTATAAAATACTTCCATACCGTGTCTAGTGGTGAAATCAAAGGTGATTTGGGAAAATTCACAAATCTTAGATTTTTCCTTCTGATTTAGATTTCCAAAAATTCTATTTTTTAAAGGAATATATCCACATGTTTGTTCACCCCTTCAAAGAAATGTAGTAGATTGGTGAGGCAAGATTTCCCTTCACTAAATCCATGTTGACTTTGAGGGGCATAATCGAACGTCGCCGGTGAAATAGATCGCCGGCGATCTATTTTGGCGGCAGCGCTACAGCTGGCCGGAACCGTATTATCGAAAAAGGTGGCCGGCCATCTTTTATTTTCGATAATACAGTTTAGCCCGGCCAAATGCCAGAGTTTGCTGGGTTTGAGATGGCCGGTTTTGTTTTTCAGCGATCTCCAACCCGGCGACATTCAAGGCATTTGGGCGTGGGAGGAGCCAGCATTTGTAGTGCACTGTTCCCCCTGACATGCCAGGACACCAACCGGGCACCCTAGGGGGCACTTCTAAATTTTTTTTTAAATATACAAATACCTCCCAAGTGCATTGCTCCCTTACCTTGGGTTCTGAGCCCCCCAAATCCCCCCAAAACCCACTCCCCACAACTCTACACCACTACCGTAATCCTTATGGGTGAAGGGTGCACCTACATGTGGGTAGAGTGGGTTTTGGAGGGGGGGTTGGAGGGCTCAACACTTACCACCACAAGTGTAACAGGTAGGGGCGATGGGCCTGGGTCCACCTTCCTGAAGTCCACTGCAACCAACATAAACTGTTCCAGGGACCTGCATACTGCTGTCAGGGAGGTGGGTATGACATTTGAGGCTGGCATACAGGCTGGCAAAAAAGGTTTTTATTTTTATTGTTTTAGTGTGGGAGGGGGTTGGTGACCACTGAGGGAGTATGGGGAGGTCATCCCCCATTCCCTCCAGTGGTCATCTGGTCAGTTTGGGCACCTTTTTGAGGCTTGGTCGTGAAAATAAAAGGACCAAGTAAAAGCGGTGACATACTGATTAATCCACTTTTTTTTTTCCATTATCCATCTGGTAGCCACGCCCATGCCCGCCCATGTCCCACCTTCGCTTCGCCGCTGACACGCCCCTTTGAACTTTCGACAGCTCGGCGACAGGAAAGCGGCGATGGTGTCATTATACTACTACTACTACTACTACTATTTAGCATTTCTATAGCGCTACAAGGCATACGCAGCGCTGTACAAACATAGAAGAAAGACAGTCCCTGCTCAAAGAGCTTACAATCTAATAGACAAAAAATAAATAAAGTAAGCAAATCAAATCAATTAATGTGAACGGGAAGGAAGAGAGGAGGGTAGGTGGAGGCGAGTGGTTACAAGTGGTTACGAGTCAAAAGCAATGTTAAAGAGGTGGGTTATACTGATTTCGCCGCTTTTGCGAGATCGACAGCCATCTCCCGATTTATGTCGGAAGATCGCCGGCGATCACTTTCGAAAATAAGCCTGTTTGTCTCATTAATCCATGTTTTTGAATATACTTTGTAATTTTGTTCTTTATAATAGTCTCTACCATTTTGCCCAGCACAGACCTCAGACTCATTGGTCTATAATTTCCTGGATCTCCTCTGGAACCTTTTTAAAAAATCAGCATTACATTAGCCACCCTCCAATTTTAAGGATAAATTACATATTATTAACAATAGCTCCGCAAGTTCATTTTTTAGTTCTATCAGTACTCTGGGATGAATACCATCCGGTCCAGGAGATTTATACTGTCATCTACCACATTTGCTTATTTCCGATCTGACGAAGAAGGGCAACCTTCGAAAGCTAATCAAGAAATGTATTAAGTTATGTCCAATAAAAAAAGGTATCATCTTATTTTCTCTTCCATGTTTTATTTTGTTTTATTGCTATTGCTTACCTTTAAAAGTGGACTAACACGGCTAACACACCTCTCTAATGGAACGGAAATTATAAAACATTGTTATTTGGAATTGTATTTGGATATTTGTTATCCTTTAAAACTTAATAAAATTTACTTCAACCAACTACTGAATTTGCCATTGAAGCCCATTCCATTCTATTCAAATCCATCTTGTCAATAGCGGGACACAGATTGTAAAAGTCTGCCCAACACTGTCCTCACATTCCAGATTACTACAGCTTCCATCAAAGCCCCCTCCAGCGTATCCAAAACTGGATTACCATAAACAGGACCTAGAGTGTACAAGTTTGCCCAGCATGGGCCTTAGTTCTTCACAGCCAGAATCATTATCTAAGTGCCACTTAACATGCAAACATACATACAACTATTTAAGTTTTGTGGGGTTTTTTTATACCATTTATTTTCTAATTAGAGATCCTCTGTGCTCATCCCACACATTTTTGAATTCCATCACCGTTTTTATCTCCACCACCTCCCACAGGGGGGGCATACCATGCATCAACCACCCTCTCCATGAAAAAGAATTTCCTGGTATTACTCCTAAGTCTACCACCCTGCAACTTCAATTCATGTCCTCTAGTTTTACTGTTTTCCCATCAATGCCTCATTTCTTCTGCTGGTTATGCCTCTCTCTATACAGCCTAGCATCTTTCTGGCTATAGCCATCGCCTTATCACACTGTTTTTTCGTCACCTTACGATTCTCAGATACTATCACCCGAAAGTCCCACTCCTTGTCTGTGCATATCGGCCTCTCACCTCCTATTTAACAACACTATCCAATTAAGTGCCGCTGAATAACATGTAAGAAGTGGTCAGTGGATATTAACTGGACAGGAAGCACTTCTGTCATGTTAACTCCTGCTGAATATTGACTCTTGTGTTATTATGCCTTAGAATGAGGGTGTGTGGGAGAACCAAGGGTATGATGATCCCAGGACAAAATAGCTGATGGTATCGGGATCAAGGCAATGTTATTGCAAACTGCTCAGTGAAATAATGTCAGTAGGGCTTCCAGCCTCAAACATACTTTCTGGATCCTATCTACAGCAAGGTTTCCATTATGACAGAATACTTAATCTCATTTCAAAGGCAGGTGGAGCAAAACACCTTTAGCCTTTAATCAGTGTCCATGCAGTTTCTGGCAGCTTGTCTTATTGGCCATTATCTGGAATTTTTAAACACAGTAATGATTTTGGCTTTGAGAAACAACCAATTTCCCAGACCTGAAAAAGCACAGGATGTAATTTTCAAAGAGTGTGAACTCTGCAGGTAGTTTCTAACTGTGGACTTTCCCCTGGATTCTATATAGCATGCTTAGAGATCCATGGTGAAATCCAGGCATATTCTATAACAACACTCGTAACTTAATTGGCTTTACAAGCCAATCAGTATTTTTAACAGCTCTTAATAAGCACTAATTGGGAATAATTAGAATGTATGCACACAACTCACTAAGCATATTCTGTAATGAATTGCACCTATATTCTAATGCACGCAATTCAAAAGGTGTGTGGCTATGGGTGGGGAAATGGGCATTTCCAAATTTACGCACGTTGTTATAGAATATAGCCCAGTGCGCATAAATCTATGTGCAGGGATTTATGCCATCTTTTCATTGGTGTAAACGGAAGCACATAGTTTTAAGCACTACGATATCAACTAAGTGGCCCTTTTACAAAGGCATGCTGAAAAATAGTCTGCGGTAGTGCAGACGCGTATTTTGGGTGCTCGCAGAATCATTTTTCAGTGCACTTATAAAAAATGCCTTTTTAAAATTCTTGCCGAAAATGGATGTGCGGCAAAATGAAAATGGCAGCGTATCCATTTTGGGTCTGAGACCTTACCGCCAGCTATTGACCTAGCGGTAAAGCCTCATGTGGTAACCGGGCAGTAATGATGTGTGTGCATCAAATGCCACTTAGCACATGTCCAAAATACGCATTCAAAAATAAAAACTTTTTTTCAGACGCACACCAAAAATGAAACTATTGCAAGAGCCACGCAGTAGCCAAGCGGTAACTCCATTTTGGCGCATATTGGGCACGCATAGACACTTACACCGCTTAGTAAAAAGGCCCCTAAATGTATTCTATATGCCGTGCATAAATCTAGGCACCACTTATACACTACACTTAGGCGTAAATGTTTACCACGTGGATTTTTAGGTGTCTTATATAGACTCTGGCCCTTTATGCCTATTTTTACTTTACATTTTAACTTAACCTAGCAAAGCTATCCACATATATGTATACATACTAAAATGTATGGGTAAATTTTGTAGAGTAATATATATTCGTGGTCTTTCAAATAAAAAATAAGCATGTAAGCAAACATACCAAAGTTATGTGCAGGGGTGAAAGTATGAATATTATGGTCTCTAAGCTGTAACATTTAAGAGGCTGCCCTCAATTATGTAGGAAGTACATTTTAGTTTTAATAGTTTTGCATTCTAGAAGTCCTAAGCTGTAGCTTGTCTATATTATATGTAAATCTAGCCCTGATTATGTGTGCAGAGAAATTTTATAAAAAGACAATGCTTTTACCCATAGAAATGCCTTTTAAAATTATCCTCCACATAAAATCCAGCATGATACACCAGTTAAGTGAGTAGGACCACACTATTTCAGGATAACCGAGAAACTTGACTTTAAATGTTTCTGTATTTAAGCAAAGACTTAAACACTTTCAAGATCCAGCAGACTTTTCAGTGCCCCAGAATGAGAGAACCCAGCCAGATCTTACCCAACATTGAAAGGTATTTTTAAACCAAGGAAAAAATCCCTATCATTTTCAAATCAAACTCTTTTAACTGACTCTCTAGGTTTATCACAGCAACTCTGTAGGAGTCCTTCCAAACCCTGACTTTCACTCTGTCTTTCTGGAATAGGGAAATTTTTATAAGTAGAATATGCTTGCATGAATCAGCACAATTAACTTGTTCCTTTACTCCCTATTTAATGAATTCTGTAACAAAGTATTAATTGTGTGATTCAGGAGAAACACTAGTTAATTTGAGAAGGAGTATGTACTCTCCAGGAAGGGAGCAAAATTTGGAAATTATATTTTCTTGATTTAAATTTAACATGAACATAATAAACATAAAAAAAGACTGCTTAAGTGAAGCTTCTGCTATGCTATTTAGGGTCCCTTTTATCAAACTGCGGCAAAAGCGTTGGCATCAGCGTGTGTTTTTCACACGGACCAAGGCCCCCTTTTACCGCAGTGGGTAAAAGGGAAGTCTCTCTTTCCTGCAGGAAATAGCCGTGCAGCAAGTAAAGCACTTGCCGCGCAGCCATTTCTGGGGGAGCCCTTACCACCACCCATTGAGGTGGCGGTAAGGGCTCCCACGCTAACCCGGCGTTAATTGGGTAGCACACGACACTGCTCAATTACCGCTGGGTACACTCTGGTGCTACAAAAATAAATATATTTTTGTAGTGCTGGATATGACGGTGTGCTAGGGAAGAGAAGTACCACCAGGATATTGCGGTAGCCCGGCGGTACTTCCTGTTTAGCAAGTGGTATGCATGCATTGGGCTTACTGCCTCTTAGTAAAAGGGGCCCTTAGTAAAATAAGTAAAAAAAATATTTATATATATATAATCAATACTTTAAACTGGAAGATCATTTTCTCAGGTGCACTCAGTCTAAAAGATACTAACATGTAAATTCAGAACAAGATAGACATGCTATAAATATTATTTTAGTAATCATAGATTCAGGAGATTTATTCACAGGGCTGACATCCTCTCCGTTTGGATTTGTTCTGTTCCATTGATTCTGGTCAGCTCAGGCAAGTCTAAGCATAAAAGAAATGGAACGTGAAAATTCAACTGCCCAGAAATCCTAGGAAAGCCAAGAAATGAAATATGAGTTAGAAAATGGTTCTGTGAGGGTCACACACAAAACACAGCAAAGATGACTTGACAGAATAAAATGACAATGTAGAAGTAATCAGTGCAGGCTAAAAAAGCACAAAAGGACCTCTAGGAACAGGAGAAAAGGAGACTCTTTATTGCAAAGACCCGACACAGGTTGTGTTCCGGCAACCAAGTGCCTGCTTCAGGGGTCTAATTAAATACAAAAGTAAAAAATCACATATACAGTAAAATAGGAATGAAATTAACATATAATAACATAAATAAAATTGATAAGAAATAAAAAGTGTAAAATATAAACTAATAACAATGAATTCCCAAAAAATAAAAGTACATACTAATAAGAAAATATTAATAAGCAAAATCAATAACAAGCAAACTGTCTTGAGATCCTACTTGTTCAATATGAATACAAAAACTCCTTGCTTACCGCAAAGAAATCCTATAATATTAATTCTTATAACGACACCACTTTTGGGGCTTCAACTACAAAAAAAATATGTATTTAAAACTTGAAACTGGTAGAGGACAAAGAGATAGCATGGATAATTGTCAAAAGACCTTGCTTTGCAAGTGATATCACCGTGCAGAGGGCATTCACATCCAAAAAATCACAGTGCTTGCCATAAAACATTTTCAATAAATGTCTGTTGAAAGTTGTCACATACAGTGCATATTTTTCTGTATTTTTAGCATGCAAAAAGTGTTATCTTAAAATATATTCAAACATAATCACAACAAAAGCAAAGATTTTAAACTCCACTTGTGATATACAGACATCGTTTATTTGTCACCGAAAGAGCAAGTGTCCACATGAACAACATGTGCATGTGGACACTTTGAATTATATTTTATATGTTTGAAAATATGGTTATTTTTGGAAAGAAAACAGCATGTTTTCTTTCCAAAAATAACCATATTTTCAAACATATAAAATGCCCTTCATGCTCTGCTGTGTTCACAATGGGTTCCGCTCTGTGTCCAGCGTGCAGAAGTGTTCAGTATGATGAGTCGCCATGAATAATTGTGTGTGATTTTATCTTGCACACCACCAAAAAGTAAAACTGCCTTACAAAGCATTATGCTTACATTGAATCCTAGATTCTCCACTTAAAATAAAGTAGTACTGCCTTAATAGTCACACAAACATTAAAAAATTGCACCAAAAATTGGGGATTGAAAGTGCTCTAGAAAGACACAAAAAACCCCACAGACAAGGAAGAAGGGAGATATATAAAAAACACTAAGATAACCATTCTGCTAAAAATAGGATAAATAGGGCCAACATACCTTCAACACAATGCAAATACATTGGTCCTGTGTGCCAAGATTGTTATCTAAAAAAACGCCGCAACTAGTGAAACGGAGCATGCTGTTACTTTTGTATTTTATTAGACCCCTGACGCAGGTGCTTAGTCACCAAAACACATCCTGTGTCGGGTCTTTGAAATAAAAAGTTTCCCTTTGTCTTGTCCCTTTGTGCTTTTTGGTGGGGTCCTTTTACTAAGGTGTGCCGAAAAGTGACCTGCGCTGGTGTAGTCACGTGTATTGGACACGCGCAGTTTCATTTTTCAGCGCACCTGCAAAAAAAGCCTTCTTTATTTTGGACGAAAATGGATGTGCGGTAAAATGACAATTGGAACGTGTCCGTTTTGGGCTTCAGACCTTACTGCCACCCATTGACTTAGCGGTAAGGTCTCATGCGTTAACTGGGTGGTAATTGTCATCTTATACGATGCCGATTACCACCTGGTTAGAACCGCGTACCAGAAAGTTTCCAGTACACATACTGGGTGCGTGTAAAAATGAAATTACCGCCCAGCCACGCGGTAGCCGGTGGTAGTTCCAAATTGGTGCATGTTGGGCATACGTAGGCGTCTACGCGGCATAGTAAAAGGGCCCCATGGGCTGCTCTGGTTTCTTGGTGTATTTGGAACCCTCTCTTACTGATGTAGAAGTAATTCACAGCTTTATTAATTAATATCTGAGACTCGACATGTCGTGTTTCAACCAATCTGGCCTACCTCATGAGTCTATAAATTCAAACATGTAATGACACATAAATTAATAAATACAGTTAAAACGATAAACATTTTGGAATAACTTAAATTTAAAAATAAAAAATAAGTCAATCATACTATATAGAGAGGGTCATATTAAAAGAACTCATAATATAAAATCAATCAATAAAACTCAACAGATGTATACAGAAAAAAATAGCTACATTAATATCCAATTGTAAAAAATGTGACAAATACATTATTATCTAAGTGAAAAGACTGACAAATGAAATGAATAGATTAATAAATAAATAATACAATAACAACGCTTTACAATTTAATGTGAAAATAAATACATTGCACTATAAGAAGCCATTCTCATACATATTAATAACATATGCTAATAATATTTAAATCAAAAGTGGAACTTCATTCAAGAGATGAAGTAACTAGCCACAATCAGGCTTCTGAAGTACTTTAATCTTTCTCTTAATTACAAACACTAAATGTTGCCTGCAGAGCATGTTTTCATAAAACTATAAACCTTCAAAAAGGGAAGAAAGAATTTCACACTGATAATAACTTGGTACAAACCCAATGGTAATAACTAATAATATAACAAGAGCTATAATGGTATAACGCAAGTACCAACATATGTAACTCAAGATTATGAAGGTTCAACACAATAGATGCATCCTAAAAAAGACTATGGTAGAGAATGACACGGGGACAGGGAACCACAGTAACCGCGAGGATGGGGATGGGGACAGAGCTCGCGGGGACAGATCCCACGGGGATGGGGCGGGGATGGGGACAGAGCCCACAGGGATGGAGACAGGAGACAAACCTTTTCCAAATGTCATTTTCTAATTTGAAGCCTGTTAATAAACTGGACTGTTATTTATGTTTAAGTGATGCCTACAGTGATATTTTGATTTTTTGGAAAAACAAGCAAACATACTGACCACAACTAGCAAAATTTGCATGGGAGATCCTGTACATCCTGCTATCAGCACATCTTCTAAGAAGACAACTTCTATTCCAGGAAGGACTGTGGAAGACAGGAGAGCTAGATTGAATCCTGAGATTGTTGATGATTTCTTATACCCCTGGACATTTTAACAGTGTGAATTACGATTCCTTGGTGTAGTAGAAATCACTATTGTTGGGGTTGGAAGGGTAGAGGGTGGTGGTGGTGGGAAGGAGGGTTATTATAGCTGCTCATTGTTATTATTGTACTCTATTTGTAATTTATACACAATAGTTGCACAGCATATTGTTCCTTTTTATATTTTAATAAAAAGATTTAAATATAAAATCATGTGTTCGAGGCTTCTGCTGATGAGGGCAGAGCCCACGGGGATGGGGTGGGGACAGAACCTGCGGGATGGGGTGAGGATGGAGACAGGGCCTGCGGGGACAGGGCGGGAATGGAGACAGAACCTGCGGGGATGGGGTGGGGACGGAGACAGAACCCACGGGATCGGGGCGGGGATGGAGACAAACTTTGTCCCCGTGTCATTCTCTAGACTACGGGGCTCATTTTCAAAAAGGAAAAATGTTCAAAAAGTAGCATAAATCTGCATTTGGGTGTTTTTCTCACAAAAACATCCAAATTGGTATTTTCAAAACCAATTCTTGGACATTTTTCTATGACGTCCATCAGAAGTGTGTTCAAGTCACAAGGGGGGCATGCCAGGGGCGTGTTAAAAGTGAGAGCTGGGTGTTCCTAACATTTGGACATTTTTCTGCCATAATGGAACAGAACAAACACGTTAAATGTTTTGGTCTAGACCTGTTTTATTAACTAACTAGTAAAAAAAGGCCCGTTTCTGACACAAATGAAACAGGCACTAGCAAGGTTTTCCTCGGAGTGTGTATGTTTGAGAGAGTGTGTGTGAGAGTGACTGTGTGTGAGAGAGAGAGAGAGAGAGAGTGAATGTGCGAGTGTGTGTGTGTTACAGAGAGAGAGTGAGACTGGGTGCGAGTGTGTCTGTGAGAGAGAGACTGTGTGTGTGAGAATGAGTGTGTGCCATGGGCCCCCCTCCCTCCATTCCTCCCAGTTCCAGGGTCCCCCCTCCCTCCCTCTGAGTTCCAAGGTCATCTGCTCCCTCCCTCCGAGTTCCAGGGTCGTCCCCTCCCTCCGAGTTCCAGGGGACCAAGTTTCAGGTTCCCCCCTCCCTCCCTCTGAGTTTCAGGGTCCCCCCTCCCTCCCTCTCTCCAAGTTTCAGTGCCCCCCTCCCTCTGAGTTTCAGGGTCCCCCTCTCTCCCATTTCCTTGATCTCCCCTCCCTCCCAGTTCCAGGGTCGTCGTCCCTCCCTTCCTTCCTCCCTTCCAGTTCCAGCACCCCTCCCTACGAATTTTAGAAGTCATCTTCACTTACGAAGTCGAGGTTATGGCGGCCGTCAGCAGCGGTAAAAGGCATGCAGGCTCGGCCATTCTATCTCTCTCTCAGCTTTGGTCCCGCCCTCATTTCCTGTTTCCGCAAGGGCGGGACCAGAGCTAAGAGAGAAAGAAGGGCCGAGTCTGCATGCTTTTTGCCGCTGCTGCCGGCCGCCGTAAACCCGACTTGGTAAGTGAAGATGACTTTTAAAATTTGGAGGGAGGGGGCCTGAAACTGGAAGGGAGGGAGGGAGGAAGGGAGGGACGGACGATGACACCCTCATGCGTGTGACGTCACATTCTGTGGCCTGGCAACTCTGCAGCGTTCCCTTCCAGTGATTGGTCACTGCTGTTTGTGACGAGCCCGGAAGTACATGATGTCAATTCAGGAGATGGATACAGCAGGAGCACGAATGCTTCAAGGCTTCACTTTCACGGAGTCAGCTTCAGAATGTTGGAGGTGCTTTTTATTATATAGGACTAGGAAAAAAGGCCCGTTTCTGACACATATGAAACAGGCGCTAGCAAGGTTTTCATCGGAGTGTGTGTGTTTTACAGAGTGTGTGTGAGAGTGAGTGTGTGATAGAGAGAGAGTGAATGTGTGTGACAGAGAGAGTGAGACTGGGTGCGAGAGCGTGTGTGTGAGAATGAGAGTGTGTGCTGTGGGCCCCCCTCCCTCCCAGTTCCAGGGTTTCCCCCCTCCCTCCCAGTTGCAGGGTCGGCCCTGTTCCCCTCCCTCCCAGTTTCAGGGTCACCCCCTCCCTCCCTCCCAGTTCCTGGGTCCGCCCGCCCCCCCTCCAAGTTCCAGGGTCCGCCACCCCCACTCACCCACCCTCCCTCCCTCCCAGTTCCAGGGTCATTGCCCCCCTCCCTCCCAGTTCCAGGGTCGTTGCCCCCCTCCCCCCTTCCAGCCACCCTGCGATGTTTAACTGCAAAATTAGGGAGCTGTGTAGTGTAATAAAACGCACATGCAACATTGTGAAGCTGACTCCGTGGCTTCACTGAAGTGAAGGGTTCGTAAGGTTCGTCAGATTCGTCAGTCTGTCACCCTCTCTCTCGGCCCCGCCCTCGCACCTCTGATAGGTCCGGTGCCCTCGACGTCATCACGTTTTGACGCGAGGGCGGGGCCGAGAGAGATGATGACAGACTGACGAATTTGACGAACCTTACGAACTCTTCACTTCAGTGAAGCCACGGAGTCAGCTTCAGAACGTTGGAGGTGCTTTTTATTATAGTAGAGATAAGTCACAAAAAACTACACCAAATGACTAGATGACCATTGGAGTGAATCGGGAATGACCTCCCCTTACTCCCCCAGTTGTCACTAACCCCCTCCCACCCCATAAAAATGTGATTAAAAACATTACTTACCGGCCTCCTATGCCAGTCTCAGATGTGATACTGAGGTCCATTAGAGCAGCTTGCAGGTCCCTGGAGTAGTCTAGTGATGGGTGAAGTGCACTTCAGACAGGTGAACCCAGGCCCATACTTTCTCCTACCTGTGACCCCTCCAAAACTCAACAGAAACCCACTGTACTCATATATAGGTGCCTCCTTCATCCATAAGGACTATTATAATAGTGTACAGTTGGGGTTAGTGGGTTTGGGGGGGGGTCAGCAGACAAGATAAGGGAGCAACGGTGAGATGTTTACCTGGGAGCATTTATTTGAAGTCCACAGCAGTGCCCCATTGCTCTCCCGGGATGTTTGTGTGGCCAGTCTGCTAAGAATGCTGGCTCCTCCTACATCTCAATGGTTTGATTTTGTGCGTTTTTCACTTGGACTATTTTTTTTTTTTTTTTCAAAAATGGGCCAAAAAGATAAATGCACAGTCACAAAAACATCTAGTGAATAGTCATTTTCGACAGAAAAAGTTAGACGTTTTTCTGTTTTGAAAATGGCTATATTCCCTACTTGAACTTTGGCTGTTTTTAGCAAAACATCCAAAGTTGGACTTAGACGTCATATCAAAAATGTTCTTCCACATCTTACAAATGTACCAATTTGCATATCCCAGGACTGTAAAGGTCAGACACCAAAATTACTCGTCATCGAATGCTTAAACTATTGATACCTCAATGCTAAGCATGCACAGCAGAAAGTGATATAAATACAAACTCCAGTTTAAATCTCTAGAAGATATAATATTGATTAGTGTGCCAGAAGGACTTACTACCAGTATGGCGCTCTTTCATATAATCAAGAGTATCTTGCCAACACCATACAATAAAAGAAAATAGAGAGTTAACCACAGTGTCATGGTTTATAAACAAGCTGAACCCAGTGGAGAAAATGCTATGCTTACCCCAAAGGAACTGCTGCCAACACCGGTAATTGGGAAGCAAAACCAGTGCTAGGCAGACTGGGCAGACTTCTACAGCCTATGCCCTGATCTTGACTGAATAGATTTAGATTGGCTAGAGTGTAAATTTTAAGGGGCTTTGACTTTTAGTACAAGAACACTTCTGGGCAGACTTCTACGGTCTGTGCCTGAGAATAGCAAGGAGAAATCAAACTCGGGTATACATATAATGTATCGCATACCGTGTAAAATGAGTTTATCTTGTTGGGCAGACTCAATGGACTGTACAGGTCTTTGTCTGCCATCATTTACTATGTTACTATGCCAAACAAACAAAGTCTCTGTATTGCAACATAAAGAACTCTGACAAAGGATAGTGCGGGAAATTTAAAGAAAGACAATAACATCACAGTGCCGCATTGTAGATGATGATGGCAACTAGTTCTGAAAAAAAGCATCTTAAAGCTCAATAGAACAAAAAATGGGTACAGAGAGTAAAAAACATTCCAATATTTAAAAATTTGGCTTTATCAAAATAACTTCGCTATCTAAAAAAAGCATTAATCAAATGAAACTAACCTCATAAAAAGAAATGTATTAAAATATGCCTTCAAAAAAGAAATATCTCTAATAAAAAAGAAAAAGAGAAATTTATCTCTAATAAAAAAGAGAGAAATTTAAGCCTCTATTTCACTTATGTTTCACTGCAATTGAAAAAATATATATGATCGAAATCATAAAAAGTTAGTAAAGTTAAAGAAGAAATGAACAGGAACTTTAAAAATATGTTGTGATAAAAATGGCTATACTCCACTGGACAAAAAGGAACTATATAAATATATGC